>NC_090265.1:652236913-652579413 GCF_040414725.1 Anabrus simplex | reverse complement strand
TGCAGCACTGTCAGAACTAAAAGACGATTCAGATACAGTCGAAATATTTGGCACAGACATCACACTACGACTCTACTGTCCGGCTCCATAGCTAAATGGTTAGCGTTCTGGCCTTTGGTCACACGGGTCCCGGGTTCAATTCCCGGCAGTGTCGGGAATTTTAACCATCATTAGTCAATTTCGCTGGCACGGGGGCTGGGTGTATGTGCCACCTTCATCATCATTACATCCTCATTACGACGCGCAGGTCGCCTACGGGAGTCAAATCAAAAGATCTGCACCTGGCGAGCCGAACAAGTCCTCGGACAGTCCCGGCACTAAAAGCCATACGCCATTTCCATTTCATTACGACTGCACTCCACCTCAATCACTTTCATACCTTGGGTACTGTGAAGTAACAGACAGTTTTGAAATGTAATCTGTAAACAGCCTTTAAATGTAAAACTGAAGTAACCAGACGGAGAAACAGAAATACTGCCAGAGTTTATAATGCAAGTGACACTTAATAAAACGTGTTTTGTAATAACATTCAGACACAAGAATCAAGTGAAGGCATACACAGGGAATAAAATATTAAAAATGAAATTTACGAAGTTCATCCATTACCCCCCTATCAAACTTCATTTGACTTCAGCAGGTGATAAAATAATTGCGAGAGATATTGAATTATTTTTTTTCAAATTATTTATTTAGTATGACCAATCTCTTTTCTGCTCGGTGCTTTACGTCGCACCGACACAGATAGGTCTTATGGCGACTATGGGATAAGGAAGACTTGGGAGTTCGAAGAAAGCGGCCGTGGCCTTAATTATGGTACAGCCCCAGCATTTGCCTGGTGTGAAAATGGGAAACCACGGAAAACCATCTTCAGGGCTGCCGACAGTGGGATTCGAACCCACTATCTCCCGGATGCAAGTTCAAAGCCGCGCGCCCCTAACCGCACGGCTAACTCGTCCGTTGACCAATCTTTTAACGTGCATACCCACTCGACCACTATATAAAGCGTTCGATTTCATGGTGCTCTCATAACTTACTTAGCATAACAAGTGCGTAATGCTCACATATTAAAATGTTGAGAACCCCTAGGTTAGAAATTCCTCTCCCTCTCTCTCTCTCTCTCTGTGAACTTCGCCTCATTTAATCGCACGGATTGCTGTCAGTGATGCAACCGAGGTGCGACTTCAATGACGATAGACACCAGGCGCCGTGCATACGCATGGTAATGTGTCAAAGAGAACCGTGACCCACTTGGAAGGGCAGGATGATAACACAAGTACTGCAGCAGAGCAGTGGGCCTTGAAAGTGACGTACACATTAATCGAGTCGCAGGCACGAGATGCAGGAGGCCACGCACAATAGCCTGCCGCTGCCGTGTTGTTCCGCTTGGCTGAAGGTCACGGAGGAAGTGTCAACAGGTCACTCTACCTTGTTCTCTTGCACTTACACACATTAATGCCAACAACAAAATTGTTGCAACTGGGCTATAAACGCTATAACGAGATTTCAAAAGTTCGAAATATATCAGATTACACCCGTCATTGCCGAGACAATCACTTGTGCATGATTAAATTTGCCTCGACCATTTAATAAGAATTCCGTCCAGAATTGAGACCTCTAAATTTTTGTTTAATTTCTTTGTATCCAGTTTCGTTTCTATTGAAAAAAATGAAATGAAGTGCCGGGAGTGTCCGAGGACAAGTTCGGCTCTCCAGGTGCAGGTCTTTTGATATGACTCCCATAGGCGACCTGTGCGTCGTGATGAGGATGAAATGATGATGATGACGACACCCAGCCCCCATGCCAGCGAAATTAACCAATGATAGTTAAAATACCCGACCCTGCCGTGAATCGAACCCGGGACCCTTGTGACCAAAGGCCAGCACGCTAACCATTTAGCCATGCAGCAGGACGTTTCTATTGATAGGTATGTAGGCGCTGTAATACACATTTTGGCAATCGAAAAAAGAAATTAAAAATGGCACTTGTATTTCTTTCCGACAATCTGATGTTACAGTCCTATTATTCCAAGCCTGATTACTATGACAAATCGAACTCAGAGAGTAAATTCAGCCAGAAATTACGAAAACCCACACTTTCTCTTTGATTAGTGTCTGACGGAACTTCCCTGTTCCTCACTGCTCTCTTTCCACTTCACATGTTTCCTCATTTCCAGCATAAAAGGAAAGTGTCGGTCCTCATTTCCAGCATAAAAGCAAAGTGTCGGGTAAATATAGTTTTTTTCTTCTTCTTTCTTTCTTTACAACTTGTTTTTATGTCGCATTGACACAGATCTTATGACCACGAGGGATAGGAAAAGGGCTAGGAGCGGGAAGGAAGCCGCCGTGGCCTTAATTACGGTCGAGCCCCAGCATTTGCCTGGTGTCAAAATGGGAAACCAGAGAAAACCATCTTCAGTGCTGCCGGCATTGCAGTTACAACCCACTTTCTCCCGAATGCAAGCTGACAGCTGCGTAAATATCTAAAAATGAAATGAAATGGCGCATGCCGGGAGGTGTCCGCTGTCCGAGACTTCGGCTCGCCAGGTGCAGGTCTTTTGATGTGATTCCCGTAGGCGACCTGCGCGTCGTGATGAGGATAAAATGATGATGAAGAGGGCACATACAACCAGTCCCCGTGCCAGGGGATTTAAACCAATTATGGTTAAAATTCCCCACCCTGCCGGGAATCGAACCCGGGACCCCTGTGACCAAAGGCCAGCACGCTAACCACTTAGCCATGGAGCCGGACATCTATAAATTATAGACAGATGAACAAAGCCGTTAAAACTTTCCTGGGATGATCTCCGTAGCAACTCTCTATCGAGTCACATTTGGATTCCTTCGTCCAGAGGCACCGACTCCGAGGCTGCTACGGTGCTCGAGCAACCGCCCCCCCCCCAAAAATTTTTGTGGGGTGTTAGTCACCCCCACGGACAAGGAGAAGAAAGATTAAAAAAGAGCTAATCACAGAAGAGAAAGAAAGAAAGAAAGAAAGAAAGAAAGAAAGAAAGAAAGAAAGAAAGAAAGAAAGGGAGAATCTTACTTTTTCGTTGTAGTTCTTAACCCTTGCAATACCAAGGTATTTTTGTCTCATACATTACCAACGGCGGGGCTGTGGAGCCCACTAAGAAATTTTTGTTTACGTTATTCTCAGTCACAAGTGAGCCGGCTCCGTAGTGTAGGGGTAGCGTGCCTGCTTCTTACCCGGAAGCCCCGGGTTCGATTCCCACACAGATCAGGGATTTTTACCTGGATCTGAGGGCTGCTTCGGGCTGTTCGGGGCTGTAGTGCCATGGGATTTGGTTTTTTTTTGTCACAAGTGAGGTAAACGGATATTTCATTTTATTAATTATATCTGAGTCATCTAAAACTTCATCAAGGTTAATTTATTACAGACGTAGTTAAGTTGCTAAGGATAGCTTTAACTATTCCTGTTTTTACATGTTCATCATCAGAACGTTCTTTTTCAGCCCTGAGGAAATTTAACATCTTACAGTACCTGCGCAGTACCATGATGCAAGAAAAATTGAACGACAACGCAATCATGGATGTCCACAATCAAGAAATGAATTGAACCTCCAAAAGTGTGGCGAACATTTTCATCAAACGATCAAACGATCTACTGTTCATAGGAACACTTTTTACGAGTGAGAATTGGAAATTCCTCAAAGATTTTAAATTGTGTAATGACGACTTAAGATTTTCAATTTCTTTTTTATTATTATATTAACTAAGCGCCAAATTTGATGTAATTAACTTTTTTAAAATTTCCTTTGCTATCATTCTAAGATGTCCGCCTCAGTGGTGTATTGGTTAGTGTTATTAGCCGCCACCCCCGGAGGCCCGGGTTCGATTCCCGGCTCTGCCACGAAATTTGAAACGTGATATGAGGGCTAGAACGGGGTCTACTCAGCTTCGGGAGGTCAACTGAGTCAACTCAGCCATCCTCGAAGTGGTTTTCCGTGGTTTCCCTCTTCTCCTCCAGGCAAATGCCGGGATGGTACCTAACTGAAGGCCACGGCCACTTCCTTCCCTCTTCCTTGTCTATGCCATCCAATCTTCCCATCCCCCACAAGGCTCCTGTTCAGCATAGCAAGTGAGGTCGCCTGGACGAGGTACTGGTCCTCCTCCCCGGTTTTATTCACCGACCCAAAAGTTTCACGCTCCAGGCGGTAGAGGTGGGATCCCTCGCGCGAGTCCAAGAGAAAAACCAGCCCTGGACGGTAAAAGGATTAAGAAAGAAAGAAAGAAAGAAAGAAAGAAAGAAAGAAAGAAAGAAAGAAAGAAAGAAAGAAAGAAATATCATTCTAAGAGAAATGTAGAAATATTTACCTTACGATTTTAGAGACACGATTTGTATTTCTTTAGCTTCCATCCTATTAATTCACATATTTTTAAGTGGTTAAAACAAACCTTTACCTTTTATGTGGACTTTATGCGGATTTACAGTATGTGGACTTGTGTTGGTACGCATTCATTATTGACAAAAAGCGCTTAATAAAACAATAGTTTGTTTTTTCCAACAAGTATTGCTCATTCAAAAACTTCCAAAACGGCATTTTAACGACGGTTAAATTTCGATATTTTCTGGGGCTTTACCCCCCCCCCCCCTTCTGGACTTGAGTTGGAGCACCACAACTAATTTTCAAAACCCGGCGCCCCTGCCTTCGTCATGAATTAGTAGCTCATAGGTCGAGAAGACAAGGGTATGTGACTCATATCATGCACGATTAAAATTCAAAGCCCAGCCGGGAATTGAAACCAGGATCCCACGCATAAAGGCCTAGCGCGCTTCGACTCGGCCAAGGACGGACACTGGTTTTCAATGATGCAGTGTTTTTAATAAAGTGGGTCCCGAGCATTTCTTTGAAGTGCCGATAGATCTGCTGTCATTAAGAAATCGCATTTGGCCATTCATTAAAGTCGCGAGACTAAGTCAGGGTCGAACTAGAAATATTTTATTTTATAGGCCAGCACTCAATCAACTCAGCCTTACGAAATAAGACCTCAAGTCTGCTATAAACATTTGACAAATGGACCTAACTATGTGAGCCAGGCCCACAGAAGAAAGGGACGGTTATAAATTTGGCTCGAGAAAGCTCTCATCTAGAGAAGATAATGTTGTTTGGGTCAACAGTCCACAGACCGTTTTAATGCAGCACTCCAACGTGTGCTAACCTTTTCGTAAATAACTACATCCTGTATCAAATTCAAGATTTTATCTATCTCTGCTGATTGTACCACCTACACTTCCCTTAAAGGCTAACTGAACAAGTTCTGGGTGTCGCAAGATGTGTGCCCTATCGTTCTATAGTCGCATTCGAGTTGTGATTTGCGGAGTAGCAGTAAACACACTTAGCGCATGTCGGGAAGTCACGGGAAGCGCTGATTGGCTGACAGGAATTTGGTGGACTTTGACACTACAAGCACTGCCTTCGTGAAGTACAGGCCGTACTGTAGCAAGCGCGGGAAAGCAATCAGCTGATCGTTAGGGAGAAGTTTAGCACGTGAGTTACATGTGAATTCTTTGCTGTTTTATTGAAATTTTTAACTTTGGACGCATGTTTACTCAGATATATATCAGACTGAGTCGTTATAGACTGCATTACTAAGTGAAAAGGTCTCAATTAGTGAAGAAAACTTAATGTGAGGCTATAGGTTAAGAATATCGCTCTGCATTGTTTTAATTTTGTAGTTTATTGTGTAATGTTATATCCCTAGTGTAAAATGAATTGAGTTAGTGCGTTCAGCGTTTTTTCATCAACGACGATGTGCATATAATTGAATTAAGGTCATCATTGAGAGAAATCACCATGCTAAGAGTTGCTCTGTGCCTGGCTGCAAAGCAAATTACAAACGAGGAGAATACACTCCAGTATTTGTGTTTCCTTCTGATGAAGAGAGAGTTAGGTTATGGAAGAAGGCTATTCCTAGGGGGAAATTAATAGTTAATCACCACACACTTATGTGTATCAACCAATTTCATGAAGACTAAATCGTGAGGGAAATAACAATGTCTCGTCCAGATGGTGAGTTACAATTTCTTATTATGTCACAATCATGGGTAACATCAGATGTATTTTTATGTAATCGGGCGGCTTATTTGAATTCGGTGTACCTGAAAATTTCAGTCCAATTTATGCATTTTACCCTTTTAGGTAGAAATGTGTTGTGAAATAACACTGCTGAGATTTTTCCTATCAAACTTCATATCATAGGCAATGGAACAGGGCTATTCCATGAAAATTGAATATGAAAATAATTGTACAGGCATTATTTGCTGTTTAAAAATCTACATTTTTGAAACACCTGACTTTTGACGGTGACAGTAGGCCCTAAATGTTTTGTTATTGTTGGAAGTTAGTTTACTCGTAATCTTTCTTGCAGGCACTGAATTGGTGCTACAGAAATAATTTACATTTGTAGTATATTGTATTGGTAATTGGTTGCTTGTTTTCTATCAATGTGTATTATATGAATGTTCCAGTTGACTAGAAAATGGATAGAAATCGCAAGAATATCTCTCAGGGGACTCACGGAGACGAACGGATATACGCGAGAAATAGAACGTTACGGGGAAGTATATGGTTTGTATGTCAGAACTAACAAATATTTATGAATAGTTTTTGGTTTTATAAGGTGTTAACAGTTTCTTAATTTAAGCGAGTGTGTTATGCAAGCGGAGAGGATGCATATCGCCCCCAAGTCCCACCCAAAGCGTGATGTCATCAGAGCTACAGTACGGCCTGTACATCATGAAGGCAGAGCTACAAGTGTCACTACAAGTGTTGGATTTGGCGGATATTGAAACAACTTCATATCTAACTACCGAAACGTATTTAAATGGGATGTGACGGGTTTTGATCTAATATCATCGTTGCATTGAATTCCTCGCGGTAAGTGTATCAATGTATAACAGAACTCCATTTTGTCAAACAGTGGATTTGGCTGCTTTTGATACTAGCTAGGCACCTCGATTATTTGCTTGGTTTGTCTGTATCAGTCTTCTCAGTCGTAGAGTACGATGAAGGAGGGTTCAGCTTCTGGACGAATGTGAGTAGAATTTACATAAACAAGTTTAAAATTCTACCAGATATCTTCGTTGACCTGAACTCTTTCAGACCCTGCCCACACATACGTGAGGTGAGGAACATAGCATTTCCTGCTATACAGTTCAAACCTGTATTGTACGTTTGTGAGGCTTAGCTCTCTCTGTTGCAACCCGTAAGTGTTCCATGTTCCAAGCAGTTGTAACCACCTCCAACGTCCACTCCACTACATTCACAAGAACTCCTCACCTCACTCACTCGGCCAAAACACCTTTCTTATCATCCCTCTTGCCAACCATGGTCCCATCAGGGAAACTGTTATCAATTTCGTCGAACCCATAACCACCAAGCATATAGCTGCAATAGAAGAAACCCAGTACAGTCACATGATTATCACCCCCCTCAACAACAGTTCGATTCCTGTCATACTAAATTGTCTCCGTCGTGCCAACATCCCTACTCCCATTCAGATAAATCCAACTGCAAACCAAGATGTTGTTCAAACCAAACCTACCCCTCCACCTTCCCCCGTTAAGCCATCATCACCGCTCAATCTTCAAACTCCGGTCCCCAGCCTCAAGCCAAACAAACCTCCAGCAAATCACGTCAACAAAGCCACCCAGACTCGAAGAACTCGTCGCAAATCTGCACCAAAGCCCTCTTCGCGCCCTAAACCAGCCACTCTCCCGTGCCATCCTACCCCCAGCACCCGCTCCTCCCTGACCGTCCAGTGTTATAACTGCCTTCAGCTGCACCACACCACGGCGTCGTGCAAGAATTCTACCAGATGCAATAGGTGTGGCGGCCCCCACCGCCACTCTGATTGTAAGGTGCCTCGTGACCAGGCGAGGTGCTCCAACTGCGATGGACATCATGCTGCCTCATTCCCTGGGTGCCCCTTCATCAAGCGGGCCATTAGAGCCCACTACAGGCACGCCAGACATCTCTCCCAGCCAAGTTATCCATCACCACATTTCAACTGCTCAGCCTGCTATCTCCTCATCTGTCTCTTATGCCCCAGCCAAGTCCTCCCGACTGAAAACAGTTGACAACCAAGTAACCCACCCTGCCAAGACATCGCCTGCCCATCTCTCTCCTCAAATATGCCTTCCTCTTCTTGTTAAATACAAATTGTATCACTGTTTCTCCCGGTCTTGCCTCCTAGCACTAGCTTACTAGGTTTCTTAACAGCTCAGCGAAGAGGGGGTTTCATCTCTGACGGGGCGAACTTGTTCGTCACGACAGATCGTTTTTTCCCCCGCCAGTGCTACGATGTGCTGTTTGGCTACGTCTCAGCTACAGATGAGTAGAGAGGCCGCTAAATGTGCCTCGAGACTCCCATATTAGGCCTACTTGATCAAAAAAAAAGAAAAAGAAAAACAGGAACTTGGTTGGGATATGCTGATGTGTATCTGTCCCAATCAAAGGATTCAAACTGTTTCAGAAGTTTGCACGAAATAGAGTATGCTATTTGTGCCATTTTACTATTTAAAAAACCTATATAAATAGAGTATTTGAGCCTTTAAAATATTGGAAACTGGTTTAGAAAATTTCATGAAGTCGCGCATCATTTATAAAAATGAAAGAAGCAATATGTATCATTTAAGTCGAAATTAAGCCGGTCCCGTGGTGTAGGGGTAGCGTGCCTGCATCTTATCCGGAGGCCCCGGGTTCGATTCCGGACCAGGTCAGGGATTTTTACCTGGATCTGAGGGCTGGTTCGAGGTCTACTCAGTCTACGTGATTAGAATTGAAGAGCTACCTGACGGTGAGATAGCGACCTCGGTCTAAGAAGCCAAGAATAACAGCCGAGAGGATTCGTCGTGCTGACCACACGACATCTCATAATATGCAGGCGTTCGGGCTAAGCAGCGTCACTTGGTAGGTCGAGGCCCTTCAGGGGTGTAGTGCAGAGGGGGAGGAGTTAAGTCGAAATTAACCTATTAAGAAAGTGAGAAAAATTTACGCCAATGACCCACATAAACATACGTTTTCGACGTAAATGTGTGATAATACTGAACGGTGTTTCCGCAGTTTGCCATCCTTTTCCAGCATGGAAAAATATAGAACTCATATTTTAAAATAAAATATGTACCCTCGGGTCCAAAAGGGTTAATGAGCGAAGTATCAAACTGTAGAGATGCTACCGAGGCTCGCTGTCTTTTTCTTTATTTTTTTAATTTTGGCTAGTGATTTGACGTCGCATTAAAACATCGGAGGATGGGAAAGTAGTGGCCGTGGCCTTAATTAAGGTACAGCCCCCAGCATTTACTTTGTGTGAAAATGGGAAACTACGGAAAACCGACTTCAGGGCTGCCGGCTGTGGGATTCGAATGAACAATCTCCCGAATGCAAGCTCACAGCTACACGACCCTAACCGTACGGCCAACTCACTCACTGTTAATTGTCTTATTGACTTTCTGAGTGCATAAAAACATCGCGGAATTTTCTTGCTATCTACAACAAGGTCGAAGTCAGGGAACTTTGACCTCATTATCCCTAGGAGGGAAGAAGGAGATAGACGTGCTCAGTAAAGACAGAGCTTTATTTGTCTTCCGAATACAAACAACATGACAAGAACTCTGAATTATTGCACTGTTGAGACCAGACAAGACTTGGACTGTCACCTAAGTCCATCCCGTTAAAATATAAATCGTGACCGTAAAGAATGTAAAATCTTAATCACTTAATTACTATTTGTTTTACGTCGCACAGACACAGATAGGTCTTATGGTGACGATGGGATAGGAAAGGCCTAGGAGTGGGAAGGAAGCGGCCGTGGCCTTAATTAAGGTATAGCCCCAGTCTTTGCCTTGGGTGAAAATTGGAAACTAAGGAAAACCTTCTTCAGGGCTGCCGCCAGTGGGGTTCGAACCCACTATCTCCCGGATGCAAGCTCACAGCTGCACGCCCCAAACCGTATGGCCAACTCGCCCGTTAAAATATAAATCAAGACTGTAATGAATGTAAAATCTTAGTCACTGTGGGTTAAAAATCATTACTTTTTTACCATTTTCTTCGAACCGCACTGACGGGAATTTCTCATACAAAACAACTTTCACATGCAGTGATCGGTATTCGAACAGTAGCCGCCTTGATATCTTGTGTACGAACATGAGGAAGCCAGTATGTTTCAATAGTAGGCCTAATTTATTCTCCCTCTTTTTAAAATCGCGCTGGAAACAAGGCAGTTAATAAAACCAACTGTATATTTGATAAGGTAAATCTGTAGTCCGCTGTAAAGCTCGAGGGCGGTTACCCAGTTGCACTCCCTCTTAAAACAATCACCAGCACCATCTCCACTTATCAGCTTGAAATAAACCTATTTGTTTTCATGTTTTTAGAGAGATCGACAGATATTTATACGAAGGGTTGCGTAATTAAGGGTAGATCACAGCCACTAAAGTCACATCGTACACAAACTTCTATTTACATTTCGAGTAGACTAAGTGTATATGACTAATGCCCCGCGCGGAAATGCAAAATATTATCCGCATCCACTCCACATTCGCACTTTTTACATCAGCATCATCCGCAAATGGTTATCCGCGCATATCCTGATACCTGGCACCAGACCCCCTGCAGGTTTATGAGGAATTCCCTCTTGCGACAACTACAGACATCTGAGCGGTTCTCTTTCGGTATCTTTGTTCCTTCCTTCCACTGATTGCGGGTAGGAACCAGTTAGGCTTGGGTGAGATTTATGGCTTTATGGTCTCAAGGCTCTGTATGTATCACCATTCTCCCATACCATTGTCAAGGGTTTCCTAACCACAATCAAAAATAAGAGTATACCTGAGTAAAAATCAATAAACATTATTTAAAAATTATCAGCAACATTTTCCGCACTGCCACACTGGACAGTTTGAATCCACTAACACACTTAACTTCGCGGATAATCGTGCAGGGCTCTATACTGTATATCACTATTTCAAAATAAAATTCACATGTATTGTGTGTTTAACCCTTGTCCCGTTACTATACGGGGTCAGGTGTAAAGCGAGATGAATCTTTGTGGAGAGTTTTAAGACAGGGTGCCCTTCCTGACGTCAACCTCATCAGAGGAGTTAATGAGATGAAATGAATGACGTGTTATGATAGTAGGAAGGAAGAGGGTGAACCCCGGTGCCGGCACATAGCCTACCTCTGTCGAATAGCACCAAGGGGTCTGTTCAAGGCTTTACGTCTCCATCCGACGGACGAATCACCATCAACAATGTATGCCCTTTACTCCATATGAGCACGGCGGAGAGGTACTGAAGCGTATCCGTGCTTTTGGCGCGCCATCATAGCGATTAGGAGTTGTATACCACCACCTCTCCTACGCTGCCGGCCAATATTCTGATGGTGAAAGTTTTTTCGACCAGCAGAACTCGAACCAATCATACAGACTTAACGATCATGGCGACCAGGCGGGTTTTAAAATACAATAGGAACAAATGAGCCGAAAGCGACGGGAAGGAGAAAATAATGCAGGAATGTGGCAACAAGATGCAGTGGCACGTGCAATGCCCCCACCCTACGCCAGCTTTATCTGTCAGAATTCTTCTTTCAATATTACGGGTATAGTGATGATATACCTTCACTGAAACTTGCACTCCCACCATAACACATACATATCAACTGAAAGTAACTTTAAAAGGAGAGAACCGCACATTCTTATCTGGCTCTGGAATGTGTGAATATGCTATATTAGGGAATGCCAAGGAGGAGTGTTTACAAACGTCCTGTGGCATGCTGCTCCAGTCTACAGCGAGCGGAAATGTTATGGCGAGGAGACCGCCCACGTGAGGTGACAAGGGCAAGGAGCCCACGCTCAGCCTCCTTTTATGAAGCCGGAAAGGTCAGGGGCCGCTCCGCCCAGAGTAGAGTAGGCACACCAGCCAATTCGCTGCGTCAGCTTTCACTCGGCAATTACCAATGATGAGAAGGTACTAGTTCGTACTCATACGTGACCTTTGATCTCACAGGCATTAGTCATGGGACCAACAGTTTTACTTGGAATCCGAACCAAAGGAATTATAACTTCCATTCTGACATTCTCACACATACAATGAGCAGGATTTGAATAACAGCCACTTAGTAATTTGAATACGCCAATAATAATAATAATAATAATAATAATAATAATAATAATAATGTCGAACTCCTTGGCTAAATGTTCAGCACTGAGGCCTTCAATTCAAAGGGTCCCTGATTCTATTTCCGGCCGGGTTGGGGATTTTAATTGAGTCTGATTAATTCTTCTGGCTCGGGGACTGGGTATCTGTGTTTGTCCCAACACTTTCCTCTTCATATTCAGACAACACGCCACACTACCAATCACCACAGAAACACGCAATAGCGATTTCATCCTCCACATAGTGTTGGCGTCAGGAAGGGCAATCGGCCGTAAAACAGGGGCAAATCCATATGTGCAACACAGTTCGCACGCGCGAGCCCACAGGCGTGGGAAAGCGGTATAATAATAATAATAATAATAATAATAATAATAATAATAATAATAATAATAATAATAATAATAATAATAATAATGTGGTGTTAAATACATTTGGTGTCTATGAATGGCCAAAGTATTCCATTAAAAATGTCATGCTATCAATCTCCAGGACTGAGTGACTCAGATGGAAAGATTTTTTAAATTTTTGTTGTAAGTTGCTTTACTGTACGTCGTACCGACACAGATAGGTCTTATGGGACAGGATAGGGCTAGGAGTGGAAAGGAAGCAGCCGTGGCCTTAATTAAGGTACAGCCCATGCATTTGCCTGGTGTCAAATGGGAAACCATGGTAAACCGTAAACCATCTTCAGGGCTGCCGACAATGGGGCTCGAACCCACTATTTCTCGAATACTGGATGGAAAGATTACGCAAGACTGGTAGGTAAGAAAATCAGAGAGAGTCCACAGCGATAATGGATAAGCCTAGAGCAGTAGCCAAATTCAAATGACAGCACAACGCGTGAAAGTTCACGGCAGATGACGCAACCAAGCAGGTTCAGCGAGTGGGAACAAAGCGTAGCAGTGTAGCAGGTGCGAATCTTGGCAACTAAATGGTTCCCTAAAAATCACCACCTGAAGACGTAAGTGACCACCGATCACGGAGTATAATATTGGTTCCTTTCAAAAGCCAAGAATACATTGCGCATCAAAAAGTTTCCATCCACTTGCAAACACACGATGTTCTTGACGAATACCAGTCTGGTTTTCGACGCAACCATAGCAGTAGTACCACACTAAAGGTTACAGACGACATTCGCAATGACATGGACAAAACACAAGTTACAATCCTAGCTCTTCTTGACTTCTCTGTTGATATAGACATACTACTTTCCAAACTATTTAGGCTCCATTTTTCGATAAACATTCTTCAGTGGATGAAATAATACCTCCGCTGTAGCCATCAGTGAGGAAGAAATAACAATAATGAATATTCGTTCTGGCGGCCCGTAGTCGTTGGTGTCCCACAGGGGTCTGTCCTAGGACCGCTTCTATTTTCCATTTATATCAACGGTATTACGTCGTCAGTTAAGCTGCAGACACCGGATGTACGCTGACGATATACAATTATACAGGCACTGTGAACCAGAAAGACTAACTGATTAAATACAATTTTCAATAGAGACAAAATATTTGTAACTGGACTGATACGCATGGACTTAGGACTAAATAACTAACTAAGCACTCCCCCCTCAAAGGTACCTTCCTAGCTCCTTTTACCCCATGAAAAACAATAGCCAATCTTCAGTTGTCCTCGATAGTTCATTCCGTACGAACTTGTCGGGTCTGCTGGCCATTATTTTAAAGACTCTAGTTGTTGCTTCTGTATATTTTGACTTGTTGTACAATGGATGAAGCTGAAGCAGTGTGGATTCGTTCCATGTTGAAGGAATCTCAAAATAAAGAAGTTCTAGGTGGAGATTAAAATAATAATGTGACCGATGAAGTAAAGACAGACATCCTTCTTCTGTCCCAAGTACCAAAACTACAGAACATTTGTGAAGAACATGGACAACTTTTTGCAGCATTTGCATACAAGTTGACTGAACTGATTTTGTCATGTCCTTCAATGTGTTTCAAGAAAAATGTGGTTATTTCTATATAACTCGTGCCTGGAAACACAGACGCAGATGAAAATCTTCGTATTTGGGTTCTATAATTTCATATTCAAAATAGGAGAAGGATTAATCAAAGGAGTTTAAAAATTAACTGAATAGGAAGACTTACGCCTGTTGATTCGCGCCTAACTAAAAACAAGTTTTTTTCCAAAAGAGTGTTTTAAGTTTAACGTTTTTGTCTCTTTACATGTTTAGGGAAATACATTTTCTCCGTATAGTTTTAAAAATACTGTAATTCTGAATGATGTGGTTCAATGTAATTTATAATAATGTTAACTACATTCAAATAAATGAAATAATGTCACAAAAATAATAAATAGCATTGAAAAAATCATTAGGTAAATTAGAAAATAAAACGGCAAAGAGAAAAACGGGTCCGAGAGACACTTTGTCCGCCTCTGCGGTGTAGAGGTTAGAGTGATTAGCTGCTACCCCCCATGGCCCGGGTTCGTCTGCCACGAAATTTGAAAAGTGGTACGAGGAGTGGAACGGGGTCCACTCAGCATCAGGAGGTCAACTGCGTAGAGGGGGTTAAATTCTCACCTCAGCCATCCTCGTAGTGGTTTTCCGTGGACTCTCACTACTTCTCCAGACAAATGCTGGGATGGTACCAACAACTTAAGGCCACGGCCGTTTCCTTCCTTCTTCCTTGTCTATCCTTTCCAAGCTTCCCATTCCCCACAAGGTCCCTGTTCAGCATAGCAAATAAGGCCGCTTGGGCGAGGTACTGGTCCTCTTCCCCAGTTCTATCCCCAATCCAAAGTCTCACGCCCCAGGACACTGCCTTGAGACGGTGGAGGTGGGATACCTCGCTGAGTCCGAGGGAAAAAACAACTCTGGAGGCTAAACGGATTAAGAAAGAAAGAAAGAAAGAAAGAAAGAAAGAAAGAAAGAAAGAAAGAAAGAAAGAAATCCTTTGTGACTACTAAAATCTGCACAGTGCGGACCACTCCATGGTTAAGGATAATATAAATTTTATGTAAACTACAGTCATGCCATAATTGTTTAAATCATCCCAATAATAATAATAATAATAATAATAATAATAATAATAATAATAATAATAATAATAATAATAATAATGTATTGTTTAGTAGCTGTAAGATGTTTCAATGGTATTCTATTCATTTTAAGACAGCTCATGTACACATTGTATTTTCTGGTTAGATGGATGAGGAGGCCTAATGGCCTTAATCTTGCTAGACAAAGTAAATCTCTTGTATTGTACAGCATATCTAATTTCGGTTGTATTGTACAGTCTATCGTCGTTGCCGGGACAAAACCTCCTACTGTATGTGATTATATTTTTGGAGATATACTGACCCGCAGCACATACATATGCACATACAACATGCACACAAAATTGCACCTTAGCTGACAGAACCTTACCGGCCAAGGTTCTAAGCTAAAATATTTCACATAAGAGGTTTTGTCCCGGCAGCGACGATATCCAACTTCAGTTTCTGGTAAATTACAGCACTGCTCCGTACGCCAAGAACAGTGCCGCGCTTCGGTATATTCCGACTCGACTAGGCTGCATCACTGTATGTATGTATGTATGTATGTATGTATGTATGTATGTATGTATGTATGTATGTATGTATGTATGGCCGAAATTAAAATGTCTATTAGATTTTTCCGGTAGTTATCGTTTACAGCTGCGCTTCAGCAGAATCTGACAGTGACACAAGACGAGATGAGCCAAAGCTAACGACACAGTCAACTCGTTCCTTAAAGCAGTAAAAGCTCGTCGTGGAGGAGGCAGACGGGCAGACAAAGAACGAGTAGGTCGTCCGTTCCTTCTCTCTTTCTCACCGTATTGATTTTGGAACACATCGCTGGCTTCGCGACACACAGACAACTTTTGGTCGCCAGCTTTCTTTTTTTGGCGAGTTTGACATCCATGATACATTCATCCAACTGACTAAACACTGCTTGTAACCGTTAATCTGGTGGAACAATGATGAAACAGCTTTACAGTTTAAAATAGCTTCCACTAGAATACTAAACTCGGTTAATGAATGTTGCATACAATAATGCGTCTGACTTTGTAAGGGTACAAAGCATCGACTGCTCACTGCTCACTGAATGAACTCATACGCAAGAATAGCCGTCCGTGTGTTCAACCACTCGTTCACAGCGCGTTGGCCAACAACACCTGGCGAAACGCGTTACATTTAACACTTACAGAGTGAGACAACACAGCTACTGAACGTTTCATTACAGCAACCATACCAAAAGGTTAAGATGGTGGCGAAGAAAAGATGAGCTTTTCTTTCTTTCTTTCTTTCTTTCTTTCTTTCTTTCTTTCTTTCTTTCTTTCTTTCTTTCTTTCTTTCTTCTTCTCCTTCTGTCTCTCCTTTAAGAAGAAAGAACATTTTATAAGAAGAGGAATAAATATATCTTCTTTAGACTTGATAAAGGAAGGTCAGGTAGATAAAGAAGAAGCAGAAGGAGAAGAAGAAGAAGGAGGAGAAGAAGAAGAAGAATAAGAAATGTCTTCTTTCTTTCTTTCTTTCTTTCTTTCTTTCTTTCTTTCTTTCTTTCTTTCTTTCCCTTCTTCTTTCCATTTCCTCTCTCCCTTTGTTAACACTGCATTTGTCGCGTGTTATATGAGAGATACACGGTGGTGATTATTTGCTGTAACTTCAGCTTGCTTGAGGCTAAAAGTCCATCTCTCCTCCTAGCTTCCTGTCTCGGAAGTGGTGACATCCAGTAGTTTTGTGACCTTCATGCAATACAAATGTCACGAACTGCTGCCAGCTTAATCTCATAGACACGACGCGAGAAAATTTGTAAGTATTGTGCTTATCTCTAAAATGCGTTTGATTTGCTGTGAATTAGCTCATTATTGTCTGTTTTAGTGCTTGCAGTTCAAGATATTTTGAAGTTGAAGATGAAGATGATTTGTAAAACAGCATTGTGTTCAGTGAGTTGTTTGAATAATCAGTAACATTACAATCTCAGGACTCTGAAGACTATGAAAAGAACAATCAGATAATTAGTTTAATTGTGTCAAATATGGCAGAGTCCTTTCTCAATATTTTGCTAGTTGCTTTACGTCGCACGGACACAGATAGGTCTTATGGCGACAATGCGATAGGAAAGGGGAGGAGTGGGAAGGAATCGGCCGTGACCTTAATTAAGGTACAGCCCCAGCATTTGCCTGATGTGAAAATGGGAAACCACGGAAAACCATCTTCAGGGCTGCCGACAGTGGGGTTCGAACCCACTATCTCCCGGATGCAAGCTCACAGCTGCGCGTCCCTAACCGCACGGCCAACTCACCCGGTTCTCAATATTTCAATGGATATGATGTAAATAAACCAGTGCATTTTATGTTGGTTTCTATCTTCCACAAATTATGTAATAATGTTACTTGCTTTGCATCCCACTAACTACTTTTACGGCTTTCGGAGACGCCAAGGTGACGGAATTTTGTCCCATAGGAGTTCTTTCACGTGCCATTAAATCTACCGACACGAGGCTGACGTATTTGAGCACCTTCAAATACCATCGGACTGAGCCAGGATCGAACCTGCCTAGTTGGGATCAGAAGGCCAGCGCCTCAACCGTCTGAGGGATGGAATGAATTTATGTATCTCTCAGATACGACGCGAGTACTGATGCTGCTTTTAGGACGCGCCTAATGCAGCATTAAGAAGAAATATAAGAAAACGACGATGAATATCATTGTTCTTTCTTCTTCCCATCCTCGCTTTCTCTATTTCTTCCGTAGAAGAACAGCAATGATAATCATATTCTTGTTGTTGTTCTGTGATGCTGGTCAGGATAGGGTGACCAGATTCCCATCAATGAAAAAGAAAAGATGATCTACAACCAGTCTTTGAGAGTCGTGTCAAGGAAGGTAGAAAGTGTGTTATAAGAAGAGGAAGGAATATATATATATATATATATACATACTTCTTCAGAGTTGACAATGGGGGTCAGATAAAGATGAAACATTTCCCCCTGTGGATCAGTGGTGAGACAGCGGCCAGGTCAGGGACTTTCAGCTGGATTTGAGCGCTGGTTCGAGGTCTACTTAGCCTACGTGATTACATGATTATAACTGAGGAACTATCCAATGGTGACATAGCGGTCCCGGTCTAGACAGCTAAGAATAACGATCGAAAAGGAATAGTCGTGGCGACCACACGACACCTCGCAATCTGCAGGACTTCGGGCTGAGCAGCGGTCGCTTGGCAGGCCATTGCCCTTCGGAGCTGTTACGCCATAGGGTTTGGTGTGATCTGGTTTTGTTTTGTTTGAGATTCGTTGGTATCGTCTGTTGGATGTTGGGACGGGTCTGGTAGAAACTGGAATACAGGATTGATGTCTACCGCGTCACCAAAGGTGTACATATCGAACATTTGTCAGATAAACTTGGAGAGGTTATATCTGTTGATATGTGTCCTTTTGCTGTATCTGCCATAGCTAGTCCATTATCAATGTTTGAAACACCGGAGAACTTATGAATGTATGTATGTTGAGTGCTCAGACCGGAGGCTGGTATGAACCTCAACAGCTCTGCCATCAGCCGTCATAGGTGGCTCATGCGTCACTTAGAGGCGTACTAGGGAAATGAGGAGTGAGGTAGTTAGTTTCTCGTTGCTTTCCTCACTGAGCCAGAAGTTGCTAATACATATCAGTCTGTCAAGCCAACTGAAATGCCCGCACAAACCGACCCTATGAGCAACATTTTCAGCAGGGACTGGCTGCATAAGAAATGGCATTACTAGCATCGTTCATACCTCGGTCACTTTCATGTTGTCAAATCCAATGATGAGACTCAGACGGGCGAATGAAAGTAACAAATTTGTTCTAGCCATACCAGAAGACATAGTGCAGTGTAAACACTAGGTCATGCCAGCAAGGGCATAACTTATGAATAACCCTCTATTATAAGAGCCCTTCTCGTGGCTTCCTATTTCTGTTTCAGGGCTTACGGGTGGTCACAAAACACAAGAGATTGTGATGTCGGAACATATCCGACATGCAAGCGTAAACAAAAAGGGAAAGCATTTACATACCAGCTTCATGAGTTGATATCGTATCTGAGAAGTGTTCGGCAAATTAATCAGCTTCGTCTTACCTGGAACAAAAGAGAAAAAAAGTCTTCAACATCGTAAAAAATTGTCAACACAGTAGGTCTGTGTTTCTAATGAAACAGAGTTTAAAGAAATGTTAGCGGTGTTCACAAAGTGTCACACAATTATTCTAAAGCCACCATGAAGCAAAACCGTCGACCTGAAGAGGAAGACTCCGCAGTACAAAAAATAAAATAAAAATGGTATGAAACAGAGAGATAATCTCAGAAATCAAACTATTTCAACAGAACAGGTGATGGAACGATCTTTTAAAAAAATCTGATTTAGCTGGGTGCGCTGAACGAACCGAGTAGTTACAAACCTGCCTTCCGAAGGTGTTGGGTTTGAGCACCATTATTAACAGCCCTGATGATGGTTTTCCGTGGTTTCTTATTTTTCACACCTGGCAAATGTTAAGGATGAAACTTCATTAGGGTCACAGCCGCTACCTTCTCAGTCCTGTCTCTTTCCTTTCCCATTGTCGCCGAAAAGCTTTCTCAGTCAGTGTGAATTTAAACCTTGAGCAAAATATAAGCGGCTGTGACCTTAATTCAGGTACAACCTGCTGTGAGAATGAGAAACCACGAAAAACTATCTTCAGGGCTGCCAACGAAGATGTTAATAATAATAATAATAATAATAATAATAATAATAATAATAATAATAATAATAATAATAATAATAATAATAATAATAATAATAATACTTTGCTTTACATCCCACTAACTACTTTTAAAGTTTTCGGAAACGCCGAGGTGCCGGAATTTAGTCCAGCAGCAGTTCTTTTACGTACCCGTAAATGTACCGAAACGAGGCTGACGTATTTGAGCACCTTCAAATGCCACCGGACTGAGCCAGGATCGAACCAGCCAAGTTGGGACCAGAAGACCAGCGCCTCAACCGTCTGAGCTCAGCCCAGAATAAATAAAGAAATAAATAAATAAATAAATAAATAAATAAATAAATAAATAAATAAATAAATAAATAAATAAATAAATAAATAAATAAATAAATGCTAGCCTACTGTTTCCGTTTAACAACTCAGGATCTTCATCCACGATCATTTTTTTTATTATAAAGTAACAAAATACATTTCTAAATATCAGCTAATAATTCCTTCATTCTATATCAGATCAACTGTAAACGACTACAATATTATTGCTCTGCTGTATCACAATAATAAAAAGTGGCATTCGGGATTTTCGCATTAGGTAGCAACCACAAAGAAATATAATCCACTTTTAAGTACCGCATGTTTTCGTTACTGACTTGCGGAAAGGCAGCTGTTTGTGTGGTACCTGCGTGTGCAGATGACATTAATATCCTCTAACTGTTACATGCAGATGTTCGACATGCCTCGCCGTTCTGTTTGGTTCTGTTTGCCCTAGCATACTTACACTCTTACTGGCATACATCCAAGGAGTTTCAGTAGAATGATTAGAATAAAACTGTACAATGAAGCCTCTCTTTGAATATTTGCGAAGTTAAGAACTATGTTCCAGGAACTCATCCATGCGGCACGAAAGATTTCGTCATACCAAGTCGAGCAAAAACTAGCAGTTAAGTACAATGGTTTCTTTAATTGCTAGAGTGCAATTCACTTTTGTCAACACAGCACAGGTGTTAAACAAACGTTCAAGGAAATGAATGACTGTGTGCGTTTTTAATCATGATGAACGTCACACATCATCTCATCACTGGCAAGGAGATTGTTGAACGTGTTTGAGTTGCGCTTCAATACACGTGAACTCACGAGGAACCCATTCCACTTCAAAGTTGGGCAAACACGATGGAAAGTTAACTTATAGGTAGTGAGAAAAGCATAGGATTTATATTTCACGAAGTGGTCATCTTCAGAGTTAACAGGATGATCAAATTTAATTTATTTCGTATTATGGTAAAAAAAAATACATTGTTACGATAGTACAAATATGTGAAAATTAGTACTAAGTTTAAATATTTACAAATTAGGACTGATCTACGACTAACCGCAGTACAATTAAAGCTGAATATCCGATTTCCTTAACCAATTCATAGCTTCATCGGTGGCTTCGTGGATGTCCTTCAATGTGCCATTAAATTTATGCAGTGGGCACTCCATGGCTATGTGATGGATGGTCTGAGGCACATCTGAACAGTTACAGTAAGGGTCCTCAACGATCTTCCATTTGTGTTTCCAGAACTTACATCTGCCATGTTGAGTTCTTATTCTGTTAAGTGATGTCCAGACTTTCCTTCGTAAATTGAAACTAGGAGGTTGCTCAACTCGATCCAAGATTAGACCTAATCTGTCTGGGTTAGAAGCTTTCCACCTGTCGCGCCGTGCTGCGTTTGCATTAAATTTATCCTGAACCAGTCTTTTGCCGAGTACCCAAGGAGGATTCCTAGATTTGCCTGAGATCCTCATATGAGCAGTCTTCATGTATTGGTAGGAGAGGATTGTTGCAACATTTAAGCCATTCTTTCTTCAACGCCTTTTGTCTTCGGAGGTAAAAAAAATGAATGACGTATCGCTTTTAGTACCAGGAGTGTCCAAGGGCATGTTCGGCTCGCCAGGTGCAGGTCTTTCGATTTGACTTCCGTAGGCGACCTGCGCGTCGTGATGAGGATGAAATGATTATAAAGACAACACATACACCCAGCCCCCGTGCTAGCGAAATTAACCAGTGACGGTTAAAATTACAGACCCTGCCGGGAATCGAACCCCGGGACCCCTGTGACCAAAAGCCAGCACGCTAACCATTTAGCTATGGAGCCGGACGATGTGGAGGTGAGATGTTTTAAACAACTGGCAATCATTCCAGAGGTGTAGATTGGATAGTTCCTGATATGATCCTAGGCGTCTATCATCTTTGTATGGGCACTGTTAAGCCGTATTGGACTACAGTATTCAGCTATTTTGGATGCATTAAGGCAAGTGCTGTAGTTCGGAGGGTAGAGAAGTTGGACCCGAACCTGTTCCCGATAGTTTGTGCAAATGTTATTCCCTCTTGATCTTCATTCACTGTTCATGGTAAAAGTCTGAAAGAGTTACCGTACTTTCCCATAACTATAGTCCAGGCATGCACCTATTGTCCACAGCACACTTTTACGTTAACCAGTTCTACTACTTGGTTCTCCGTTTGGCAACATGTTTTCTGCGTTGTACACGGAATCTTATACTGCTAATAATAAGAGTTGGTGTCTGACATTTCTTAGAGGGAGGTCCGTTTACTGCCTGCCGAGGCGGGATAAAGGGAGTGGCTGTGTGGTTGCCATGGAAACGAGGGTGGGGCGACTGCGGTTGCCATGGAGATAAAACTTCAGGGCAGCTCGTTTTTCTGGGAGTTGCCAAACCTGTCACTGTCACTGATAAGAACCTGATTGTTTGTATAAGAGTGATCGCAAATGGGACACACCGCCTGGCCAGGTAGTCTACGGCAGATCACAGCGGTCAGAATGAAGGAGGGAACAAGTGAGCCGGAAGCGAGGGGTAAGAGCATGTAGAAAGGAATGCTGGAATGTGGCAACATCGTGAAATGGCACGTGCAATGCTCCTCCATGCAACCCTACCTGTCAGACGCCAACTTTAGTTAAGTCTAGTATAGTTAGCGGAGCTCTCTTTGGAGGCACTAATTTACTACCAAGACAGAAGGGGCATCTGGAGACAGCTTTTTAATGTTGAAAACATTTCTTAGCAGACAAAGTAGGGGTCACCACACTAAAAAAAAAAAAAAAACCGAAAATAAGCAATTTCCTCAACTGTGCCGAAAATTGAAGGGATAAAAAGGCTCAGTAAGGTTTCAAATTGTAAGTCTTGGATAGCTCTATCAAACTAAAACAAAACACATTTCGAAAATCATTTCCGGCTTAAACGCAGTTCCGGAAAAATAGCCTAAAATCTCTTGTTTCTTTACTCGTTTTCTTTTTTAATTAAAATCGGAGCCAAATTAACTTACTCAGGTAATTCTTTCCGCAATGAGTTTCTTTGTTCAATACTCTCAGGCGCTTTTTCATTTTTGAAAAATGTCCATACCGAATGTAGTTATAATGGCTTAAGTGAAACAATGCATTGACTCACATTAGCGCTCGAAACAATATCAATCTATCAATCTATCAATGATCTGCATTCAGGGCGGTCGCCCACGTGGCAGATTCCCTATCAATTGTTTACCTCATACAGTATTTACACTGGGCGAGTTGGCCGTGAGGTTATTGTACTTCCTCTTAAAACAATAATCACCACCACCACCGTGAGGTTAGGGGCACGCGGCTGTGAGCTTGCATCCGGGAGATAGTGGGTTCGAATCCCACTGTCGGCAGGCCTGAAGATGGTTTTCCGTGGTTTCCCCATTTTCACACCAGGCAAATGCTGGGGCTGTACCTTAATTAAGGCCACGGCCGCTTCCTTCCAACTTCTAGCCTTTTCCTATCTCATCGTCGCCATAAGACCTATCTGTGTCGGTGCGACGTAAAGCAAATCGCAAAACAAAAACAAAAAAACAACAACCAGTATTTACATTTCTTTTACCTAGCGTTTTCTTAAATATTTTCAACGAACTTGGAAATTTATCAAATATTTCTCTTGATAATTTATTCCAATCCCTTACTCCTCGTCCTATAAAGGAATATTAGCCCCAATCAGTCCTTTTGATTCCAACTACTTTTAAAAGCTCCAGTCAAGCTTATTCTTCTACTTATGTCATTCCACGCCAACTCACCACTGACAGCTCAAAACATACCACATAGTCGAACATCTCGTCTCCTTACTCCTGCTAATCTAATCGACCGGATAAAGATTATTAAGAATTGCAATTTTCATGAATAAATAAAATATATTCTCATACTTTATTACTGCATATTTTATTTAACTAAAATTCGTAGCTCATATCCCTAGGATGTTTTCAACATTGAGTTGCTTGCCTGAAGGATTTTTGTGGAAAGCCATTTGATTGCGAGGTAACACTTTTCTTTATCCTCCGCTTTGTTGTGCATTGATAACAACGTAAGGAACAATTTTTAGAAAGGAATATTGTATTTGTAATTACATGTAATCAGTAGCGAAGCCAGGATCGGTCGTTGGGGGGGGGGGGGGGGGGACACACAATGAAGGTGTTTGTGCGTGTGTGGTGTGCGCATGCAAGACTTCTCATTATAAGGACACTGATACAAGTGAATTATGTTGATATTCAGACTGCAGTACACTACAAAATATTACATTAAAATACAGAATAAGAACAATATGATCAAGTGAATGGTATGTTCAGTTACAGTCTAAAATACGACTTTCGAAACTTCTTAGAAAATGTATTCAACAGATCTGTTGGTTCTACAATTATGTCTCTGAATGTTTATTTAGTTTATTGTCAGTTTCTGTTTATTTTCTTTCTGTAATTATTCCATGATGGGGGATGGACTAACCCCCCCCCCACCAGTAACCTTCCACCTGGCTACAAGATATAATTATCCCTGATAATTAATATCTACATGTGATTGTTAATGTTTAAAAGGAAAATGGTAACTTGAAACAACTATAGTCCAGTGTTTACATAATATTACAATTACATTAAACTTCACAAATGATGTCTTAAAGTGTTTATTAACTTTTTTAATGTTCTGAAGAGTTATAATTTTCAATTTCAGGTCATTCAAATGGAAATAACCTAAATAAAGAACAAAAGAAAAGTTGGAGCAACGGTCAGTCGTATACTTGACATAGACTCTAATCGCCACGAATCAGAACATCGAGATAATACTTTCTTCGTAGAAAGTGAATATTCACCGAGAATCAAGGACCTTGACATTGTAAATTATGAAGGTGAATACTGGCCTGCTAAAGTGATCAAGATTTTTGACGAGTGGAGCAACGGTCAACTGTATGTGTAGAAGAGGAAACTGTTGGACCTGGCCAAAGAATGATGGCATTCTAGAGTATAAACTTTGTGATATAAAGTGTAAAATTGATTTCCACACAAAAGTGTCTTGCAAGAGAAATTTATATTCTGTGAGAGAATTAAATTATTACAGGAGCTGATAAAGGTATTGTTATATTCCAGAAAAAGTTGTTTTTTGCTTATAATTAATAAATATGATTAAACGTGAAAACTTAAATCACTGCAGATAATGACGATAACTATGTTCCAAGGAGAACAAGTAACGTTGGAATTTTAGTATATTTGTCCCTCTGATTCATAAATGCTACAGTGGAATGCAACCACAAAATTCATAACTCTGTAACTTAGCACATATAAGGTAACCAATACAAAATATTTTATATTACACTTATGCATGTATGGATACAAGTACAGTCCACATATTTTTATTTAATTATTAATATATTTCAAATGTAATATTAAAAATTGTGTATTAGTTACCTTATCTGTGCTAAAATACAGAGATATGATTTTTCTGGTTGCATACCACTGTAGCATTTATGAGTGAGAGCGGTAAATATACTGAAAGTGAACCAAAGTTATGGGAAATTACGATATAATCTCCTAGAATATCTGCCCTCTTTAGAACTTTTTAAAACTTCCATCATGAGCAGCAAATGAAGAATGAATCACTGCAATGACAAAAGCTCAAACTACGGATGTTTAATTTAAATAGGATTGAATTAAACTTTAGAGGTGTCATTTATCATGTGAAAAAATAATTTACAAGTACAAAATTTAGATCTCATAACGTGGTGTCTGAGCGTTATTATACAGCGAATTCCATTATTATTATTATTATTATTATTATTATTATTATTATTATTATTATTATTATTATTATTATTATTGTACCGGGGGTACAACTTCTCCGTTACAGTGCCCTACTTTCACCTGAGACCACGTCGTGTCAAACTGCGAGGGATACCGGCGCGGGGTATGGGCCCGCCTCGTTCCAGCCAAGTCTCGTTCTAAACTGCCTCCTTAGGGACTGTTATAATTGGGAGTAGCTTGGAAGGTGGACTTCAACCGCCCACTCTATCCTTGGTCCTTGGTGACCATCGCCTTGGCTGCTCCTCTCAATATACGGCAGGATGGTATTTCAGGGTACCTTGGGGGTCCGGGGGACCCCATCCTGACACCGGCAGTGGCGGCCGCTCTTGCCGTCAACTTTGGGTGCAACTGACCTGATTTCTACTACTTCGCAAATACCTTGAAGATTACTTCAAAAAACAAATTAGAACAGACTCACCATCAATATATTTTCCAACTTATATATTTTGTTCTTAAAATGTATGTGTTCCAAGATTCTTGACTTTAAAACTGTTCAGACCGTGGTAAAACCCTATGGGGTACCGGGGGTACACCTTCTCCGTCCTGTTAAACTGCGCGCTTTCTATAAGGCCATCTATTGTCATTGAACTTGAACTAATGTTATACAAGATACTTGGATTTGCAACTGTTAGATGTCTCTACCATCGGCCTAAGTGCCCCCTCTGGTGGGATTAAGGACAATTAATTCTTAAGGGAAAGTTAATTTTCAGAGGTGGCAGACCTTAAGTTTGTGAAGATTGTTTTGTTCTTACGTCAAGGTTGTCAACACGTCTGACTCTCGTATCTAGCAACCAACCAGAAATTTTGTGAATATTTTCTCTAGCCAATTAGAATTGGTGGTGTGTACGGGCATTCAGTCTATCTGTAAAGAGTTCTGCAAACTTCCCCTCGAAATGCTATACGAGCTGGGCGCTTTAAGGCCGTATTGTGATCTTCATCGCTCCAGTTTAGTGAGTGCGGCGTATTATTCGGAGGCAGGGGCCGCAGGTCGGCGTTCGGAAGAACCAGAAAAACAAGGTAATGAAAGAATTTTCTTAACATGTGATAGCTCTGGCAGATAACCTGAGGGGAAGGTTTCAAACCTCTCTCATTTTATGTAAAGTTCTAATTAATGGTTTAAGTGCAGATTTTCGGCAAGTCTGAGGACTCTGTTCAAATATCTGCTGGGAAACGTGTAAACTGAGGTGAAAAAGAGTGAATAACTAAAATTTTCTAAACCTCTAAATTCTGAACACACCTTTGGCGCTTAATATTTCTCGTTTAGTCACTCCTCTGTAAAATAGGCTTAGTCTCCGCAACTTCGGGCTATAAGCCCACTTAGAGTTTTAAGAGTTTTATTTTCTAGAAGGAGTGCAAGTGTTTCGTAGAACTTTACGAATACCACAAAATGCTGACTGCAAGTACTTTTGAGACCCAGCAAAACAAGGTAATGGAAGAATTTCCTTAACATGTGATAGCTCTGGAAACGATTTGTTTAGATATTTGTTTGGTCAGTGGGGTTATACTGTGGAGAAATGTGGATGCTGAACGCCAGCTTGATATTCAGGCGTTTGAAATGTGGTGTTGGAGGCGGCTGTTTAAGATTCCTTAGACAGATCGAGTCACAAATGTGGAGGTAGTCAGCACTGGCGTAGCCAAGGGGGGGCCCAGGGGGGCCGGGCCCCCCCCAAAATGTTTCCTGAATCTAGAGCGAGGATCAGCCGTCGTTTTACGTACGGTACGAACAACTTAAAAACTTACGCCGAAATGTTAAATTAACGTAGCGACAAGAATCTACTAGCAAGGCTCAGTGGGCCGTACATAATTCTCCATATTTGTACTGTTTGAACGAAAGGAAATCACTTGGGATTGTGATGCGCGGGGATATTTCCCTGTAGAGGCCTCAGTATTGGGAATGTAACGGCGTGTTCACAAATGTCAAGACATGAGGAAAGGGGCAATTAACAAGGGATTACTCAGTAGGGGGCCAGAACGTGATCACCGAGAAGACGGGGACCACGGCCTTAAACAGCTGCAAGCTTACAACATCGTGTCAGCTTTTGCACATCGGTTCCCGGAAACAACAATGTCCTAGGGATCCTCGGGGTGTGCCGTGGTTAAGAGATGTGCTGTGTTTAAGTTGCAGCGTTGGGAAGACTGAAAGGATTGTGAGCTGCACTTAGTTCCTCATTTTTTGAAGAGGAACCGTTTTGTCGCTGAGAAGCCAGAACTATGCGCATCCTTGGTAAGTTATGAAAATGATTTTTAAAAAATTCTAACAGTAGCAAGACAATCGCGGATTCGTGCCTAAGTTCGATAGGTAGGCCTATATATTTTGTCAAATGCCCGGGAACGGATTGGAACCTCAAATGGCGCCATCAAAAGTGCGGGTAACTATTTTGAAATTGGCGGGCGTGATAACTCAGTTCAAATGGTTTTATCTTCTCATCAGAACGGCCCAGGCTTGAATCGCAGTCGATGCACGACACGTTTTAAAAATGGGAAGTCACGTTCTATTGATACGGATTCTACTTAAAACACTAGATCCCGTCCCTTACCTTTCTTTAAACTTCTGAGCCATAATCCCATCATTTACGGTAGTGTATCTTGAGTATCCAACCATTCTTCTGGCTTACCTTGCACCTTAAATGGTGAGTGGGTGCAGTGGCGTACCCACAACATAATTTTAGTTGGTCCAGGCCAGTAGCGTTAATACAACTTTTCCTTGGAAGGGGCTGTGAAAAGATTTTTATAATTTTTATTTAGAAATTGCTTTACGTCGCACCGTAGGTCTTATGGTGACGATGGGAAAGGAAAGGGCTAAGAGTGGGAAAGAAGCGACCGTGGCCTTAATTAAGTTACAGCCCCAGCGTTTGCTTGGTGTGAAAATGGGAAATCACGGTAAACCATCTTTAGGGCTGCCGACAGTGGGGTTTGAACCCACTATTTTCCGGATGCAAGCACACAGCTGTGCATCCTTAACCGCACGGCCAACTCGCCTGGTAGATATGAAAAGAAAGCTGGTCCTACTGAGTGCGGTAAAAATGAAATGGCGTATGATTTTTAGTGCCGGGAGTGTCCGAAAACATGTCCGGCTCACCAGGTGCTGGTATTTTCATTTGACTCCCGTAGGCGATCCGCACGTCATGATGGGGATGAAATGATGATGAAGACAACACACACACACAGCCCCTGTGTCAGCAAAATTAACCACTGATGGTTAAAATTCCCGTCCCTGCCGGGAATCGAACCAAGGACCCCTGTGACCAAAGGCCAGCACGCTAACCATTTAGGCATGGAGCCGGACACCGAGTGCTGTGACGGATCTTCAGTAGATACTGATGGTTTTGATTGTTACCATGTACAATCTGTACTCTTAACATAAACCGGATGCATTATTGAAACTGTTCGTAAAATTGATAATGTCGTTCTTCGTTTGTGAGGAAGTAGAATCTTCATTTAATTTGTCTTCTTATAAAAAGGAGCCACTTTGGTTACTACGCCCCGTGAAGGTGACTACCTTCCAGGTCGTAGATATTTCGATTACGGGAGACTCAAGGCCAACTCTAATGCATCCAAAAACAAGGCTGTATCTTCCCCGTCCCATGCTTTTCTTAACTCCGTCAGTGCCGGGAATCGAATGCAGGATGCCTTAAGTCAAATTCTAAAATAAGAAGACCTAAAAGTAACCAGCCGGCCCCGCGGTGTTGGGGTAGCGTGCCTGCCTCTTACCGGAGGACCCGAGTTCGATTCCCGGCCAGGTCAGGGATCTTTACCTGGATCTGAGGGCTGGTTCCAGGTACACTCAGCCCACGTGTTTATAATTGAGGAGCTATCTGATGGTGAGATGGCGGCCCCGGTCTAGAAAGCCTGGAATAACGGCGGAGAGGATTCATCGTGCTAACCACACGACACCTCGTAATCTGCAGGCCTCCGGGCTGAACAGCGGTCGCTTGGTAGGCGATGGCCCTTTGGAGCTGTTACGCCATGGAGTTTGGTTTGGAAAAGTGAACAGAGAAGGAAGCGACAACCCTGCAGGCCTCTTTAGCTTCCAGCTAGTTCTTCTGTCCGGCCTCGTGCATTTAGGACAGTTGGAAAACATACGCCTTAATAAATGCTCCTCATAAAATCATTGTAAAAATACTAACTGCATCTATTTACAACAATAATCACAAACGCTTCCTTTTCATGTGGCTCAGTTAGTTGAGTCGCTGTCATTCTGAGTCCAAGTTTGCAGGTTCAAATCCCGGCTTGGGTCGGTGGCCCTTAAAACGGTGCTGAAATTGCAACAGCTCCATTTCGTTGGTTTCTGGCATGTTAATAAAAATTATAGATACGAATATTAGCGTCACAAAACTGTAACTTTATACTACGGTGCTTTTGCTTTAAGTCGCACCGACGCAGATAGGTCTAATGGCGTCGGTGGGATAGGAAAGGCCTAGGAGTGGGAAGGAACCGGCCGTGGCCTTAATAATTAAGATACAGCCCCAGAATTTGCTTGGTGTGTAAATGGGAAACCACGGGAAACCTTTTTCAGGGCTGCCGTCAGTGGGGTTCGAATTCATTATCTCCCGGATGCAAGCTCACAACTGTGTGGCCCTAACCGCGAGGGAAACTAATAGGGCAAGGTAAACTCTACCTAGCATATGTTGTGACGTGTATTTTTCTTTACCAACTAACAAAATAAGTACCGGTATCTATATGCATACGCTTCATTATTTATTTATTTATTTATTTATTTATTTATTTATTTATTTATTTATTTATTTATTTATTTATTTATTTATTTATTTATTAGTGCCTTCTGTACAGTGGCGAAGTTAGGGCTCCAGGCCCCCTCGTACACTTAACCACATACTAATCGGAAAAATAAAATACTGAGATACTTGAAATAGTTAAAACTACATAAATTAATGGCGTTGAAAGTAAATTTAAATACATTGCTAAATTAATATTAAAACTAATTAATACTAAAAACTCTTAAAATGACTAATCCTCAGGCACGCACACATTCATACTTCAACCATTCAGTCAGCTGTCCTCAACAGGTAGTCTCGATAGGTGACCTTAAATCGTGATTAAAAAGAAGTTACTTTCTCTGACCTGAGCTGGTAGGGTATTCCATAATCTGGTGACAGTCACCACAAATGATCTATTAATTTTATTTGTGCGGTGCAGTGGAATTAAATAATGAATCTAGAATGTGTGTTTAAGTTGTGAAATGATGATAAAAAGGTGAATTTAGAAGAAATATACATTGGCTGACTTTCAGCTAACACCATCGTTAAAGTGTGTAGCTGCCGACGTTTATCAGGCTTCAGCCATGAGACAGCCTGATAGTATGGGGTGATATGAACATCGTACCCGATATTGTAAATAAATCGCAGGAATTCAGTGCTCGTTGAAGTTTTATTCTCTCGTCATGTTAACTAAAACAACGTCACAATAATCAAGAATAGGGAGAATGAGTGTCTCTATTAGTTTGGCTTGTAGCTCAAATGGAAATACATCCCTCTGCCGTTTAAGAGGGTGAAAACTCCAAAAATCTTTTTACGTATTTCTTTCGTGTGATCAGACCGATCAATTGTTCCATTCATCATTACGCCGAGATTTGTAACCGTTTATTGTAGGGAATAGGCCTAATGTTACCATTCAGTAGCATAGGCGGGATTGCGACATTGTTTGAGCAGCTCAGTAATTTTCGTGATCCAATTATGATTGCCTGATTTTTTGTGCAGTTTAGTATACAGTAAAAGAGTTTCGTTGTCCATATACACTGAGTCGTCGGAGGTCATTGCTAATATCTTGTCTTGCAGTGTCGATATATTTGAAGATAGTCAGCATAGGGGTGGTGTGTGTTATTTCGTGTCACATTGTCCGACTCGTTGGCTGAACGGTCAGCGTACTGGCCTTCGGTTCAGAGGGTCCCGGGCTCGATTCCCGGCCGGGTCGGGGATTTTTACCTTAATTGGTTAATTCCAATGGCACGGAGGCTGGGTGTATGTGTTGTCTTCATCATCATTTCATCCTCATCACGACGCGCAGGTCGCCTACGGGAGTCAAATAGAAAGACCTCCACCTGGCGATCCGAACCCGTCCTGGGATATCCCGGGAAACCACTAAAAGCCATACGCCATTTCATTTCATTACAGATGGAGTGTCATTGAAATAAATACAAACATTAGGGGCCCTGGAATACTACCCTGTGGGGTAACACTAAGTTTCATTTTCCATTTAGAGGTTTTGTCGTTTACTGTTATACGATGTTGACGGTTACTCAAATAAGAACTAAAAACCTTAAGCGCGGCCAGGTCGAAATTTAGCAGTTCCATTTTCTTTATCATAGTCGAAATTACTATAGTGTCAAAGGCGCTACTGAAGTCAAAAAGGATAAGTATAGTGAGCAGTCGTTTGTACATAGCGTTTCTAATATCTAGGGGCTGGCCGAGGCGGTAAAGGCGTGCTCGGCTCGCCCGGAAGGACGTAGGTTCGAATCCCCGTCAGGAAGTCGTAAAATTTAAGAAATGAGACTTCCACTTCCAGAGGTGCATATGGCCCTGAGGTTCACTCAGCCTACGCCAAAATGAGTAGCATGTTAATTCGTGGGGGCAAGGGCGGCCGGGCTTAGAGCTAAACACTCTACCCCTCCAAGGGCCTTCATGGCCTGTACGGAGATGACTTTGCTTTGCTTTGCTTTGTTTCTAATATCTTCAGTGACCTTCAACAGTGCTGTCGTGGTTCTGTGACCCTTCTTAAATCCAGATTGCAAAGGGTCCAAAAGAGCATTTTTATTTAGGTATTCCAGAACTTGCTCGTATACTCTTAGGTAGCGGTCTACTATTGGCTGTTTTCCAGACAGTAGGGAAAGTTCCGTTTAGTAACAGTAGTTCAGTATGTGCGTCAGTATAGGCAGGACAGCACCCATAATGTTATGTATAAAAGTAATAGGAATATCACCTACACCTGTAGTCTTCGATTCAATCGAGTACAAAGCCTTTTAAATCTGATTTTCTCTGACACTGTGAAATGTGAATGGCGGATTGGCTGGAGGGGAGGGCGGAGAGTCGGTTCAGTTAATTGGGGTAGGTAGTGTAATCGTCCAGTTCATCAAGTGGAATGTCTGTCTCTGTTGATGTTTTACTATTCCCAGAGATCTAAGTTGGTCCCATGCGCGATTAAAATGTAAGTTGTTAGCTAAATTCCGGAGATATATACATTTTTTATTTCTGATTAACTGCTTTGTGCGATTTCTTAAGATGCGGTAAGATTCGAAGTCTGTGTCATCTAGGGTTTGTTTATAATGTTGAAATAACGAGTCATGGTGGGCCATCATTCTCTTAGCTTCATCATCTAGCCATGGACAAGAAGGACGAGAAACCTGTATTCGACGCGCGCGCGCGTGTTTGTGTTTTATTCCTTTGCCACATTATTTGTATAAAATGTCACTTCTTTATTGCTTATCACATGACCATTATTATAATAACATTACCGCGTTTATTCTAAGCCAGAATATTGCATCTTTATTCAAACTGTTTATTCTTGCATTCATTTCACTTGTACTCGGAATATATGAAATGCTGCTATTTTATGTATAATGTATATTAATATTAGCTTCCGGAGTCCAACTCATTGGCTAAATGATCAGTGTTGAGTCCTTCGGTTCAGAGGGTCCCGGGTTCGATTCCCGGCCGGGTCGGGGATTTTAATCGCGTTTGATTAATTCTTCTGGCTCGGAGACTGGGTATTTGTCCCAACACTTTCCTCTTCATATTCAGACAACATACTACACTACCAACCACCAAAGAAAGACACAACAGTGATTGCATCCCTCCATATAGGGTTGGCGTCGGCAAGGACATCCGGCCGTAAAACAGGGCCAAATCCACATGTGCGATACAGTTCGTACCAGCGACACCACAGGCGTGGGAAAATCTGGAAGGAAGGAAGAAGAAGAAGAAGATTACTATTAGCTTCCGGAATCCGCACGAATCCGCCACTCTTACTGGATCCAAGGACAATCATTTCCTTTTTAGTTATTCTACACCACCTAAATTCTGGAAGTTTGGACACCTATCAAAAAAAAAATTCTGGATGAATGGGCCCCCCCCAAACTGAAATCCTGGCTACGCTACTGGTAGTCAGTCAGTTTGGTGAAGGAAGAGTGTTGCTTGGGCAACTTCGTGGACGACGACTCGCCTGGATTGGGCACACGCTGCCACACGGAAGGCTTACTCCAAGTCATAATGAAAGGAAGACTGGAGGGCAAGAAATAAAGAGGAAGGCCACGGCACACTTTTATTGACCAACTGAAGCAAGAAATGGGAGTTCGCACCTTTAAGCAATTAAAAGAGAAGGCTCATTGTACAGGAGCAAACCAGCCACATAACTGATACACTATGAATGAATGAACTTCAGTATCATACTGTACTGAAGATCTCTTTCTGGTCATGATCCGGTCAGTGAAATTTCCAAATCAGTTGATTGCATTATGCATGTGTCTGCTTCGCTCGTATGGAGCTGCAGTCACGCTTTCTTGTTTTACTTCCCAGATCTTTACACAGAACTGAACATGTGCTGCTGTTAACTGCTTACTAAATGGATGTCTCACTTTCAAGAATGAAAGGGAACTAGGAATTATATTCTCACTTGGCTTGAAGTGCTGCATACACCGTAGGTACATGTGCGTGCGAAAAGTTGATCGTATACTCAGAGTACATGATGTGCACACATGTGTTAACCATAGCCTGTTCCAAGTGATAAACATCCTACCATCCTAATTAGGTGGAATATTTTTTTTTTTTTTTTTTTTTACAATTTGCTTTAGGGGGCCGATGACCTAGATATTAGGCACTTTAAGCAAAAGGCATTATCAACATCATCATCATCATCAATTGCTTTACACTGCGCGGACACAGGTAGGTCTTATGGCGACGATGGGATAGGAAAGGGGTAGAAGGGGGAAGGAAGCGGTCGTGGCCTTAAGGTACAGCCCCAGCATTTACCTGGTGTGAAAATGGGAAACCTCAGAAAACCATCCTCAGGGCTGCCGACAGTGGGATTCGAACCCACTATTGAATCTCCCGAATGCAAGTTCATAGCTGCGCGACCCTAACCGCACGGCCAACTCGCTTGGTGGAAGAATTTCAAGCAGGAGTCCACAGAGATCACATTACTAGATTATATACCACTCTTGACCTTCATACAATGAAATCAATGAAATTTAGAGCAAGAAATACTGTTAACTATTACAAGAAGAACAGGTTAATATGTACACATCTTCACACAAAAAGTGGTCGGCTGAACTAGATATGTTCTAACAAGACAGAGTTGGGGAGTTGTTCACGAGAATCTCAACGCAACTTCCAGGTTGGAATGGTTATGATTATAGGGAAGTATGCGGAGGGTATTCTGCCTCTTACCCGGAGGCCCCGGGTTCGATTCCCGGCCAAGTCAGGGATTTTTACCTGGACCTGAGGGCTGGTTCGAGGCCCACTCAGCCTGCGTAATTAGAATTGAGGAGCTATCTGACGGTGAGATGGCGGCCTCGGTCTAGAAAGCCAACAATAACGGCCGAGAGGATTCGTCGTGCTGACCATATGACACCTCGTAATCTGCAGACCTTCGTGCTGAGCAGCGGTCGCTTGGTAGGCCAAGGACCTTCAAGGGGTGTAGTGCCATGGGGTTTGGTTTGGTTTTATGCGGAAGGTATTAAGTTTCGCAGCTGATACAGTAATCGAAAGCTGGGATAGGGCCGCTTATAATGTTTACAACCAGCTATCGAATAGATAATTTACAATACCGGCATATGTTTGGGAATTCGAAAGTGGCATGTGTACACAACTTGCACGGAATGACACTTGCATGGAGCCATTCTCTCTATCCAAAGGTTCTGTCATCTAAGGTTCAGTATTGCATGAAGTACATCAACAAATTTTCGTTCTGTCATACATGTGATGCGGGTCAGTATTTCTCCCCTCAACATTTTCATATAAGGATATCAAGTTACGAGATGCAACAACGATATACTCCGAAATTAATGGACACGTACAGTACTTCTCATAGCCTCGATTGAAAATCTGGCCTACCTCATCGGTGTACATGGCTTCCCTCGAACGATTTTTTTTTTTTTTTTTTTGCTAACCTTTTCCTCACTTCATTCGTCGCTTCATCCGGGATGCGAAAATGATCTTTATTGGTATAGTTTACAATGTACTCATGACCGCTGTAAATTAACAGAGATCTTGGTGAACTCCATTGCTGTAGAACAATTATCACCAGTTCAGCTTGGTACATTAGTTGCGACCAGACGCCTGTTCCACGAAGGTGTCGTCCAATTTGCGATCAGTCTCATTTGCGATCACTCAGGTAGAATACAAGACTAATTTATTTTTGACGGGTTAACATAATGACTTACAAACACTCAGGCTGCCGTGAGGGAATTCCGTACTGAAGAACTGGTACAGGGAGACAGTCGTCAGGTTACTAATACATGCTAGGATTCTGATGTTGAAACATTAAATTATTTATGTTCAACGTTTGAGTCTGATGCGTTAATATCGGGACATAGAGAGACTAAATAGGACTCAAATGAATATTTTATTTAGGGCTACCGATGGTTGTGGGTGTAAAGGCGGTCGAATGAGTTGTAAAGAGCAGGACAAGAGGACAGCATATTAAAACCTTTGAATTTTACACTTTTAAATTTCAGAATAAAGAATTTTTGCTGTGACACTTTGCTTCTTAGACACTGCTACCCTTTTTGAAGCAATTGCAGCTCATCTCCAACTTAGCAGTAAAAGTTTCTTATACAATAGGGAACACTTAAATTAATGCTGAACTAATGCTGAAACTGTTCAAATATTCAAAATGACTCGTTAAGTATCGGGAAACCAGAACCAAACCACACCCATGGAGCAACAGCCCCGAAGGGCCATGACCTACCAAGCGACCGCTGCTCAGATCAAAGGCTTCCATATTATGAGGTGTCATGTGGTCAGCACGACGAATCCCCTCGGCCGTTATTCTTTGCTTTCTAGACTGCGACGTTAAGTAAACAGCTGCTCAAAATATAATTAGTTTACTTTCATCTATCTGTATGTATGCGCACCACTTAGTCTCGTTTCTTGATACGGGGTCGGGGATGAGAGGAGATGAATTTATACGGCACGTTTCCACGGCCGGATGCCCTTCCTGGCACTAACCTCGGTTGAGAAGCTGATGAAGTTGAAATGTGTTATGGTGAATAACATTGGATAAAGAGGTGAGAAGAATCGGCTGTGGCCTATGCATAGGAACTGTCCCGGCATTTTCCTGAAAGTGAAAATAAGAAACCACAGAAGACAGAAGGCAGCCGACGGCGGGGTTCAAACCCACGCAGCTCCATAGCTGTAGTGTGTTAACACGCGCGGCTGCTCAGCCTACTTTCACCTATATAAATAAAATTATAATTCTGTCTATACGCTCGAATTAATCTTAAGAAAGTATTTAGATTAAAATAAATTTAAGATATAATAATTCTGTAATGATAGCGCAACAAGATCCACTGTTAGCGCCAGTCAGGACTGCGTGCCTTCTACGTAAATAGGCATCTCAACTGTTTTGAGGTGAATCTGTCTTGTTGCCTTGCACCAGCTTCGGTCGAGTAACGCACGAACGCCATAGACCTGCACGGGTAACCGTACTCGGTCCTCAATTGAAGACCTTGTTGCTCGTTTGGCATTAGTCAAGTTTCAGAACGTAAAAGATCGCCGTAGAAAACTTTCCAACATCAGAATCTTATTCGTACCTACCAGTAATCTTGCTATTCTTCCATCCAACTCCCTATTCAGATTTCTCTCTTTCACTCCTTCTAAATTCAAGTTCGTCCTCAGAATCTTAAGATTAAATTTCTCAGCTTCAGATTTTAGAAGGCGTGCACTCTGGAGTGTGGTCTTCTAATCCGTCTGTTCAGTTTATGATTCCATCCGCAACTGAATCCTTCGTCCTATGACGTCACCAGTAGCAGTTATATAATTTAAGTGGATTTTGTAGCCATTGGTCCACGAAGTAGTCAAGGAATTCGACGAGCATTTCTACTTCTGGTGCTCGCCCGCGGACATACAGCCAGCGTTCTTCAACATTTTCAGACTTGAGAATATCAGGGGCAGCACACATTTGTACACAGTCTGACATATTCATTTTCCTTGTATAGTGTAGTCATACCAATTTGCTGAACCCTCCTCCTAAGTCATTGGGTAAAAAAAAAAAAAAAAAAAAAAAAACCACACCCGCGGATATTAAATTCCTTTAAGGCGGAAACAACCGACGTTTCAAAATCAGTATACAGTATACCGTCTTAGGCTGCCGATCAGGTAATTCTAGTAGAAGTAATCGTAGCATCCGTAAATAAGTGTCTTTCTTTCTTCCTTTCAGGAAGAAGAGCAAGTACGACTGGTGCAACGTTTGTTTCATCTTCTGTGCTTCCAAGATCGACATGTATGGGATAGATTTCTTCTTCTTCTTCTTTTTTTTTCTATTTGCTTTACGTCGCACCGCCACAGATAGGTCTTATGGCGACGTGGGATAGATTTGACTAAACTGACTACTGCAGCTTTTGAATATCCCGTCCATGAAGAAATGCGTTTCTGTTCTCAAAATCTCCTTTCCTTTGCCTCCACCTAACACCAACAACCTATCTTTTACACCACCATCGATCAAGAGAAAATTTTCCCCGCAGACATTTTTACGATTTCCTCACGAAGAATAACTTTCTCGGAATTTCTTGGCTCTTTTTGTACTCCTTGGGCATGGTTTCTATTTCAGTGCAACGTGATATTTAAATTGTAGAACTGCGGCGTCCTTGTAAGGAATTCGTTATCCCTGTTTATTTAAGGCTGAACTACTTCTTGAAATACCTGAGGAACTGTCGCACTGTTATCCTTGCGGGGTCGCTTCATCGCTCGAAATATAGTTTTACTTCCGTCCAAGTTCACCTCGTTAGGAACGCACTGATGATCGACCATTCTCACCATTGTGTCTTTTTGACACACTAGTTTTCCTTTACGCTAGGATGTATTGTTTTTTAAACATATCCATATCATCAAACATCCTTGACTTTCCGGTAACTTTCTGTAAGAGTATCCATTGTATAAAGCACAAGGCTAGCATCTCTTCGTCTCAATGAACTTCATGTCATAAGTAAGCACGCAGATAATAACAGAAGGTACATCAACGATGGATGTCTACAGCTGGAATAAGTATGTTGAAAACTATAGAATAATATTACCAACAAAAAAACGTTCAAGAGAGAGGGGACGGGTTGGTTATCTGGAGTACGTCCTAATTAGCTATCCTTCTGCTGTATGGACGTTGGAAAACCCGGATAGGTTGCTGATAATTTTAGTGATCGCAAATGGGACATGAAAAGGTCTTTCTTCGCGCTCTTTTTTTCCCCTATAATGGGAGTGATCGCAAATGGGACACAACCTCCACGAACGAACTTCGCAACTTTTCAACTTTGCACTTTTCAGTTATTGCAAAGTGCAAAGTCTTCTGATCCACCATGATCTAGGTATTATTTTTCAATTTCTTGGCAAAGTGAAAAGTCTTTGCGTAAGTGTGAATCGATCAAGTTTATTCCATGAGCGAACTTTATAATACTCCATGATTTTAATATTATACTTTTTACGTTGAAGACGATATGAATGTGGTACCGGTAATTTCAAAGTTTTGATTTTAGATAATGGGAAAGAGGGGTAATTACAAGAAACTGGATGTGCTAGAAGTAGTCAAGGAAGAACGGGGCATCCTTTTTTGGCAACTTTAAAAATAATATTGAGAGAATGATGCCCAGTCTATCAACAAAAACCTCTTCGTGCTCAATGGGAGCATAAACATTAACGAGAATACCGTAAACACATTCACACCCAGAAGGAAAGCCACCGTTCATTAGAAATTCCTTGGCTATATTATGAGGATTATCAGGTCAACGTACTATGTCAGGAAATATTACATAGCATCTACAACTGTAGTAACAGTTCTGCGAATTTTGATTTTGATGTCCCATGCATTGCTCCTACACCTGCAGCTGGGCATCATTTCCTCACCAATGTAAGCATATAAGAATTTGGTCTTTCTCCGAAAGGGATTGACTTCTTTTTGCTGCAGATTAAATAAATAATGACCAATCATTTAAAGGATGAAGTCAGCTTGTATTGGGGTAACACGAAAAAACTCGCGAAATTTTGTCGAAGTAAGGTTATGAAAATTAATCCTGTCTTTGTACATTCTCTTGTTGAATTCTTCATCACTATCCTCAATTGATTATAAACTTAATAAAAGCTCTCGGCGTAACATGTTTATATCTCTAAAGCAAATTCTACGCTAAGAAACTAGTGTAGATACTTGTTAATTACCAGCTGCAAAGGGAATCGACGCTTTGCAATTTATGAAAACTTTTCACTTTATTTCTTTGCACTTTGCACTTCTGTACCGATGGAGGCTTTGCAAGACGTATCTGAAAAGTGATGGTGGAACAAAATCTGAAATGAATAGTGCAAAATTCGTTCGTGGAACAGGCCCCGGGAATAACTGCAGCAATGTCCAGCTTCATGGCTAGATAGTTAGTTAGCTGGCCTTTGGTCCAAGGGGTTTCGGGTTCGAGTCACGGCCATGTCGGGGATTTTAACTTTCATTGGTTAGTTCCTCTGTCTCGCTGGGCCGGGTGTTTGTGCTGTCTTCATAATAAGAATTCATCATAGATAGGACCCATCCTCATAGATGAGCATGATGCCTACCTACACCAAGCCTCGGTGGAGGCCACACACCGGTATTATAATTGTAGCAATTAACTCTATACGCCCCTATCCATCTATCTTTTTACCGGGTGAGCTTTCCTCCCCTGTTTCTCCATTCCAGCCCTCCTTGAGCCTCCGTGCAACTGTCACTATTTGACAAGGTGTGCGAACATTTCGTACCACCTATGGTCGTAATACTGAAAGAAGCATTCTGACATTTCTTAGAGGGAGGTCCGTTTACGGCCTGCCTGGGTGGCGAACAATGAACCCCTTGTAAATTCGGCAGTGGATTGAAATCTGATTCTATTGGGAAGAAATTAAAGCACACCTGTCTCCTATGTTCGGTGAACTTCTACAAATCAAAACTGAAGTATTATATAACTCATTCCACGTTATGAAAACAGTATTGCTCTTACGGACCTTCAAGGAGTGAATACACCACACCCCCTCATAGACACTCAAAATTCCTTGTGATTAAGGAATATTATAATGTACTTTATATCGTGTTATGAAAGAAAGAAAATGGATGAGGCATGTTTTTGACCGTGAGTTATTAAAATAACTACTGAAGCTTTTCTAATTTAATAAATACATTTGCAGGGAAGAAGCACAGTCATTGCTTTCTTGCCTTACTTCATTTTTCTTCTGAGTTGCTCTGTCGTGGTACATGTAACTCGTAATCCGTTATGTTGTGAATCGCCGACAGCTTAACACTGTTGAAGAGAAGTCGTCTGTTTATTTATGTGTGTGTTCTAATATTCTCGTACTGTAGAGCAGCTGCTACTGAAGATTTCGATGCTGTGGTATGCAGCGATATATCACGGCATGACTATACTGATACAGAAATTCGCTATGATTTTTATCTGTGCTTGGTTTTGTTATTTAGCTTTTTCTTTTTTTTTTTTTTTTGCTATTTGCTTTACGTCGCACCGACACAGATATGTCTTATGGCGACGATGGGATAGGAAAGGCCTAGGAAGTGGAAGGAAGCGGCCGTGGCCTTAATTAAGGTACAGCCTCGGCATTTGCCTGGTGTGAAAATGGGAAACCACGGAAAACCATCTTCAGGGCTGCCGACAGTGGGGCTCGAACCCATTATCTCCCGATTACTGGATTTTGTTTCTTGAGTGCATTTTATTTTTGACATATTTTTACCACTTTTCACAAGCGAATTTACTTGTTACCATTCTTTTCGTAGGGCGATAGGACAGCACAGTAACCCGCGTTGCCTGGGCAAATTTATCCTCCATCCCGACCGTATAAAAGTTATCTGTTGTCTATTTTATCCCAGTCTCCCTTGGACTTCAGTACTGAGGTTTTGTATGTGCAGTAGTTTAGCAGTGTTGCTGTAAAAACCTACAAACCCTGTACCCTAGATTTCAAAAAATAATTTGCAGGTTACTTTCTTCCTTCTTTTATTTTGAACGTAAGTACCGAGTTTTCCTCAATATATATGCCACGGTTTTCCCGTGATGCTGTTGAGCAGAGCCGTTCTATATGCTAACCTTGTTGTCATAAGAGGAACACTGTTTTCTCAACATGGAATGAGCTATAGTCAGTGTCAGGGCGAGGACTGTGCCCTGTGAGTCAATGTGCTAGGGGTTTGAGTGTTCTGACGCCGCGTGTTAGTTCCTCTCACTTTTCCCGGCCAGTGAAGTGAAAGCACGACACACACAAAGTAGTGAAGGAATCTCCAAGCAAAGCAAAGCGACCGTACAAGAGTAATCTCTCCACAGTGAGAAACATATTTAATGCGGAGCGCATGCATTCTAATTAAGCTTTGTTGGCAGTATCTCGGAAGTCCAGGAGAGGAGAAAGGTTGAAGTAGGTCATGCACGAGTTGCGTTACATCATGTAGACGAGAACTAATTACACTCCGCGTATGTCAGTGGTGACGTCAACAGTCACCCACCGGCAGGTGCAGAGCAAAGCCGGAGCCTAGACCAGTTTGACCAGACAAGGTCCGCCACGAACGGAACTGCCTGCTAACACGCCTTAAATGGCATGAACTCCAAACCTTAGCCCTGGTCACAGCAAGAACACGAGCAACTTCTACAGATGGGTCCAAATGATTAAACTTTATCGTATAGGCCTACCATTCTAATTTCATATATAAAACAATGTAATCAATCAGATATTGTGTCAGAAATTAAAAGGAACATACTGAAATGGCTGTGGAGAGAATGCTAGAGGATAGGATGGCCAAAAAGGTTTTCACGGGGAAGCCAGGACGGCGTCGAATGAATTTGAATTTATTGGTTAGAATTTGCCACTGAGGCTAATCGGCCCCTTTATCTATATATACAGGGTTATTCACCTAAGATGTTACAGGGAAATAACGTCTAAACCATTAAAGATATCGATATTCTGTTTTCATATTCTTAAATGATACCCAGGAGTTTGTAAAATAATGTGCTACGTATTCTCATGGGGTGATTAATAACCGAGATATAAATACTGACTCCGTATTTTTAAATGGAACGGCACGAATACATACAGCTGGCCTAAAAGTTCAATTGCGTACAAGTTCAAATATATAAGTATTTTGAAAATCGAACAGTTACTTTTTGAGATCTCAATAACAACAGCATACGCGGTTTTGCATGCCGCATCAGACAGCGTGCAGTCGGGCAAGGACACTGACGAGCAAGCACTTTCCTGGGTGTGATTCCAGTCACAGGCATGTAAGCATATCGTACACATGTGATGGGTTTGCAAAGTATGTTCGAACACGAGCGAAGCCACAGGTAACAGCTGGTGTAGCATAGCCTATACAGTGAAAACAATACACAGAACTATTATTCATCATCATCATCATCATCATCATCTGTTTACCCTCCAGGTTCGGTTTTTCCCTCGGACTCAGCGAGGGATCCCACCTCTGCCGCCTCAAGGGCAGTGTCCTGGAGCTTCAGATACAACTGGGGAGAATGACCAGTACCTCGCCCAGGCGGCCTCACCTGCTATGCTGAACAGGGGCCTTGCGGGGGATGGGGAAGATTGGAAGGGATAGACAAGGAAGAGGGAAGGAAGCGGCCGTGGCCTTAAGTTAGGTACCATCCCGGCATTTGCCTGGAGGAGAAGTGGGAAACCACCACTTCCAGGATGGCTGAGGTGGGAATCGAACCCACCTCTACTCAGTTGACCTCCCGAGGCTGAGTGGACCCCGTTCCAGCCCTCGTACCACTTTTCAAATTTCGTGGCAGAGCCGGGAATCGAACCCGGACCTCCGGGGTGGCAGCTAATCACACTAACCACTACACCACAGAGGCGGACAGAACTATTATTATTTCAGAAAAAAGTGAAAGGGAGAATTAAACTACAATCTGAAGTTTGAACATTAAATACCATACACTTCAAATACATAATAATCACTTATGCAATGATAAGGGGATTGAAGGAGTAATTTTAAAGTACCGGTAACATTTTTCCTTAACTGACCTCCTGATCGAGCCATTTAGTACAGCTTTCTCTTTATTCCATAAATTAATCGTATGATTTCTGCATTTCACTACTAAGGGAATCCTTGTACTCATTTATCTCATAACTTGATTTTTTGCTTTTCAACAACAACAAATTTCAAGACCTGTTTGTAAAGACTGCTGCATTTAAGCACATTCTAATACAAATCAAATATAGTGTACTCATTTTTAAAAGAAAGTGCCCATGGTTCGCAGGTATATTTTAATATAATACTGAAAAATACTAATATTATTTTAACCATTCCAATAACATAGAAAAAAACTTGTCGATTTTAATATCAATTCTAAATCAGTAAATGGGAAGAAGAATGCTTATGATTCAGTATGCTTTTCTTGACATACTCAGTTATAATTAATAATAATAATAATAATAATAATAATAATAATAATAATAATAATAATAATAATAATAATAATAATAATAATAATAATAATAATAATGAAAATCCACAGCCTGTTTCCAGTCATTCGACCGGGTCAGAAATGGAATGAATTAAGCTCCCATTTAGCGGCGAGAATACGAATTGTGCCGGCTGCCGAAGCCTGTCGCACTCCTCTGGGGCAATGATTAATGAATGACAGATGGAATGAAATGATATGAACGATGACAGGGAAAACCGGAGGACCCTAAGAAAAACCTGTCTCACCTCCGCTTTATCCAGTACAAATCTCACATGTAGTGACCGGGATTTGCTACGTGTAGTCTCCCACAGACTAGAAGATGTGCTATCGGGCGAGTTGGCCGTGCGGTTAAGAGCCCGCAGCTGTGAGCTTGCATCTGGGAGATAGTGGGTTCGAATCCCACTGTCGGCAGCCCTGAAGATGGTTTTCCGTGGTTTCAAATTTTCACACCAGGCAAATGCTGGGGCTGTATTTTAATTAAGGCCACGGCCGCTTCTTTTAAACTCCTAGCCCTTTCCTATCCCATCGTCGCCATCTGTGTCGGTGCGACGTAAAGCCACTAGCAAAAAAAAAAAAAAAAGTGCTTAGTCCTGGATGGCTTCGCACTCACAATGAGAGCTGCTTCCTGCCAGAAACTTTTGAAAGTTTGCCTCGCATCCTGAAACACCGGTTGTTTAGAGATCTCCAGATGGTGCCAGGGAGCTCTCCTCTTCCCTGACCTTCATTTCTGGATCATTCAGCTTCTCCTTCCGCAACTTCAAGCTAATGGTTTACTGAGATCCTTGAAGAGCATGGGATCTAGACTTCAGGTGCTTCGTGCTTGGGCTGTGCTTCGTGGATCTGTAGTTTGCATTTTGCGCTCGGCATTGTTTAGTATCTTACATTAACAAGATATACAAGTAGACTCTGGAGTCTGTTATCACTTGTCTGAACACACGAATGAAGGTACTTGCTTGAAGAAAAACTAATGGAAGTACTAAATTATAATTCCTGAACTTCTGAATCAACCAGGTAAGTTTTCGGAATATTTCACATTTCAGGTATGTGTATTGATCATTTGTAGGGGAGAAAAAAATGTTATCTCAACATGTTTCGGAAATGCTTGGTTGCCGCAGTATGGGTTACAGGAACACGGAAGTTTGTTTGTTTACAGGACTGGAATCCATGTGCAGGCGTTAAAATAATCAAGTCTACACCATTCACCCTACACACGGTATCACACATTACAAAAACATGTAACACTTGTCTCGCATTCTTTCCCAACAAACACAAAGGTTCTGGCGTGCACGGTGATCCTACTTGCTAGCCTAGGCAATCAGGCATTTTCGGATCAATGCTAGTATAGCCTTTTTTGTTTTCTCTACCAAACATATGAGGAATCCATATCTTAAGTTCTGGCCACTCCTTTCGTTACATCATGTATTTTAGATAGGTAATAAATACGTCATGTCCGCCTCCGTGGCGCAGTGGTTAGTGTGATTAACTGTCACCCCCGGAGCCCGGGTTCGATTTCCGGCTCTGCCACGAAATTTGATAGTGGTACGAGAGCTGGAACGGGGTCCAAGTGGTTTTCCGTGGTTTCCCACTTCTCCACGCAAATGCCGGGATGGTACATAACTTAAAGGCCACGGCCGCTTCCTTCCCTCTTCCTTGCCTCTCCCTTCCTAGCTTCCCATTCCCCAACAAGGCCCCTGTTCAGCATAGCAGGTGAGGCCGCCTGGGCGAGGTACTGGTCCTCATGCTCAGTTATATCTCCAGATCCTGGAGGGAAAACGGATTAAGAAAAGGAAAATAAATAAGTTATACAATGATACATGATAACCAGTGATGAGAAGAGTAGAAGAAAAAGGTAATCGGGCTAAAAATATTTTACTCATACGCCTATTACAAGTTACATTTTTAAATGGAAATCATCGACTTTTTTGACATGAATGTATATTATGTTAAGACTGCGGGTCATGTATAAATTTGTAAAACGTAATTCAAAATTGTGTGACGGAAGTGACGTCACATTAGCCGTTACCGAGGACTTCGGGCGCCAAAGATGCTGCGGCTGTGGATTTGCATAAATAGAATGTGTTGAAATAGAAAGTGTACCGTCTGTGACAAGATATTAGTGTTACTGTAGGATTTGATTTCATTTATTTATTTATTAATTTATTTATTTATTTATTTATTTATTTATTTATTTTATTAAAATAGATATTCATGATCATTAGCTTTTCGCAATGGGAAACGATCCTTTTGTTACGTAAATATGTCTTATGGCTAGGGATCATCTGAAAATTTCCGTTACGGAAGTTCGTGTAACGGAAGTGTAACCCTAGCAACCGTGAAGGCTATGACGTAAAGCATGAATGGATGGCCACACAATGTTACCTAGAAACCGTGCAGGCTATGTTCTATGGCCGGTGGTCATATGAAGTTAGCAGTCATTGATGGATGGCCATGACCGAGAAACATATTTATGATCATTTGTTTTTCTCAAAGGGAGAAGTAGTTTTTTTTTTTTTTTTTTTTTCGCACGAGGCTGGAATGAAACAGAAGTTCGGAGCGAAAAGGAAATTACAGTACTTTAATTTGTGTTTTGTTTTCCAGCGTAAAGACATTAAGTTACTATCATCACTAAGTGGTAGTTTGGGAATTATGTTTCCACACAGTTTTTATTTTAGTTAGTGGCTTTTAACATTTCAAAAATTTGCCATTTATTTTACTGGATACTGGTTCTTAAAATTCTCATCGTTAGGCCTCAACTTCTCGGAGGAAAGTATATCTTTGCATTTAGTGAAAAGACGATCTACAGGGACACTTGAAGGAATATCTGTGTAATTATAACAACATCCTCAGCTGTGATGGATATTGTAGGGTAGGTTTGACGTCATTTTAAGTACCAGGGAGGTAAGAAAGTACATCATCCAGCACTGGTGAAGCTACTGGGTCTGCTGTAGTAAAACCGTAAAGAAGTTATCTTCATCATCAGTGTTTCTGCTCCCATGCGATGTACATCGATTACTGGAATTCCACGATTACAATTTTATTTCACGAAGAAAATTACGAATAACAATTATATTTCATAAAAAGTAACTATTTCAAGTAAAAATGACTAAAAATACACAAGTAATTCGATAACTTTTTCTCAATTAATTCTCAACTCTGATAACATTTAATTTGATACTTGTTGTAATTTGTGGTCGTAGTTGTGCTTTATGTCCCACAAACACGTCTTTTCAAACACTAAGTTATAAGTTTTCATTATCGATGGAAAATGGTGAGCGGTACGCAGTGCACTGAAACCACTCTCATGACATCGCCCTGTGGGTGGGGGCGGTAGAAAAATATCCACGATACACCCTACCTGTCATAACAGGCGACTAAAAGGGACCACATGGATCTTAAATTTTGAGCATGGACTGGCGACCACGAAGCCCTTATCTGAGTCCTGGGACTGCTTCCACTTTATTGTGCCAGGCTTCTCACTTTCGTCTATCCTATCCTGACCTCTGTTGGTCAATTCTTGTTCTTTTCCTACCCCAACGGTATTAGGTTTCCGAGGCCTAGGGCATCTTTCATTTTCACACCCTTCCTGGTCTTTATCGGACCCCTTCATTTCCCCCCCTCAGATTAATGTTAATAGAGGATGGTTGTTCAGTTGTACTTCCTCTCACCGGGCGAGTTGGCCGTGCGCGTAGAGGCGCGCGGCTGTGAGCTTGCATCCGGGAGATAGTAGGTTCGAATCCCACTATCGGCAGCCCTGAAGATTGTTTTCCGTGGTTTCCCATTTTCACACCAGGCAAATGCTGGGGCTGTACCTTAATTAGGGCCACGGCCTCTTCCTTCCAACTCCTAGGCCTTTCCCATCCCATCGTCGCCATAAGACCTATCTGTGTCGGTGCGACGTAAAGCAGCTTGCAATAATAATACTAATAATAATGTTGTTGTTGTTTACGCCGAGGCGCCGAAATATTGTCCCTCAGGAGTTCTTTTATGTACCAGTAATTTTACCGACAAGAGGCTGAAGTATTTGACCACATTCAAATACCACCCGACTGGGTCAAGATCGAACCTGCCAAGCTGGAGTCAGAAGGGGGCCTCAACCGTCTGAGCCACAGGCCGGCATTTCCTTCTGTGTGTTCATTCCTAATAGCATGAACGTTGCGTACTTGAAAGGTCAAAGACCCGTGTTTTCAGTGAAAGTGCCAGGACGTCATTTCTTCTCACATACAATGGAGATTATGAATGCTCTGAGGTCTGTGGAACGAAAAAGGTCATGGGAGAAAAGAGCAGTAAGTTACACAACTGGCGGAATGAATGGGCGGCCAGGGTTTGCCAAGTAGCCTCTCACACACCGCCAACACATCAGTGATCAGTTCAATGGCACCGGCTCCAAACCTGGACCGGTTCAGCGGTAACTGCCCACTTTGATGGATTCTACAGTTCAATGGCACCTGTTGTCAGATGGGTCGTCGCCTTCGATCCAATTTAAAGTGCAGCGCAATTGCTGATAAACTGAACAACCAAACGTACTTGCTAAAATGAAACGAGAGATGGACGCTCAATCATAAATATTAAGCTTGGCAACTAAAATGTTGTGTTACGGAAATCCGTGTGGTTAACTGGTGGTGGTGATGATTATTGTTTTAAGGGAAAGTACAACTGGGCAACCATCCTCCCTTAACATTAAACAGAAAGAAAAATGGAAGAGGTCCGAGACTTCGAATAATAATAATAATAATAATAATAATAATAATAATAATAATAATAATAATAATAATAATAATAATAATAAAAATAATGAAGTACCAAAAAGAGCAGATACCAAGTGGACGGAAGAACGGAAAAGGATCTTTAGTCAACAGATGAAAGCATCCTGGATCCTCCGCAAACGAAATCATAAATAAAGCTTCGTGTGTTGCAAAAGGGACCATTCACGTATAATAATAATAATAATAATAATAATAATAATAATAATAATAATAATAATAATAATAATAATAATAATAATAATAATAATAATAATAATAATAATAATGGTACTTGGTTTTTCGTCCCACTAACTACTTTTACGGCTTTCTGAGACGTCTAAGTGCCGGAATATAGTCCCTCAGGAGTTCTTTCAAGTGTCAATAAACTACCGACACGAGGCTATATGAGCACCATCAAATACAACAGGACTTATCCAGGATCGAACCTGCCAAGTAGGCGTCAGAAGGCTAAGTCTTCAACTGTCTGAGCCACTCATCCCGGCTTTGCGAAACCACGGAAAACCATCTTCAGGGCTGCCGACAGTGGGGTTCGAGCACACTATCTCCCGAATGCAAGCTCACAGCTGCGCGTACCTAACCGCACGGCCAACTCACTCGGCTTTGGAAAAATCAATGTATCCTCAAAGGATAGGGAAGGGCCATGAAGGACGTGAAAATGAAAATGGCACAATAAATGGAAAAAATGCCAGGCTCAGCTAGGGGTCCCATGGTCCCAAACCTACGCTCCCAAGTTTAGGAGCCCCCGGGATCTCATTTTAGCCGTCTCTTAGGTCTAAGACCGACAGGCGATACCGTGGATGTATTCTTCGGCCGTCATAGTCACTATCGGACTGTTAAGAAATTCCTGAAGGAATAAATACAGACATCTCGGCGTCTCCAAAAACCGTACGAAAATAGTTAGTGTGTTCTACAAGATTCACCTCAGAAAAATGATGAGATGATCTTATCTTACTTTTAGAGTAGATACGGTATTCGTCACCTTCTTTTATAACCGAAATACTGCCTTACACTGCACAATAATATATGTTGCCGAACAGTATCAAAAATATTCAGTTCACGCTTCAGCCTTTAAATAAATAATCTAAATGTACTTTTAAGAATCTTATAGATGGCTGTTAAAACAGTCATTACTTAGAACAGTGAAACAGTGACCGTCAAGAAAACCGAACTCTTGTGCCTTAAGACCGCTGTAGGAGGAGATTTACACTAAACCTATTTGGAAGGATCTTGCTTTCGCCTAGTCAGGCTGGACAAGGTGCTAGAATATGGACTCCTTATAGGGCAACCAAGGCATTGTAACCACTTCAGATAAATAGAGCGATATAATTGGATGATGGTTGTTGTTGTATCTAATTTATTATTAATAATAATAATGTTATTTGATTTACGTCCCACTAACTACTTTCACGGTCTTCGGAGACGCCGAGGTGCCGGAATTTAGTCCCGCAGGAGTTCTTTTACGTGCCAGTAAATCTACCGACACGGAGCTGTCGTATTTGAGCACCTTCAAATACCACCGGACTGAGCCAGGATCGAACCTGCCAAGTTGGGGTTAGAAGGCCAGCGCCTTAACCGTCTGAGCCACTCAGCCCGGCAATTTATTATTATTATTATTATTATTATTATTATTATTATTATTATTATTATTATTATTATTATTATTATCAACATCAACATCAAAAAGAGAAACAATAACTGATTTTCGTAATACTAACTAGAGGAAAAAGGGAAGGGTTTGAACAACTCGAAAAAATATCGAGGAAAGAAAATAATGGTATGTCAGTGAAGGAGGTTAGAAAAATAAAACACACCCTCGATCTTGCCAATCTAATAGCTTCCCGACTGGAAGAGAACAAGAATTTTCCAACGATGGTGGCTTAGGAAACGTGACAGTACGAGTCGGCTGGAAGTGACTGTGTAAAAGCAATATTGGATTCAGCGGAGCACCCATATTCGCAGTGCATTACTTGCGAGACTTATCTACCGACCCTTCAATTACTGAATACTTTCAGAGACACTGGGGTGTCGTAATTTGTCTGGCTGGAGTTTCTTAACTTACTAGGAGCAAATGACACGGAGTTGCCCCATTTGGACATCTTCAAATGCTACTGACCTCAGCTGGGATCACACCCATAACCTTGGGAATAAAAGGATAACCACTGATTGACTGCGCAAATGATGACAGCATAGCCACGTAAGATATACAGTGAGTTTCTCTCATAGGTTGGCCGGCAGGCGGGCCAAGCTTGTCTACCTAACGTTGACTCATCACTCCCCACTCCGCGGCATAGCAACAAAGACAGCACTTCGCTTACTTTATCCGTGCATGACATGAGATAACAATTAAAATTGAGAATTAAGAATTAAGAAAATAAGCTCGTCCCTTATGACAGGAGACGTTGGAAATGTTCTCCTCCTGCATCCACACATTTCTGGCATCGTCTTAGGAAACTCGGATTAATTTTAATATGTTCGTAGCCCGCCATGCTGAGCTCTTCGAAACTCCGGCTTCTTGTCTAAGTCATTTTAGGGATTTTGTAGACGTATGTTCTAATATTTCTGCGATTTCATTTACTTTTTCCTCGTTAAATGCACCTTTTTTTAACACTTATCGAGTAAAGAACCAGTTCCTCTCAATTTTTTTAAGAGCTTCTACACTGTCTCTCTATGTGGAGGGCGTACATCTGGAAATTGTGTTTCAAATAGCCTAATGACTTCCCTGCAAGACTCTGTTTTCTCATAATTATCGTACATAAATACCCTTTCCTGTACCGTGTACACATATGGAGGCATTATGAGATTTATACCCCGCAGTAACACTTCATAGCTCGAGACCAGTTGGAGCGACAGATCAACACTTAATACACGTTCTAAGCACGGACCTGAACTGCGAAGTGTGGGAATTCTCGTGCTGTCGCTGCGCTATGTAACGGGAAGTGATGAGTCAACGGGAGGCAGATAAGCTGTGCGCGCCTGCCGGCCAACCGATGGGAGAAACAACTCATTGTATCTCACAAGGCAGAAACGATGGTAAATAATAAGAAGAACCAGAAGAAGAAGAAGAAGAAGGTATTAGGTGCCACAAACTACTTTTAAGGTTTTCGCCAAAGTGCCAAAATTTCGTTCCACAGGAAGTGTTTTCGGTGACGCACGGATAGGAATGGGCTAGGAATGAGAAGGTAGCGGCCGTGGCCTTCAGTAAGGTACAGCCTTCACCATCTCCCGAGCGCAAGCTCGTGACTCAAACCGCGCAGCCAACGCGACCGATAGAATGTATTTATTACTATTATTAATTAATACAACTTCCCCCATGAGGAGGCTGGCACAAGGACAAGTATATCGACTACACAATATTGTGTCTTCCAAGTCACTGGTGAATTTGCTAGTGAGCCAGGTAGAAATAACAATCACAAGGCTCAGAAATAAATATGGAATATGGCATGATGTACGGTTCGTCAAATGCTGTATAGATGATTGTAGAGTGTGGTTATTGAACCTCGTATTGCGGCCATAGCGATGTCGTGAAGTCGTGTCCGGTTGAGACCGAGAGAATCCCATAGCTGTACAAGAAATTTAGGGACTGTGCCTCGAGCTCCGATCATAAGTCCATGGACGGAGACGTTGTTTAGGTGATATTTTGTCTTTACAATAGTTTACGGTTGGCTGGTAAATCGACTTCCACCGGACGAGTTGGCCGTGCGCGTAGAGGCGCGTGGCTGTGAGCTTGCATCCGGGAGATAGTAAGTTCGAATCCCATTATCGGCAGCCCTGAAGATGGTTTTCCGTGGTTTCCCATTTTCACACCAGGCAAATGCTGGGGCTGTACCTTAAGGCCACGGCCGCTTCTTTCCAACTCCTAGGCCTTTCCTATCCCATCGTCGCCATAAGACCTATCTGTGTCGGTGCGACGTAAAGCCCCTAGCAAAAAAAAAAAAACATCGACTTCCTCTGGGCGTCCACCTCTTCAGGCTGGCCAATATGCGACTCGGAAGCATCTTCTTCACCTGCTTGCTAGCTGGTTGAAAGGCTCCCATGTCAATACGCCTGTTACTCCCAGAAACCTCTTCGTGCACTGTAAAACCGTGATCTCTCAGAGTTCGCGATCATGTGTCGTATTGAATGATGGCAGGAATTTCTCAATACCTCCCCGTGAGGACAGGCACCCAGGACACGGGAAGTGTTTCGTGCTCTCTGTGGCAAGTACCTAGGCATTAATATAAGGAAAGATCTTCATTGGGGTAGTCACATAAATGGGATTGTAAATAAAGGGTACAGATCTCTGCTCATGGTTGTAGTAAGGATGTAAAGGAGAGAGCATATAAGTCTCTGGTAAGACCCCAACTAGAGTATGCTTCCAGTGTATGGGACCCTCACCAGGATTACTTGATTCAAGAAAAAAAAAAGCAGCTCGATTTGTTCTGGATGATATTCGACAAAAGAGTAGCGTTATGCAAATGTTGCAAAGTTTGGGCTGGGAAGACATGGGAGAAAGGAGACGAGCTGCTCGACTAAGTGGTATGTGCCCAGTGTCAGTGGAGACGTGGCATGGAATGACATTAGTAGACGAATAAGTTTGATAAGTTTGAGTGGTGTCTTTAAAAGTAGGAGAGATCACAATATGAAGATAAAGTTGGAATTCAAAAGGACAAATTGGGGCAAATATTCGTTTATAGGAAGGGGATTGGAATAACTTACCAAGAGAGATGTTCAAATTTCCAATTTCTTTGCAGTCATTTAAGAAAAGGCTAGGAAAACATCAGACAGGGGATCTGCCACTTGGGCGACTGCCTTAAATGCAGATCAGTAGTGACTGTATTGATTGTAAAGCCGACAGAGGGTTCTATCCTGGGACCTTCCCGGCACGGAGCGAACGACGCACACATTCGCTGTTATCTTGATGGCTTCTCTCCATTCCGCATAGGATAAGCCTCGGTGATCTCTTATCCATTCGTTCCCTGGCGTGTACTTCTGGAAGAGCCCAACGCCCTTTCCTTTGTGCGGCAGCTTCGCCAATTTAGTGACATGCCGCTCGTATATCTGAGCGCCTTCAAATACGACCGGACCAAGCCAACTCGAGCTATAGCGCTCTTTATCTGAGCTACTCAACCGGGCTGATACCCGTTACTTCCCAATCCTTACTCTAATCACACACACACACACCAGTAGAACAGACACAATAAGTAAACTGGTTAGTGTTCCCACGCACTGACAGTAAGTGCTGTAACGAAACAGTTCCCAGCCTCTTAAGCGAAACAAGTCTCATCCACTGATGTTAAGTAGGCCTAAACTGCGGAAAGATGCCCAGCGGTTCATTTGATAGAAATGTGAGAAAACTCATTACCGTAATGCACCGTTAATTACAGGAATGTTACCATTCCCAACTTCACCTATAATTACAGCAATTCATGCCAACAGCTAAACGCCGCTGACTCATTCACCACTCCTCAAATCACGGCCATTAAAACTGACGATGGCTGCGCTCCTTTCAAAGTTTGCATATCCCACAATTAACACGTCATGCTTCTTCTTCTTCTTCTTCTTCTTATTGCACCATGTTCTCATTGAATGTCGGCTATCATCCGGGCAATCTGATACTTCAGCAACTCGGAAAAGTATGTGTGTGTGTGTGTGTGTGTGTGTGCGTGCGTGTGGGTGGGTGGGTGTGCGTGGGTGGGGGGGGGGAGATTACTTAGATCATACCGTTCTCGTAGCCAAGATATTCTCCTTCTTCGCCTATTTTTGCTTCCTTCAATTTTGCCTTGTAAGATAAGCAGAAGTCCACCTCTGTCGAGTAGTGGTTAGTGTGATCAGCTGCCACCCCCGGAGGCACGACTTCTTTTTTTTTTTTTTTTTGCTAGCGGCTTTACGTTGCACCGACACAGATAGGTCTTATGGCGACGATGGGATAGGAAAGGCCTAGGAGTTAGAAGGAAGCGGCCGTGGCCTTAATTAAGGTCAGCCCCAGCATTTGCCTGGTATAAAAATGGGAAACCACGGAAAACCATCTTCAGGGCTACCGATAGTGGGATTCGAACCTACTATCTCCCGGATGCAAGCTCACAACCGCGCGCCTCTACGCGCACGGCCAACTCGCCCGGTGGGCACGACTTCGATTCCCGGCTCTGCCACGAAATTTGAAAAAAAAAAGTGGTGTGAGGGGTGGAGCGGGGTCCGCTCAACCTCGGGAGGTCAACTGCGTAGAGAGGGGGGGGGGGGGTTCGATTCCCTCTTCAGCCATTCTCGAAGTGGTATTCCGCTTCTTCAACCAGGCAAATGCCGGGATGGTACCTAACTTAAAGCCACGGTCGCTTCCTTCCCTCTTCCTTGTCTATCCTTTCCAAACTTCCCATCCCACCACAAGGCCCCTGTCCAGCATAGCAGGTGAGGCCGCTTGGGCGAGGTACTCGTCCTTCTCCCCATTCTATCTCGCACCAAATGTCTCACGCTCCAGGACAATGCCCATGAGGCGGTAGAGGTGATATACCTCACTGAATCCGCGGGAGAAACCAACCCGGGAGGCTAAACGGAGTAAGAACGACAGATAAGCTGAAGGAGTCTATATTTATATTTCACCGAGCTCGATAGCTGCAGTCGCTTAAGTGCGGCCAGTATCCAGTAATCGGGAGATAGTGGGTTCGAGCCCCAGTGTCGCCAGCCCTAAAGATAGTTTTCCGTGTTTTCCCATTTTCACACCAGGCAAATGCATAGGCTGTACCTTAATTAAGGCCACGGTCGCTTCCTTCCAATTCCTACGCCTTTCCTCTCCCATCGTCGCGATAAGACTTATCTGTGTCGGTGCGACGTAATGCAAATAGCAAATATATATTTCGAATAATATGTTCAAAGTACTCAAGTTTCTTCATTTTGATGCTGTGCACGACCTCCAGCTCTTCGTTCAGGCGTTGGAGTACTTTAGCGTATTCTGTCAACCCATGATATTCTGAGCAGGAGTCGGTAGCACCATATCTGAAAGGATCGACGTTTTTTTGGGTTATTCTCTGTTAGGGTCCAAGTCTCGGCGCCATTAAGGTAAGACAGAACATACATTACACCGAAGTACACGGAGATGGAGATTGATCTTAAACTCCCTGTTACAGAGAAGTTTGCTCATTCTTTTGAGTGTCTGGTTCCATGGCTAAATGGTTAGCGTGCTGGCCTTTGGTCATAGGGGTCCCGAGTTCGATTCCTGACAGGGTCGGGAATTTTAACCATAATTGGTTAATTCCTCTGGCATGGGGATTGGGTGTATGTGTCGTCTACATCATCATTTCATCCTCATCACGACGCGCAGGTCGCCTACGGGAGTCAGATCAAATGACCTGCATCCGGCGAGCCAAAGTCCTCGGACACATCCCGGCACTAAAAGCCACACGCCATTTCATTTCATTATTTTGAGTGCAGTCTTTGCCTGTTCAATCCGGGACCTAGTTTCAATTTACTTTTTCGTTCCCGTTCAATTACAACAACAGTTTTGGCTGAATGGTCAGCGTAGTATAGTGTATCCCACTCCCAGCGGGGCTCGAAGACAACATGAATATTCAGACGGAGACAAAATCACCTCCGTACAGGCCATGAAGGTCCTTGGAGGAGTGGAAGGTAAAGGCACGTGATGGGGTAGAGTGGTTAGCTCTACGCCCGGCCGCCTTTGACCCCAAGAATTAACCTGGTACTCATTTTTGGTGTAGGCTTAGTGAACCTCAGGGCCATATGCAACTCCGGAAGTGGAAATCTCGTTTCTTAAATTTTACGACTTCCTGACGGGGATTCGAACCCACGTCCTTTCGGGCGAACCGAGTACGCCTTTACCGCCTCGGCCAGGCAGCCCCTCGCGTATTCTATTATCGATATTATTACAGTTATTGCTTATTTAAGCACCCAGTAGCCTTTATCAGGAGTACTAATCTTTCTTACAGGCGGTGTTAAAAGTGGTGTCCTTCAACATTCAACCAATACTGGCATCTTCTATTAAAATTGCTATTCAAACGCACACGTTTCTGTTGTATAATTGTCCTAATTACTGTTATTATTTTGTTTTTAAGTTCATCTATGGCGAGAGTATTATTTCTGTAAACTATTTTTTTAGGGTTCTCCACAAATAAAAGTCGCACACAGTAAGATCGTGGGAACAGGTGGGCCACAAACCATTTCGATATTATCCTATCATCAAAAACCGACTCTGTGTCTTGCAAAGAATCATGTGCATTATGAGCTGTGGCAGAATCCTTTTGGAAATAGCCATATCTTATCTCATTATCGGTCAACATTTGGAAAAAATGGTGCCAGAATAGTTGTGCGGTAGCCTATGTCTCGAAATTTATGGTATCGTTGAAAAATATTGGGCCTAATAACCGTTCTGCAGTTACAACACACCATACACCAATTTTCTGGTCATGTAAAGGGAACTTCCCACGACACACAAACTCGAGTAACTGACCGTCTCGTGGCTATGCAGTGAGTCAGCAGGAGGTTATTATGAATACACCGCTCGGAGCTTGCATGTGCATGTCGACTGCCAGCCCCACTGGAGTCGGGACACACTGGAGTATTCGGGTCATAAGTTCGGGTCGAGCACTTTTCTAGCTCGGATGCTGTGCATTTGTGATCTTAAAACACATCATAACATCAATTTTAGTTTTAAAAAATACAATTTTCCTTTGCGTCGCACCGACACAGATAGGTTTTCTGGCGACAGTTGAATAGGTAATGGCTAGGAGTAGGAAGGAAGCGACCGTGGCCTTAATTAAGGTCCAGCTCCAGCATTTGCAGGAATGCAAGAGCACAGCTACATGCCCTTAACCGCACGGTCAATTCGTTCGGTAGTTAAAGAACATTCAGAAATGAAATGGCGTATGGCTTTTAGTGCCGAGTGTGTCCGAGACAAGTTCGGCTCGCCAGATGCACGTCTTTTGATTTGACTCCCGTAAGTGACCTGTGCGTCGTGATGAGAATGAAATGATGTAGACGACACATACACCCAATCCCCATGCCAGCGAAATTAACAAATTATGGTTAAAATTCCCGACCCTGCCAGGAATCGAACCTGGGACCGCTGTGACGAAAGGCCAGGACGCTAACCATTTAGCAATGGAGCAGAACATACAGATAAATATGACTACTGTCTTATTTGGACCAGTGTCCAAGTTAAGGCAAGGAGGCTTCTGATCACTTGGTCAAGCGTACTGAACCAGCGCTTGACGAGTGCAAGGGTGCTCAGTTTTCCGAATCTCGTCTAGTTAACAGCACTTGGATACCCATCCAAGTGGTTACAACACCCAATGTTGCTTAACTTAGGAAGTCTCACGGGATCAGAGTTAATAATAATAATAATAATAATAATAATAAAATAATCGGATGGAGGTTATTCGATTATCTCATCACTAGCTTCAGGTATTACAAAATACAAACATACATACATCATCATTATAGAGACCGTTATGCCTTTCAACGTTCAGTCTGCAAGCCTCTGTGAATTTACTAACCGTCGCCACAATCCTCTATTTGCAACTAGTGCTGTGGCCTCATTTAGTTCTATACCTCTTATGTTCAAATCGATATAAACTGAGTCTAACCATCGTCGTCTTGGTATCCCTCTACTTCTCTTACCCTCCAAACAGAGTCCAGTATTCTCCTAGGTAACCTATCCTCCTCCATTCGTCTCACATGACTCCACCACCGAAGCTGGTTTAAGCATAAGTTACAGCTTCATCCATCGAGTTAATTCCTAACTTGGCCTTCATCTCCTCATTCCGAGTACCCTTTTGCCATTGTTCCCACCTGTCTGCATCAGCAATCATTCTCTAAACAAAGTTGATCTGAAAACAGACCGATGTAAAGATAGTTTCGTCTGGGAGCTGACTTCCTTCTTACAGAATACTGTTGATCGCAAGTGCGAGCTCACTGCATTAGCTTTACTACACCTTGATCCAATCTCACTTACTATGTTACCGTCCTGGGAGAACACACATCCTAAATACTTGAAATTATCTCCCTGTTCCAACCAATCGAACATTCGATTCTGTTGACTTTCTTACCTACTGACATCAATTTAGACTTCGAAAGGCTAATTTTCATATCATACTCATTGCACCATTTTCAAGTTCGAAGATATTAGACTGCAGGCTTTCGGCACAATCTGTCATTAAGACCAAGTCGTCAGCAGAGTTCAGACTGCTTACTACATTTCCACCTAACTGAATCCCTCCCTGCCACTTGATACCTTTCAGTAATCCATGTAAACAACTAAGGTGAAAGATTACATCCTTGTCTAACCACTTTAAGTACCCTGAACCAAGAACTCATTCTACCATCAATTCTCACTGCAGCCCAATTCTCAACATAAATGCTTTTGATTAATTCCCTCAACGTAACAATAACACTGACATAACAATACGATATGCTTGGGCCCGATATACGGAGCTTTGACATGTCTTTGATAGATACCAAACAAAAAGTTAATGTTACGTCAACGACAACCGTCTTGAATTACTCCTTGTCTAACATAGAATAGTCCAGTCTGCAGTATTTGTAAGCCGATGGAGGTTAAAGGCGTTAAGGATTCGTGATGCCCTACAATGAAATGACGTGTTTGGTACGGTGGATTGGGGATTTGAAGGCTAGTCTTGGTGAATCTGTTATCTCGGACGGAGAGAGAGAGAAAGAGAACGCTACGTGACTTCGTTCGGTTGCCGAGGCCAGCACAACGGTGCCATCGATACGAGTTCTGGAGATGCATTTAAATACTGCATAATTTTATAGCGCACTCGCTTGATGTATCAAGAAGCGGCACGGAGCGATATTTTGTTACACGCCCAGGTTATCACAAGTTGGAGAATAAACTACAAATACGCCATTAAGATTCAATCTACTCGTACGACTATTACAAGGACAGCAGTTCGATGCCCCGACAGAGTTACCCTGGTATTAAAACAGTGGAATGTCACGGGAAGACTGAATTATTTTTAATCCGTTCTATTCTACAGACTCGGGTACTAACCGGGTGTGTATTTTGTACTATAACCTGTCCCACTGCGATATCTATTCTGGTTTGTACTTGTAGCTGAAGGTGGAATTTGTACCGGTCGGTTGCGATTACGAGCAAGAGCTCATGTTCAATGCTCAAGGTCCCGGAATCGAATCTCGGCGCAGTCAACTGGCATTTAAGCCTGCCTAAAGCAAGCAAGCAAGCTCGTAGTAGTCCTATAGCGTAGTTGTTGATATCGTGACATTGCCCAAGGACACAGGGACATGCTTTTCATTTTAAAAATCCCACATCCTTTGGCTAGGATTCGAACCAAGCGGTCTTGATAAGCCAGTGACCAGCTCCGGCCTCAAAGATGTATTTACTTTACGTAACGTTTTTTTACAAGTTGTTTTACGCCACATCGACAGAGATGGGTCTCATGGCGACGATAGGATAGGAAAGAGCTAGAGGTGGGAAAGAAGCGGCCGTGGCCTTAATTAAGGCACAGCCCCAGCATTTGCCTGCTGTGGAAATGGGGAAACCACGGAAAACCATCTTCAGGGCTTCCGGCAGTGGGGTTCGAATCCACTATCTCCCGAATACTGGATACTGGTCGCACTTAAGCGGTTTTACGTAAATTACAAGTAGGATCAATCTCTTTTACTGTTATTAATTGCGACCATATTTTCACATTATTCATAATTATTACCGGTACCTGCTTTAAGTTACTTTTTCGGCCTATTCCAAATTATTACATTCTGCCTCATTAACTAAAATCAAAATTGACCCTGAAAATGCCCGTTTGTTAAGAAGAAAAGTTCCCCCCCCCCCTCCATTTCACTAAATTCTTCCATTATCTTTTCCAAATCCAATCAGCGAAGAGAGGGTTTCATCTCTGGACACGTTCGAGTAGGGCCCACGGTCAGAACATTCCTCTGCGCATTACCGTCGATCCTCGAAGAGTCGAGGTCTAGCTGCGCTCCTGCTCCGTGGGGTAGGTTTCACCATTTGTTAATGTTCGGCCACTCGTTTTTATTTGAATGTCCTTCTTAATATTAAGAAGTATCAACATTACATTTTAATAGCAATTAACGACAGTTAATGAAATTATTGGATCTCCATTTATTGATTACCATAATAACGTCTTGAAACCTGCACCGTTAAAAAGTTGTTTATAGGAAAACTTGATGGAAGGAGGAGGAGAGGAAGACCCAGGAAAAGATGGATTGATGATGTTGAGGATGACCTTAGAAAGTTAGGAGTTAAACGTTGGAGAAGAAAAGCTGAGGACCGAGATGAATGGAGGCAGGTGATAAAGGAGGCCAAGGACCTACAAGGACTGTAGCGCCGACCAGTAAGTAAGTAAGTATAATAACGTCTTAATTAAAACGTCTTTTTAACAAACATGAAATAAGGTTAAAAATGCATTCATGATTAAATCATTACTTAATCATTAAACCTAATCTAACCTAACCTAGTTTTGAGTAAGTACTCTACACCGCATCTAAAAATTTTAACTGTAGGTCTATATTTTAAGGGATTTCCAAAAGTTGTGACTACTGGGCGCGGTTCCATGGCAGCAGTCCGAGTTGACCATGGACCCAATTTAACCGTCCTTTTTATGGACATCGCTGACCGTGTGTGCAACTCATCATCCCCTTCAGCTCTGACTTGGAGGAAAATACCGCCTCCAAGCGCCTCCAAATGTACAGTGCGTACGTAAAACTAGGTTAGGTTAGATGAGTTTTAATGATTTAATGATAAATTATAAATGCTTGTTAAAAAGAAGTGTTCTCCCATGCCAGTGCAGTGAGATTTTTCCGACTCATCGTGTAATCTTAGGAAACAGATGAGTAAGAGAGCATAGTTTTCGCTCTGGGACTCTTCATTTACTCGCCCCGTCTCCCCCAACAACCACCACCACCAATAAAGTGAAAATGGGATCACGGAAAACCATCTTCAGAGCTGCCGGCAGTGGGGTTCGAACCAACTATCTCCCGAATGCAAGCTCCAGAGCTACGCGTCTCAAATTAAGCAGCCATTCCCTCGGTCAATAATTATCTGTTATACTGTTGGCACAGAACATGGACTTACAATTAAGGACAAGACAAACAACTATGCCCCATACTGGATGCGAAGCGGCTCCTTGGACCGGTAAGTAGTCAGTGCACGCTAATATTCTGGACTACGGGAGTTAAAGAACGTGTAGTAACAGGGAATCCAGGCAGGATAATTACATTAAAAAAAGAAAACTTTCCTAGAACCATTAAATCAAGTACAAAAATGGAAAATAAGAAGGAGAGGATTACTTACTTCAGAGGCGGCAAGTATCTGGCAAAATGCCTTCCAGGTGCTGCATGTCAACCATTAGAGAAGTTAAACTTTAAAAAATAAACGGGATAATAAATGAATATTTATTTACTTTAAGTCACTTAAAGGCAGGATCAATTTTCTTAATTGTTATTAACTGCTAACATATCTTCACAATATTCAAATTTAAGTTAACCAAAGCAATAAATATGAAACATTACTTAAGGAAAGAAGGGGATCGCAACAGACTGCTTAGCATTTGCCGATGATATTGCTGTTCTCTCAAACGACATAGAAACCGCTAGAGCTCAAGTTGAAATTTTAAGGGAAATTGCCGAACAAACTGGTTTGCAGATATCGTTTGAGAAAACAGAAGTAATGACTAACATCAAAGAGGCTCCACCAAAACTCCATACAAAATACGGGGACATCACCCGAGTAGACAAATTCAGATACCTGGGTGAGATCATCATGAAAAATGGAGTGGACAAAGAAGCACTTCAGGAGCGAGTACGCAAACTGGAAATAGCCTACCAAACATCCCGCACAATCTACAACAAAAAATGCCTTTCCCAAAACACCAAGATACGTCACTATGAAACAGTTCTGAAGCCAGTAGCTCTATATGCTGCCGAAACCCTGTCTCTAAATGCCAACAAAGGACTCCTTGAAGAACTGAAGAAAAGAGAACGCAAAATTGTGAGAGGAATCTTGGGATCAAAGTATAGAATGGAATCCATCAAAAGAGATCCAACAAGGAAGTCTACAGCAAAATAGAGAAAATTACCGACACAATCAGAAAAAGACGGGCACGATTTTACGGTCATCTGAAAAGAATGGACGGAAGAAAGTTAACTAAAGAAATCTTTCACTTTTTTGATTCAAACCCCCAAACCACAATTCCCTGGTTTAGAAATACCAAAGAAGACCTGCAAATGCTACATATCTCAGCTGAAGACGCCCTTAACAGAGATCTCTTCCGCAAGAAAATATTGACGAACGGGCTAAACCGAGACGAGCAACCGAAGAGAAGACATGGTGCCCCTTGGACAGAGGAGCGTAAGCAGGCCCACTCACAAAGAATGAGGGAAATTTGGGCTCTAAAGAAGGCCAAGTTCAGTGTCAAATGCAACAAGACTTAACGTGGTCCTTGATGGCCCCAGCGAATTATATAATAATAATAATAATAATAATAATAATAATAATAATAATAATAATAATAATAATAATAATAATAATAATAATAATAATAATAATAGCGAGATGTGAGTTACATGAAGAATACATCAGTTGAGAAGTTTGTTGTTTCCACGTGTCGGTGGCAACACGGGTATTCAATTTGGAGCGGTCCTCAAGTTACGCACGCCTTGTGTTGAACGCGATGCTGCAGGCTTGCGGTTTTGAGCCAGACAGGTCCCGTTCGCAGAGAAAGGCGAGGAGAGGCGAACCAGAACTGTAAATTAGTTGAGCAGTCAAAGCGACAAGTAGGAAAGCGAGCGTGCGGTTTTCTGGGACTTCATAATAAACAACGTCATTATGTAAATGCATTAGTAAAACTTTGTAGACACAGTTCGCTTTGATACACATGAGTTATTGAGGACTTGCGGTTAGCGATGCGTGCACGACATTGTCTTGTGCCGAGTTCAACTTCGTCATCGTGGTAACCCTGACAGTCTGACAGAGACAGATGAGGAACTCAATCTGGCCCACTGTGGGCAACTTGTGGGGACTTCCACTACAGTATTTGTTCTTTATATTTTTATTTTCTTTATACTTTGCTTTATGTCGCACCATCACAGATAGGTCTTATGACGACCATGCGATAGGAAAGGACTAGGAGTGGGAAGAAAGGGACCGTGGCCTCAATTAAGGTACAGTCCCAGCATTTGCCTGTGTGAAAATGGGAAACCACGGAAAACCATCTTCAGAGCTGCCGACAGTGGGGTTCGAATCCACTATCTTCCGAATGCCTCGAACCGCTCAACTACCCTTTCTCCTTTTCTGCCGATGCTTTCAGTTTTAGAGGGAATCTCTGGCTCATTAAGAGCCGCCGTGACTCAAGCGGCAGCCTCTCACCGCTGTGTGCTGTGGTGCAAATCCCGGTCACTCCATGTGAGATTTGTGCTGGACAAAGCGGTTTTTCTCCAGGTATTCCGGTTTTCCCTGTCATCTTTCATTCCAGCAACACTCTCCATTATCATTTGATTTCATCTGTCAGTCATTAATCATTGCCCCAAAGGAGTGCGACAGGCTTCGGCAGAAGACAGAGCTTCTATGCCCAGCTCCATGGCTAAATGGTTAGTGTGCTGGCCTTTACTCAGAAGGGTTGCGGGTTCGATTCCCGCCAGGGTTGAAAATTTGAAACATAACTGGTTAATTCCGCTGGCACGGGGGCTGGGTGTATATGTCGTCTTCACCATCACTTCATCCTAATCACGACGCGCAGGTCGCCTACGGGAAAATCAAAAGGCCAGCATCTGACGGGCCGAACTTGTCCTCGGACACTCCCGGCACTAAAAGCCATTTCCATTTCACAGTTCCTCGCCGCTAGATGACCCGGTCGAATGAATGGAAACAGGCTGTGGATTTTCAATCAATCAATACTGATCTCCATTTAGGGCAGTCGCCCAGGTGGCAGATTCCCTATCTGCTGTTTTCCTAGCCTTTCCTTAAATTTTTCAAAGACATGGAAAATTTATTGGTAAGTTATTGCAATCCCTAACTCTCGTTCCTGTAAATGAATATTTGCCTCAATTTGTCCTCTTGAATTCCAACTTTATCTTCATATTGTGATCTTTCCTACTTTTAAAGACACCACTCAAACTTATTCGTCTAGTAATGACATTCCACGCCATCTCTCCGCCGACAGCTCGAAACATACCACTTAGACGAGCAGCTCGTCTTCTTTCTCCCAAGTCTTCCCAGCCCAAATTTTACGACATTTTTGTAACGCTACTCTTTTGTCGGAAATCACCCAGAACAAATCGAGCTGCTTTCTTTGGATTTTTTCCACTTCATGAATCAACTAATTCTGGTGAGGGTCCCATACAATGGAACCATACTCTAGTTACAAAGACTTATATGCCCTCTCCTTTACATTCTTACTACAACCCCTAATTACCATCCTAACCATGTGCAGAGATCTGTACCCGTTATTTACAATCCCATTTATGTGATAACCCCAATGAAGATATCTCCTCATATTAACACCTAGATACTTACAATGAACCTCAAAAGGAATTTTCACCCCATCAACGCAGTAATTAAAACTGAGAGGACTTTTCCTATTTGTGAAACTCACAACCTGACTTTTAACCCCGTTTATCATCATACCATTGCCTGCTGTCCATCTCACAACATTATCGAGATCTGTTTGCAGTTGCTCACAATCTTGTAACTTATATATTACTCTATACAGAACATCATCATCCGCAAAAATCCTTACCTCTGATTCCACTTCTTTACTCGTATCATTTATATATATAAGAAAACATAAAGGTCCAATAATACTAAAAAAACAAAAAAATTAACCCATGGCATTACAGCCCTTGAAGGGCCTTGGCCTACCAAGCGACCGCTGCTCAGCTCGAAGGCCTGCAGATTACGAGGTATCGTGTGGTCAGCAAGGCGAATCCTCTCGGCAGTTATTCTTGGCTTTCGAGACCGGGGCCGCTATCTCACTGTCAGATAACTCTTCAATTCTAATCACGTAGGCTGAGTGGACCTCGAACCAGCCCTCAGGTCCAGGTAAAATTCCCTGACCTGGCCGGGAATCGAACCCGGGGCCTCCGGGTAAGTGGCAAGCACGCTACCCCTACACCACGGGGCCGGCCCAATAATACTGCCTTGAGGAATTCCCCTCTTAATTATTACAGGGTTAGATAAAGCTTCGCCTAATCTATTCTCTGAGATCTATTTTCTAGAAATACAGCCACCCATTCAGTCACTCTTTTGTCTAGTCGAATTGCACTCATTTTTGCCAGTAGTCTTCCATGGTCCACCCTATCAAATGCTTTAGACAGGTTAATCGCGATACAGTCCATTTGACCTTCTGAATCCAAGATATCTGCTATATCTTGCTGGAATCCTACAAGTTGAACTTCGGTGGAATAACCTTTCCTAAAACCGAACTGCCTTCTATCGAACCAGTTATTAATTTCGCAAACATGTCTAATATAACCAGAAAGAATGCCTTCCCAAAGGTTACATGCGACGCATGTCATACTTACTGGCCTGTAATTTTCAGCTTTATGTCTATCACCCTTTCCTTTATACACAGGGGCTACTATAGCAACTCTCCATTCATTTGGTATAACTCGTTCAACCAAACAATAATCAAATAAGAACTTCAAATATAGTGCTATATCTCAACCCATTGTCTTTAGTATATTCCCGAAAATCTTATCAATTCCAGTCGCTTTTCTAGTTTTCAACTTTTGTATATTTTGTAAATGCCATTGTTATCATATGCAAATTTTAATACTTCTTTAGCATTAGTCACCTCCTCTATCTGGACATTAACCTTGTAACCAACAATCTTTACATACTGCTGACTGAATACTTCTGCATTTTGAAGATACATACATACTCTCCTTGTTCATTAATTATTCCTGGAATGTCGTTCTTGGAACCTGTTTCTGCCTTAAAGTACCTATACATACCTTTCCAATTTTCACTAAAATATGTGCAGTATGACTGCAAATTCTGCTTGCCATCATGTTATCCTTAATTGCCTTCTTTAACTGATTCAATTTCCTAGTAAGTTCCTTCAATTTCTCCTTACTTCCACAGCCATTTCTAGCTCTATTTCTTTCCAATCTACATCTCCTTCTTAGTCTCTTTATTTCTCTATTATACTAAGGTGGGTCTTTAACATTCCTTACCACCTTTAAGGTACAAACCTGTTTTCACATTCCTCAACAATTGCTTTAAATCCATCCCAGAGTCTATTTACATTTTTATTTACCGTTTTCCACCAATCATAGTTAATGTTTAAAAACTGCCTCATGCCTCCTCTATCAGCCATACGGTACGGCCTAATAGTCCTACTTTCAAGACCTTCCTTTCTATCACATTTATTTTTAACTACGACAAAAACAGCTTCATGATCACTAATACCATCTATTACTTCGGTTTCTCTATAGAGCTCATCTGGTTTTACCAGCACCACGTCCAGGATATTTTTCCCTCTCGTTGGTACCATCACTTTCTGAATCAGCTGTCCTTCCCATATTAGCTTATTTGCCATTTGCTGGTCATGCTTCCTGTCGTTCGAATTTCCTTCCCAATTGACATTTTATAAATGTAGATCCCCCGCTACATATCCATATCATTTCCCACATAGCTGATTATCTTATGAAATAATTCAGAATCCGTGTCAGCACTACCCTTTCCCGGCATGTACACTCCAAAGATATCAAGTTGCCTATTAATTTTAGAAATGAGTCTTACACCTAAAATTTCATATTTCTCATCTTTAACTTTTTCGTAGCTTACAAATTCTTCTTTCACCAGAATGAATACTCTCCTTACCACCATTCCTATCCTATCTCTACGATACACACTCTAGTTCCGTGAGAAAATTTCTACATCCATTATATCATTTCTCAGCCGTGATTCAACTCCTATTGCAATATCTGGTAAGTATATACAGTATCTATTAAATTACCTAATACTATTCCTTTCTGTACAATACTTCTACAGTTCAACACTAACATTTTTATGTCATCCTTACTTGACTTCCGGATCCCTTTACCCTTATCACCGCTCCCTAAACCACCCCGTTTCCCTGAATGTACCTCTCTATTACCCTTCCAAACAAATTTCCTAACTTATGCGTACCACTGCGGTGTAAGTGAAGGCCATCTGACCGCAGATCCCTATCTCTAACCCATCCCTTAGGATCTAGAAATTTCACTCTCAGTTTTCCACATACCCATTCCATAGTCTCATTTAAATCCCCAATCACCCTCCAGCAGTATCCCTCCTACACAGTATTCCACTGATAACAGTCTCCGCTTCCTTAAACTTCACCCGTGCTGCATTTACCAGATCCCACACATCCCCAACTATGATGGTACTTATACCAGCTTGCCTTACGTTGTTGGTACCAACGTGAAACACTACCACCTTCTCCTTCCCCTCCTTCTTCTCTTCTACTTTCCTCAACATCTGCCTCAACCTAAATCCTGGATATCACTCTACCCTGGTTCCCTTTCCTCTACACACTTTCCCCACATGTCTAACAATGGAATGCCCCCATGACCAGAGCCTCAACCATTCCCACCTCATTTGATCCCCTCCCCTCCTGGTCAGCTCCATCTTCTCTCACTGCTGCAAAGCCACGTCCTCCTCCCTTTTCTCCCTCCCACGATCCTATTCCACCTGTCTTTTCCTATCCTCTACTCTACATTTCCCTTTCCTAGCTCTTCCCTCCCTCCTACTTCCACACATCTCAGCAACAGTTCCCTGTTCCTCATCTTCTCTCTGTTGTTCTACCTGGAGTGATTCGTACCGATTTCTCACAGACACCTGTCCTGAATTCTGATCCTGAATAGAGTACTCAGCCTGCAATCTCCTTCCCCTTAAAACATTAGACCAACTATCTTATACCATTCCCCCCTTTCCTTCCTGTCTTCTGTGAGAATCCTAATTATCTCCCTCAAATTCTCCAACTCTTGTTTCTCTGTCTCATTGTGATTGGAATTAAGAATTTAATATTACCACGTTTTATTTCCGCTTAAAACAATAATTATCCGAAGTATCACCAGCAACCCTGAGCCTTCACCTCATCTAAAGAGTTACTCAATGAAATAAATTAATCTGAAAACTTGTTCACTGAAAGCATTCGTTTTCTTAACTTTCTAATGGAGTTTCTCGCCGCGCCGACAAGTTCATAAAACTTCGTGTGGGGAACCATAGATCGTCCTGTGGAGAAATATAGCAAGAGATACTGTCGTCATTATCCCTCCCAAGAAGAATCTTCTCGCTACTTTAAGCACACCACGGACAGGAGGAAGGAAAATAAACGCACCACTCACTTTGGGCGTACGCTGAGTATTTATGCTTTGAAAACAGTACGCTTTCAAGGAGTATCATGGCCTTAATCAAGATAGAGCCCCAGCATTTGCCTAATATGAAATGATATGACGGCATGGATAACAAAGAATAAGGGCCGAGAGGATTCGTCGTTCTGACCACACGACACCTCATAATCTGTAAGCCTTCGGTCTGAGCAGCGGTCGGTTGGTAGGTCATGGCCCTTCGGAACTGTTACGCTATGGGGTTTGATTTGTGTTTTCTAAAGAGTTATTATTTATTTATTTATTTATTTATTTATTTATTTATTTATTTATTTATTTATTTATTTAATTTATTGTGCTTCAGACAGGTACAAACCTAATGATGTGAAACACATATACAGTACTATTACATTAGATAAAAACAAATATTAAATAAAATTATAATCTCTCTTATGAAAGTCCTTGTAAGATAAAGTCATAAATGAAATAAAAATACACTTTTCTTTAGTAACATAATATTACAAATATTCAGTTATATATGCACATATTATAACAAGGTATTTAAAATATTACAATTAAAATTAATTACGAACTGCTTTGAAGCTGCATTAGTACTGTAATTATACATGATGGTAGTGATGTTATCGAAGATAATGATGATGAGGTAGATGGTGTAACTAGAAACTAGAAAGATAACTTAAGTTATGAGCTTAACAATAGGAGTCAGCAAAATGGGATTTTAACTTAGAACAGAAAACAATTAAGTTATTTGTTTACATTGTTTTACTATGGGTGTGTATGTAGTTGAAAATATATCTAGTCTGTACTCATTACTATATTTATTAAATATTTTCATTGAGTTTAACACTGGTGAATTACTATGTTGTTGGATTCTTGATCTAGAGCAGTAGAAAGTAACATGTTTCGGGCGTATAGATGGATTAGGGACAGACAAGTTGAACAGAGAGAGCAAGTTAGAGCTACCAATAAGATTGTTCAATAATTTGTAGACAAATATAAGAACTGCAATTACTCGTCTTTTGCTATCAATTTCGCAAAATAAAAATGGTATTTTAACTGATAAATGCTTATTAAAATACGTTAAACTGAAGTTGCCTAAAATATACTGAAGTGTATTTTTAAAACATTGAGTGCGCTGGTAACATCAGCATAAGGACATAGAGATGTCTTCTCATTGGGACTTTCATTGTAATGATTAGATACGCCATGTTGTGCTGCAAGCGTGTCCAAGCAAAATAATATTAAGTATTAAATATATCTACCGTATATATTTAGTAAAGTGTTCAGAACATAACAGTTGGCGACGAGGTGAAAATATAAATACGTATTGCTAATATCCTGCACAGTACTGTCAATCGACCTCCGAAAATATATACCACTGTTTTAATGCAATTAGGTTACACTCAGGAGAATGGATTCAGAACAATTTGCTAAACTATTATACTGCTAATAAAAAGAGTTGGTGTCTGACATTTCTTAGAGGGAGGTCCGTTTACTGCCTGCCGGGGCGGGATAAAGGGAGTGGCTGTGTGGTTGCCATGGAAACGAGGGTGGGGCGACTGCGGTTGCCATGGAGATAAAACTTCAGGGCAGCTCGTCTTGCTAGGAGTTGCCAAATCTGTCACTGTCACTGATAAGAACCTGATGGTTTGTATAAGAGTGATCGCAAATGGGACGACACCGCCTGGCCAGGTAGTCTACAACAGATCACAGCGATCAGAATGAAGGAGGGAACAAGTGAGCCGGAAGCGAGGGGTAAGAGTATGTAGAAAGGAATGCTGGAATGTGGCAACATCGTGAAATGGCACGTGCAGTGTTCCTCCCTCCAACCTTACCTGTCAGACGCCAACTTTAGTTAAGTCTAGTATAGATGCATTCAACAGACAACAACAAACCCTGCTTACTCAGTTTATAACAACATTCCAAAGAGAAGGAAGAGAAGTCTCGCATTCCGGTAACTGTTCAAGCATACAACCATTTGAAAATTTTGATTCTAGGAAGGAAAAAATGTGCATGCTATATGGAGAGGTTTGAGAATTACGTAGCGATGAAAAATATCATAGATGAGAAAAAGAAAGCGCAGCTGCTACGCGTCTCTATAAGTTCTGTGCATTACAACAGTCTATCTGCGTTTCTAGGACCAGAAAAATCGATTAGAACTCAGTCATTCACAGATCTGGTTAAACTGTTCACCCAAATGCTTGTTACCAAGAAAAGTGCCGTTGTTTATCAGCATTATTTTTTAAAATGTCTATCAGAAAGAGGGACAGTCTATCGCCGATTTTACTACAACTCTTCAAGGTAATTTAGCTGAGTGCGAATTCACAGTCAAGGGCCAATGTCAACGTACAGTTTCAATTTCGGATGTGTTTCTAAGAGCCCAGTTCATAAGAGGTTTACGGGACAACTGGTTACGCGAACAGCTATTGTAATCTAATGTCACCACAACATTATTGGAAACGTCCAGAATCGAAAGTAGGGAATTAACCAGACAAGCCTCTTCGTCAGCATCTTAATTCGACAACAGCGATACATATAAGGTTACTGCTGGCACAGATCACCGCTCTCGACGAGATCACAATTTTCGTTATCGTTTTCCGAGCCCCAGTTATAGCAAGAGTAAACATTCGTTGAGCCTTGACCATCCACGCAACACACGTTCACCGAATCAAAGTATCCGATATGGTCAACCTTCTCTCTCTAATGAAAGAATCAGACCTGATTTGAGAAAATTAGGAATTGATAACCTCTGTTTCCGATGTGTTAAGCCGAATCATCGTGTGCCAGAATGCCCAGTTAGTAGATATGATATTAGATGTGAATTTTGTAGAAGAGAAGGTCATCTCGCCAAGGTGTGTATCACTAGCCTAATGCGAAATTCCAAATCAAAAGCAGATAGTTCCAGCTCAACGAAATCAATTTCAGTTATCCCATGCGATGTCCATGATTATTCATACGGTGCGAGTAAATCTGAACCTACTTTTTCCCCGTCACATGTAGAATTATTTGAAGTTACTCCTGGTTCTGATAAATATATAGTTACTGTATCACTAAATAATAAGACACCGTGTTTTGAAGTTGACTCTGGTGCATGTTTTACTCTGCTTCCTGAAGATGCATTTGATGAACTGGATCTAGGTTTACCCTTAAAACGATCTGAAATTGCCTTTCGTCCATATTCAGGCAATATTATCACATCTAAGGGAAAGGGGACAGTCTCAGCTGTATATAAAGACAAGGACATCCAACATGATATATATATTGTGCCTAAGGGCTATTCGTCATTATTTGGAAGATTGTGGATTAGGAGACTTGGTATTGAACTGAAGGAAATAGATGCTAGCAAGGAAATTCCACTCATGTCGTATCCAGTTAACGCTATTTCAGTTGATGACATAATTAATAAATTTCCTGTTGTCTCTGAACAAAGAATTGGACGTGTTCCAAAATTTGAAGTAAAGTTACAGTTACGTGAAGGAGCCTTAACCAGTATTTACACGAGAACGGGATGTTCCCTATGCACTTTGTGAACGTGTTGAAAGGGAGGTAGACCCATTAGAAGCAGCTGGGGTCATATCTACTGTATCATCAAGTGATTGGGGGTCACCGTTGGTCGTGATTCCCAAGTCAGATGGAGGAGTTGGATTATGTGTTGATTACAAATGTGGGGCAAATGAGAAACTTGTTGCTGCAAATTACCCCATAAGGCGAATTGATAATGTGTTGAACAGCCTACGTGATTCCAAATATTTTTGCAAACTGGACCAGTTCAAAGCGTATCTACACTTGAAATTGATTATGAATGTGCTACAATCCAGACTATACCTTCACATCGTGGAACATGTAATATGAATCGTTTAAGTTTCGGAATTAAAACAGTGCCATCCGAATCATTTCACAAATCCTCAGGGGACTTCCGAAAACGGAAGCGTATTTTGACGACTTGATCATACGCGGATCAACTCTGGAGGAGTGCACACACAATTTGCGGTTATGTCTAAAGAGATTATCTTATTTTGATCTGCATGTCAACGTGCTAAGTGTTCTTTCTTTGAAGAGAGAATTGAATATCTGGGCCATATTATACAGCATAATACCATTAGTAAGTCCCCAGAAAAAAGTTAGAGCTGTTAATGACATGCCTCATCCTACAAACGTTGATGAACTACGCAGATTTTTGGGACTAATCACATACTACTCCAGGTTTATACCAGATTTCTCCACCATGTCATATCCATTACGGCACCTGCTCCGCAAAGGTCAACGTTACATATGGACTTCAGAATGTGAAGCCGCATTCCTCAAGTTAAAGGCAGAGTTGTGTAGCGATAGGGTCTTAACGCCCTATGATCCAAAATTACCAATAGTTCTGACGTCAGATGCAAGTCCAACAGGTGTTGCCGCTGTCCTTAGCCATCTAATTGATGGAGAAGAAAGGCCGATTGCTTATGCATCACGATCACTGACTGTATCAGAACAGAACTATAGTCAACTAGACAGGGAGGCGTTGGCAATTATGTTTGCTGTCAACCACTTTTACACCTATGTTTTTGGCAGGCACTTCACGCTAGTGACTGACAATGAGCCGCTAACACGTATTTTTCTGCAAACCAAAGCTCTACCACCGATGACATCTGCTCGTCTATTACGATATGCTTCGTTCTTGTCAGGATTTGATTACACAGTTCAGTTTTTTTTTTTGCTAGGGGCTTTACGTCGCACCGACACAGATAGGTCTTATGGCGACGATGAGATAGGGAAGGCTTAGGAGTTATAAGGAAGCGGCCGTGGCCTTAATTAAGGTACAGCCCCAGCATTTGTCTGGTGTGAAAATGGGAAACCACGGAAAACCATCTTCAGGGCTGCCGATAGTGGGATTCGAACCTACTATCTCCCGGATGCAAGCTCACAGCCGCGCGCCTCTACGCGCACGGCCAACTCGCCCGGTACAGTTCAGTTTAAGAAGGGTGCAGAGAACCAAAACGTCGACTGTTTATCGCGGGCTTCCCTACATCAAGTCCATCCTTCAACAGATATCTCCGTTGGAGATGAAGTTAACCAGTTATTTACGCACCTAATTTTTCAAATTTCAAACGAACGAATCACCTAAACAATAAAAATGCTCAAATAATAATCAAATATAACCGTATAACTTATCACTAAAATAAGCAAAATATGACCTAAACAATAAAAATGGTCAAAATATGCATTTATATGCAACATAATGAGTATATTTAACGGTTGTAGTAAGGATGTAAAGGAGAGGGCATATAATTCCCTGGTAAGACCCCAACTTGAGTATGCTTCCAGTGTATGGGACCCTCACCAGGATTACTTGATTCGAGAACTGGAAAAAATCCAAAGAAAAGCAGCTCGATTTGTTCTGGGTGATTTCCGACAAAAGAGTAGCGTTACGAAAATGTTTAAAGTCGGAATTCAAGAGGACAAATTGGGGCAAATATTGGTTTATAGGTAGGGGAGTTAGGGATCGGAATAACTTACCAAGGGAGATGTTCAATACATTTCCAATTTCTATGCAATCATTTAAGAAAATGCTAGGAAAACGACAGGTAGGAAATCTGCCACCTGGGCGATTGCCCTAAATGTAGATCAGTAATGATTGATTGGTTGGTTGTCAAGGACACATTACTCACAGTTATTTATCATATTTTACATAAAATGAGCTCAGGAAAGAAATATGAATTTTTCTTAACATCTGAACCTTTATTATTATTATTATTATTATTATTATTATTATTATTATTATTATTATTATTATTATTATTATTATTAGTGGTTTAGAGTCGCAGTAACTCAGATAGGATTTCGGCGGCGAGTTACAGAAAAGGGCAAGATCTAGGAAGGAAGCGGCTGTGATTTTTATTAAGCTACAGTCCCAGCATTCGGGTGGTGTGAAACCACCTTCAAGGCTGCCGACGGTAGGGTTCGAACCCGCCATTTCCCGAATGTGAGCTTACAGCTACGCAGCCAACTGTCTTTACATTGGTATTGAAGTCCACTCTACCATTTGAGATAGGCAACATTTGATCCCACATAGGCTAGGTTCCAATAGTCCAGCACCTTCGAATGACTCTCAGAGAGGGTATTGGTCAGCGACAAGAACTGGGTGTCCGCTGTTGTTTGTTTCAGTGAGAGCCATGATTTATTCGCATCGGCACAATACGTACAATACTGTACACTGATCCAAGAGCAATACAACAGTTATTCAAATGAAGGCTATTAAAATGTTTACAAAGCCTGCCATTACAATCGATCACGAGTATCGATCCCACTGACAGTCACACAGCTTTAAGGTCACATCCAAACCACATTCAGCGACTAAAAGTATAATGGCCTCAGCTACCGTGTACAGACTTTTTAATCTGATGTCATCTAGGGCTAGGCTACCTGCTCGTCAATTCTGACGTTCCGTTTTACGTTACGTGATGGCACAGTAACATAGTGAGCGACCTACAGCCAAGTGTTAACTAATTTTGTCTCGTGAACACCAAATGTATGTAAAAAAATGTTGATTGATCCTGTAAGTGGTGGTGGTGGTGGTGGTGGTGGTGATTATTGTTTAAGAGAAAGTACAACTAGGTAACCATCCTCTATATAACACTAATCAGAAAGAAAAATGGAAGGGATCAGACACTTCGAAAAATGAAGATATATGCCAAAGAAAGACAAGGGCCATGAAAGGCGTGAAAATTAAAGATTCCCTAGGATTCCCAAACCTAATACCGTTGGGGTCGGAAAAAAACAAGAGTTGACCAAGGGAGGTCGGATAGAATAGATGAAAGTGAGGAGCCTGGCACAAGTGAGTGGAAGCATTGTGAGGACTTAGAGATGAGGGCCTCAGCAATCCATGCTCTCTAGGCCCCTTTTAGTCGCCTCTTACAACAGGCAGCGGATACCGTGGGTGCTATTCTACCGCCCCCATCCACAGGGAGGCTGATCCAGTAACCACTCTTGAAGAACGCATATTGATTCACCACTCTATATCGTTAAGATCTTCAATCAATCAATCAATCAATCAATCAATCAATCAATCAATCAATCAATCAATCAATCAATCAATCAATCAATCAATCAATCAATCAATCAATCAATCAATCAATCAATCAATCAATCAATCAATCAATCACCACTGATCTGCATTTAGGGCAGTCGCCCACGTGGCCGATTCCCTATCTGTTGTTTACCTAGTCTTTTCAAATAATTGCAAAGAATTTGGAAATTTATTGAACGTCTCCCTTGGTAAATTATTCCAGTCCCCAACTCCTCTTCCTATAAACGAATTTTCCCCCTATCTATCCTCTTGAATTCCAACTTTATCTTCATATTGTAACCTTTCCTACTTTTAAAAACACCACTCAAACTTACTACTACTGTAATGTCACATTCCGTGTTATCTCTCAACTAACAGCTTGGAACACACCACTTAATTCAGCAGCTCGTCTTCTTTCCCCCAAGTCTTCCCAGCCCAAACTTTGCAACATTTTCGAAACGCTACTCTTTTGTAGGAAATCACCCAGAACAAATCGAGCTGCTTTTCTTTGGATTTTTTTCCAGTAATCCAGTCCCATACACTGCAACCATAGTCTAGCTGAGGTCTTACCAGATTTATATGCCCTCTCTTTTACATTCCTCCTGAATGGTTTACTACATTCAAAGAGTTCGCTTATAATTTAGATCACGGGTTTCCAATTTGTAAGAGCTCGAGGGCCACATTGGAAACCTTAGGCATGATCGCGGGCCGCACTTGAATGATAGGCCATTTTTTGTAAAATTCCGAAAATCGAACAGACGTACCAGTAAGTTATGAAATTATTTGCATACTTCAATTGAAACGAAGATTTAATAATCTTAATTAAAACACTTTTCTAAAATTACATAAAATGAAATTAAAATTAAACACTATTATACTGAATTTTGAAGAAGGGCACCCAACATTCATTTGAATTAATATTTGACAAATGACAAAAAGGAAACAAATGCCTACAGACTAACTGAAATTAATAATGTAACGGTAGACAAAACTAAACTTAAAGACGGGCAATTTAGTGGAAGTAGTGTGAAGGGAACAATGATATATAGGCCTACAGTTTCAAGTGCCTAAAATGCGCTTCCAGGAGTACTCCCCTCAAAAAAATATTTTTACCGGGCGAGTTGGCCGTGCGCGTAGAGGCGCACGGCTGTGAGCTTGCATCCGGGAGATAGTAGGTTCGAATCCCACTATCGGCAGCCCTGAAGATGGTTTTCCGTGGTTTCCCATTTTCACACCAGGCAAATGCTCGGGCTGTACCTTAATTAAGGCCACGGCCGCTTCCTTCCAACTCTTAGGCCTTTCCTATCCCATCGTCGCCATAAGACCTATCTGTGTCGGTGCGACGTAAAAGCCCCTAGCAAAAAAAAAAAAAATAATAATTCGAGTGTGCAGCACCGTGTACCAATGACAGAAGAACGAATTGAAACCGCTTCTTACACCAAGGGCAGTTAAAGTATTTCTATGTATTCATTGTATGCTACGTTGCATAAAATATCCAGTGAGCTTGGCATGGACACAATAGCCATTTTTATAATGGTTAAGACCAAGCAGTAGCATTTGTGAGGGCTCATTTTCCACCGAAGTTTGGATTTAAATTTTTTAAAAAATAAAAAATGAGCTATTCAGATCAAGTGAATACTTAAAAACAGGAAATAATATTAAAGAATGAATTACTTCTGACTTGGGACTATAAAGTGTATACATATACAGTAAATACATTTTTGAACGAGCTATGAAAATATTTTTGTACATTTTCTTCACATTTTGTTTTTTGTTTTTAAAAAGCCCTTGCGGGACGCAAAGTATGGATTCGCAGGCCGACATAAGGAAACCCCTGATTTAGATGGAGTAAAATTTGTGATCAATGCAGTGATGTTCTACAAGTACGCTTTATTCATTTAGTTAATGGCGTGCACGCCACGTGCAGGTCTTTCGAAGTGACATCTGATAGGCGATCTGCGCGACTATGAGAATGAGACTCTACCTATGATGAATTCTAATGTTGAAAACGGCATACACACAACCAATGACCGAGCAAGTGTCCGCGGGCTTGGGTCACGTAGCTATCAGCTTGCATTCGGGAGATGGTGGTTTTAACCCCACTATCGAAGGTCTTGAATATGGTTTTCCGTGGTTTCCCATTTTCATACCTTAATTAAGGCTACGTCCGCTTTCTTCCCACTTCTAGGCCTTTCCTATCCCATCGTCGCTATAAGACCTATCTGTGCCAGTGCGACGTAAAGCAAATTGTAGAAAACAACAGAAAACAGCCAATGAATGTTAAAATCTTGGAATCAAACCCGGGACCCTTTGGACCAAAAACCAGCACGCTAACCATTTAGCCACGAAGCAGGACATATTCATTTAGGGAACTCTGTTGAGAACGATCACTTCGTGAAATCTAACTCCTACGTCCCATTGATCTTTCCTTTTTAAAGGTCCATCCAATGGTAAATTTCGATCGTTCTTCTGTGGACAAGGTTTTACATTAGCAGCTAATACAGCGCAGTCGGCCTCGTGGTGTAGGGGTAATGTGCCTCTCTTACCCGGGTTCGATTTCCGGTCAAGTAAGGGATTTTTTTCCTGGATATGAGGACCGGTTCGAGGTCCACTCAGACTGAGGAGCTATCTGACGGTGAGATAGCGGCCTCAGTCTAGAAAGCCAAGACTAATGACCGAAAGGATTCGTCGTGCTGACCACACGACATCTCGTAATCTGCAGGCCTTCGGGCTAAGCAACGGTCGCTTGGTAGGCCAAGGCCCTTCAGGGCTGTAGTGCCATGTGGTTAGCTAATACAGCGCATGTGAACCAGATCGTAAGCGGCTCTTTCTACGATATCAGTGGTTCTGTGTCTTCCCGACTTGGGAGTGGGATGAGTTTCTGGTAGAGTCTGAGCTCATTCCGTCTCTACTTCGACTACCCAGCTCGTCTGGTCCAAGAACAGCATGAACAGTTCAGTAAGTCATTTTCTACTAAACAAGAGGCTATTTACATACTTACAGCCTGTTACATTAGAATGTACATCACCCTACCTTCGACCCGTGTAGGTGGGCAGCAGGACACACCCCTGGTATTCCCTGCCATTTGCCCTTCTCGGCGGGAGCTGTACATCCACGGTATGACATGCCCGTCGTAACAGGCGACTACAAGGGACTCCAGTGGCTCTCAATTTGACAGCATATGTTAGCGACCACGGGGTCCTAGCCGAGTCTGACATTACTTGTACTAGTCTCCTCATCTTACGACGTATGAAAAAGAATGCTACTTTAATTGGGAAAATAATCCTGAGGAAAGCAGTGAATTTAAATTCAACCTCACCAGTTTAGGAGCATCAGCATATTCCTTTTATACCATCTCATATTCACATCATTACAATAAAATTAAGTGGATCAAGAGGTATTATCTTTTGTTAGGGTGACCAACTGTTGAAGAAAGGAATGAGAGACAATGCAATAAAAAACGGAGACATTCCACAATTTTGGGAGATAGATACATTTTTAGCAGTAATTTTAAAACAACAAGAACTTTAACATTTTCAAAAGCACCGTGTTGACAGTTCTCTCTTTTTTGACCGAGAATATTCCTATTGAAGTCTTCTTCTTTTTTTACTCCCACACTTGTGAGGTAGAGGGTGCGAACTGTGTAGCACATGTGGACTTGGCCCTGTTTTATGGCCGGATGCCCTTCCTGACGCCAACCCTATATGGAGGGTGTAATCACAATTGTGTGTGTCTGTGCTGGTTGGTAGTGTAGTATGGTGTCTGAATATGAACAGGAATGTGTTGGGACAAAACACCCAGTCCTCGAGCCAGAAGAATTAATCAGACGTGATTAAAATCCCCAACCCAGCCGGGAATCGAACCCGGGACGATCTGTACCGAATAATATTTTATAACAAATGTTATCACAAGTTTAAAACAATGGAAATAGAAGAAAAAATACATATTTGTGGCACTTGTTAGTTTTATCAGTTACATTAAATACTTTCTAACACCATTTGTTTTTCCTGGCTCAGTGACTCAGACGGTTGAGGCGCTGGCCTTCTGACCCCAACTTGGCAGGTTCGATCCTGACTCAGTCCGGTGGTATTTGAAGGTGTTCAAATACGTGTCGGTAGATTTACTGCCGTGCTGGATAGCTCCAGTCCCTTAAGTGCGGCCAGTATCCGTATTCGGGAGATAGTGGGTTCGAACCCCACTGTCGGCATCCCTGAAGACGGTTTACCGTGGTTTCCCATTTTCACACCAGGCAAATGCTGGGGCTGTACCTTAATTAAGGCCATGGCTGCTTCCTTCTCACTCCTAGCTCTTTCCTGTCCCATCGTCGCCATAAGACCTATTTGTGTCGGTGCGACGCAAAGCAACTTGCAAAAAAAAAAAGTAAATTTACTGGCACGTAAAAGAACTCCTGCGAGACTAAATTCCGGCACCTCGGCGTCTCCGAAAACCGTAAAAGTAGTTAGTGTAACACTTGTTCTCAAGTTCAACCTCTAGTTATAACTACTAAGTATAGAAATACCGGAAACCTCAACGTAAGTACAACTATTGCATAATTTATCTTCCTTGAAACTGCGTTTATTGGTACTTCTTGCACAAGCCAAAATGTCTGTCATAGAGTACATCCGGAACGCTTCTCCAAAGATGCCATAACATGCTTCTTTGCACTTTCAAAGAGCATACTCTTGGCAACGATTGAAACGTTTGATAGCAGAACAGTTGCAAATTGTGTATAGTGACTCTATACGCATATGCAGTCACTGTAGTATTGTGAACATTCGTACCGATGACAATAACAAGAAAATTCGTTCAGATAAAAAACGACGACGACGATGATGATGATGATGATGCTTGTTGTTTAAAGGGTCCTAACACCTAGGTCATCGGTCCCTAATGGTACGGAATGGCTCGAAATGTAATGAGAAATTCAAAGTCCAAAACTCATCCACTGACCAGAATTCAAAACGGGACGATGAAGAATGAATGAATTAATATGATTTTAAAATAATCAGCGGATCCAACTCGCAATATTGAAAGTTAAAAGTAATTCTAAAATTAATCCAGTGACTAGAATTTTTTTAAAAAAAGAGAGACGATGACCAATGATTATGAACTTAAAACAATCAGTGGATTCGACCCGCAATGCCCCACCTTCCCAGAAACTTAAAACAATAGCATATACTGACCAAGGCTGCTTCCAAAGCACAATCCTGAATCTATGATGCTTGTTGTCTAAAGGGGTCCAAAATCCAGGTCAAGTGCCCCTCATAATGGTACTTATCGCCAGGGAAAGTAAGAACCATGGTATTTATCATGTAGCGGTACTAATCATGAGACACGTAGATTTACGGTGTTCCACACATTGTGGTACTACGCACAGGTAATGTACTACGCTCAGGTAACGCAGACTTATGGTTTTTCTCACATTGCGGCGTCACTCATAGGCACTTACTGTATGTTCCTCACATGGTGTACTAATCACGGGGACTCATACTATCCCGTGGTGTTTCTCACATAGTGGATACTAATCACAGGCAACGCAGACCCACAGTGTCGCTTCATATAGTGGTACCAATCACAGACAACGGCCAGACCCGTGGTGTTTCTCGCAATGGAACTAATCACAGGCAACATAATCCCGTTGTGTGGTACTAATCAAAGGTACTGTAAAACCCATACTGATTCACTCTCTGTTGCTACTAATCACAAACCTATTGTGTACCTAAGATAGTGGTACTCCTCGCAAGTAAAGGCGACCTATGGTATTCCTCGTGTGATGATACTAAGTAGCCTCATGGTTCTCATTCAACCATCTCTTGGTCGCAGGCAGGCAGGGGATACCATGGGTGTATTTTTCGTCTGCGTGCCCCACCTACAGGAGGTGATAGAAACCGAGACAATTGTGGGACATTTACAAAATACCTTAAAATGCTGGACGACCGGACGAGTTGGCCATGCGCGTAGAGGCGCGCGGCTGTGAGCTTGCATCCGGGAGATCGTGGGTTCGAATCCCATTGTCGGCAGCCCTGAAGATGGTTTTCCGTGGTTTCCCATTTTCACACCAGGCAAATGCTGGGGCTGTACCTTAATTAAGGCCACGGCCGCTTCCTTCAAACTCCTAGGCCTTTCCTATCCCATCGTCGCCATAAGACTCATCTGTGTCGGTGCGACGTAAAGCGCGTACCAAAAAAACAATGCTGGACGGTCTTTTGTACAAATTCGTGTAAACAGGTCCAATGTGGGTTAATGGCATCTTACATCAATGAGCACCCTGCGAGTGAGAGGGTGTGGCGTCTACACCGTACCCAATCAAGAAAACGTTCACACGCCCTTGTCTTATTACAGACCAATGCACGTGGGTTTAGTTTTTGTGACCGTGTTTATGTGAGGCGAGGCTCACAGAAAGAGCTTTTTTTAATACTAAATTGTTAATTAGGGTCGTAGTGGCCGGCCTTGCGGAGACTAAAAGTTGAGGAAACCACTGCGTGTTAACCTTGACAAGGTTAAACACTTTAGCAAAGTGAAACCACATGGCTGCCTTGTCTGCCTGTCGGTTTTACTTTTGAGACGAGAGAGCCTTTCGCCCGCAGCTTCACCGCGTGGGACAGCGACATCTGACGACATTCAGTTCCCACTCAAAAGTGGACTGGTCACAATTATCCTTCCGCCCTAGGACGCTTCTAACTCATTTTTTATGATCAGAATATTATGTGTACGCCCACCTCCACCGTTCACTTGTAATAATAATAATAATAATAATAATAATAATAATAATAAACTTTCTTAAGCAATTTCTGGATTCACTGGAGCCACCCAGACTCACTTTGATTTTGGCTGTAGGTATAAGGCCGGATGTTCTTCCTAACGCCACGTGATTTCTGAGATGAAAATGTCAACCCGGAATCGACCGGGATTCGAACCTCAGTCATCTAGGTGAGCAGCCAGCTGCTAAGCCACTGAGCTAACCACGCCCCTATATTATTATTACTTCGGCAAAACTTTTTCCTGTGATACTTTTTCAAAACCTTTCTTTTTCAAACGAAAAGTGATGTTTCGAGACTAGTTACGTTCATCCATAATTTTCTCTCCTGCTCCTGCTCCGTGGCTAAAAGGTTAGCGTGCTGGCATTTGGTCACAGGGATCTCGGGAGGGCAAGCACCGAGTGATCTGCAAGCCAATCGTCAACAAAGAAAGTGAATAGATGAAACACAAACTCCCCAGGACAAGCCACACAAACTTCCCCGTACGCCAGGCACGGTGCCAACACTAATAGTTCTCGAGTTTGGACATAAGCCACACAAGTGGCTGGCAGAAGCTCGTGGCAGTGGTCTTTGTATGTTACTCGCCCGTTCGATTCTATCGAGTTTATACTCAGTATTCATGTCTACAACAAACTTTTCCCTATTCTTAATTAGGGGTCACTGTCCCTAATATTCCTCATCCATGTCTTCCTGTCGAGTAAATAGCGCCACATAGTCTCTTCTCCCTCATATCCTCTGCCACACAGTCCTTCCATTTCTTCTTCGGCTTCCCTCGTGCTCATCTTTCACTATCTGCAGACCGCTTACCCTCCTCCTCTCCTGTCCAAACCATAGCAGTCTTTTCTGTTGCTCCTTGATACGATACTTCCACAACAGCGCACATCTCTCATTCTGTATCTTTCCCATCAACCACCTCAACACCCTTAATTCCGTCACATACGTTTTTTTCTCGTGGACTTAAACTTCAGTGGCCATAATTCACTACCGTATAAATCATGGCTGGCCTCACGACCGATTCGAATACCATTCATTCCCTTCCTACTTTTTCCCAATCCGCCGGTTACCTAGCAAGTCTGTCATCTTCTTTCAGTTTCTCAATCCAGCCTGAATCTTGTGACTGATTCCCCTGTCCAATCCTCCATCCTCCATGATGTATGATACAGTTCTCTGCTTCGTGGTAATCTGTTCCTAGTATCTTTCCATTTCCAACAAGAAACAGAAAAGCATTGATATTATTAAATTAGAGCTTTTTTTTTTGAAAAAAACCTACGGACGTTGGCCCCAGGGGCTTTCATCATAGGAGCGGACCGCGGGGAACTTTGCTAAGTCCTGGCATTGCTTTCACGTACTTGTGCCAGGCTCTACAATTTCATCTGTCCTATCCAGCTTCCCGTCGTCAACTCTTGTTCTTTTCCAACTCCGACGGTATTTGGTTTCCGAGGCCTAGGGAGTCCTTCATTTTTGCGCCCTTCGTGGCTCCTAACTGTCTTTAGTCTCCCACTATGGGTGGGGCCGTAGAATAACACCCACGGTATCCCCTGCCTGTCGTAAGAACTTGGGAACGTGGGTTGGCGACCAGGGACCCTTAGCTGAGTCTTATAATTGTTTCCGCTTACTTGTGTCAGGCTCCTCACTTTCATCTATCCTACCCGACCTCCCGTTGTCAACTTTTGTTCCTTTCACACCCCGACGATATCACGTATGGAGGCCTAGGGAGTTTTTCATTTTCACGCCCTTCGTGGCCCTTGTCTTTCTTTGACCGAGCAAGTTGACCATGCGCTTATGGTCGCGCAGCTGTGAGCTTCCATTCGGGAGATAGTGGGTTCGAACCCCACTGTCGGCAGCCCTGAAGATGGTTTTCCGTGGTTTCCCCATTTTCACACCTTGCAGATACTGGGGCTGTCCCTTAATTGAGGCCACGGCCACTTCCTTCCCACTCCCAGCCCTCTTTTTCATCCCATCGTTAGAGCCTTGCACGGATGCGAATATCTGCGGATCCGCGAAGTTACAGTAGTGTCTTGGCGGATGCAAACTGTATTGCAGTGCGGATAATGTTAGTGATAACTTCTAAATAATGAAGTGTATTGATTTTCAATCGGTATACCGGTACTCTTATTTTTGCTTGTGGTTAGGAGAATGGGGATATAGAAAGAGCCTTGAGACCATAAAGCCATAAATCTGACCTAAGACTAACTGGCTCCTGCCCGCAGTTGATGGAAGGAAGGAATAAAGGTCAACACGTCTGTAGTTGTCGCAAGAGAAAATCACTCATAACCATGTGATTGCAGGAGTTCTGGCGCTAGGTATCAGTCTTATTCCATTATGTTAACAGATCTATCCGTTTCAATACCTTGCGTGTAATATACTCTAGTTAAATATTTACAATATCCGCGGATATCCATTCGCGGATGCGGATAATATTTTGCATATCCGCGCAGGGCTCTACCCATCGTCGCCGTAAGACCTACCTGTGTCGGTGCGACGTGAAGCAAACTGTAAATGTCTTTCTCTGGCCGATATCTTCATTTTTCGAAGTGTTGGACCCATCCATTTTTACTTTCTGTTTAGTGTAAATAGAGGATGGTTGCTCAGTTGTACTTCCTCTTCAGGCCCCGATTTCAAGTAGTTAGCGCCCTGGGCAAACAATATTTAGCACCCCCACCCCCTCTGCTCGTTTTCCTGTTCCTCTAAAAAATAACTGTTTACAAATTAAATAGTACAATTTTCAAGATTATGAGTTTTAAAACAGCACTTTATGCAAATACAGTTAATTCTCATAATTAAACTTATCAAGCCAAATAAAGGTAACAGCCAAATAAGAATCGGGCTGTTTTTATTTTTATTTAAAAAGCCATTGGTTCAGTTTGATAATTTGTATGTAAGTAAATCATTTTAGAAATAAGACACATTTTCTTCATAAAATTTAAATTCCTCTTAAAACGATAATCACCATAAATTTGTACTTACTACTTGAACAAGTTATCAAGTCTTCAATAACATGATCTACATCGGAGAACCTTAGATACAAGAACTGTGAGCGGACCAGAGGATCTGGAGCCTCTTCATCCCAGCTCGTTCATTAACTACGCTTCTCTTTACCTTTAGTTTTCTTTTCACGTTCTTTTGCCTTTCTACTGGAATGTTTGTATGAAGTATCTCTTTTATCTCTGACAGTTGAGATGACAATTTGCAGACCTCTTCGTTAGCTCTCCAGTTTAATCAATACCGCCATCTCCTTCTCTCGCTCATCGTTGTTCACTCCCTTTCATCCCTTGCTCCGCTCAGCTTTAAAGGGCTTGGCTCTGTACACCCGGCGACGCAACGTTACCGCGCCAGTGATGCTGTTATATTGAACAGGACTACAAACAGCGTTTAATTGCACTGTTGCTTCAAATTTTCTTTCATACTTGATGCAGGAGCATTAAATCAAAGTTGAAGGGTACACCAGGGGAAGAACCAGCTGTTTCTTACGAGATATAGGACTGAGCAATGTGAAAATTAGCATGTCTGACTGTGTGTCCGCGCGCGCGCGTGTGTGTGTGTGTTTACTTAAAGGTAAGAGGAGTAGAACTAAAGGAGGCCATTGAGCTAGCTGCAAGCAGAGGAGTTTGGAGGGGCACATTTATTACTAGACATCGAATTTATATGCTCTATAAATCACCAATATAAGCATGTAAATATGCTGCAAAAAGTGGTGAAATATGCATTTAAATATGCACTTATTTTCATCCTATTAAACACTTGTATGAAACGCAGACGTAAAATTCCTTTACTAGATTCCACGGTTCACCCACACCAATACATAAAATCATGAAAAAACTGAATGAAAAAGAAACAAAAATATACTACTTACAGCTGCAGTTGTTCCACTAGTACAAACCATCCGTGCATAGTTTGTGAGACATCTATCAGTGTTCACAGTTAAAACAATATGCACTCGTGTCCTAGATAAGACACATTGTGTTAATAAATACACATTATAAATCAATTACCGTAGTAAGGTTGTAAGAAAACTCCAAATACGAAGGAACATACTTAAATACACATTCTCCTTTCATTTTACCGTGATACTCTACTTTTCTTGTCCATAATTTGTATGCAGTACACTACCTTCAAGTTTATTTCTAGTATAAATCTGTGGCGTTTGTCTGTTAAAACTAGTTTCAGTGCAGAGAATGATCTTTCTACATCTGCGGATGTGACAGGACAGTACTTGAATTCGGGAGCGAGTGTAGGTATTATCTGGTATATCCACATTATCAGTACCAGCCAAATATTTGTGTATAGCTACCATGATGTCGTAACCCGGATTTCGTTTAACGACAAGGCGATATTTTGTTTGCAGACGGAGTCTGAGGTTTCCTAGGATACCTACCAGTTCACGCTTCACTTTCTTCACAATGTTCAGCGAATCACCAGGACGCAACCCACATGTTTCTGTCTTCTTGATTTGAAAGCTTGTCTTGATAAGTGCCAGTTCCCTTTAAACAGTTTCTTTGCCGAAAGAGTTCACGGCATTAATTACTTTACCTTTTCTTCAAGACTACTTGTAAAACATGATCAAATATGTAAAGGTAATAGAAGTCAAAAATATGCACAATAAATCCGAAATTTGAAATGTATGCACTTATCTCAAATATATACAAATATGCATATATACAGGTACCATTAGACTTAATATTTTGTCCAATTTCGCCTTCAAATGCACTTCCTTGTCGGTTTTGGAGGTCTACATATCGGCAAACAAAATATGGATTTGCATACAAATCCGATGCCTATTTATTACACAGAAACTTGCAGACTGAACACTAAGAGTTGTTATAATGTGTGTAATGAAAATGTATGCATGTCATACATGCAAAAAGCCTATCATGGCAATAATTAAGACACGAGTATGTGAGTTTTATAATTTCCATACGAGTGTCTTAATTACCATTATAGGCGAGTTGCATATGACTGTTTATGCTCGACGATAATTATAAGTGCATTTTTAAATATTCATAAATTTCTGTCGAGATGTCGCTTGACAGTTGAGTTTACTTAACAGAGCCCAGAGCGCATGCGCTGGGTTATCGATTTTCCGTGAGTGGATCAGAGACCTTGACAAAGTCATTTGTTTTCAAAGTTTTGATAAAAGGTTATCATAACCTAGCTTTATTTCAAATACAAATTGTTTATTGTACAGTTGGTGAAGTGAATTTGCGGGAGTGTGCCGTGTGGTTGTGGAATATTGGAAGTAGAAGGTGCATTGATGTCAATGTGTGTGTCCGACATGTTTCATTTTGGAAACAAGTGCGAAGGCTAGTGCGTTGAACGCAGGTGCGATGCTATCCTTACCTAATTGGTCAAACAGTTGTATCATAATGAAAATCTGATTGGTGGAGAACCTGTATCATAATGAAACTTGAACTATAATGAGCATCGTTAAGATTCAGTTTTCTGGCATATAATAGTTATATTTCGGCATCGTCGAGCAATATTTATTTATTTATTTATTTATTTATTTATTTATTTATTTATTTATTTATTTATTTATTTATTTATTTATTTATTTATTTAATGCTCGACGATGCCGAAATATAAATAAATATAAATAAATAAACAAAGAATATGACCTAAAAAAGTAAAATACGACTTGAGCATTTTACGGATAGGTGGCAAGTATTTGCGTATTACTGACATCAAACTTGCCAAAAAGTGATAAGCGATAATACAGCAGACACATTTAATCATGAAAACTGACAGAGTTACAGTGGGTAAATTAAAACTTCATACATTCATTCAGTATCATAGCCTGGAGACGCAGTTCTCCATCTCTTTTCCCAAAAAATATCCAAAAATAAAGTATCAGCATGCTTTTTTTGTATCTGTCGGAGTACGTTCGTGCAGCATCTCGTACTCGGAATCATGCCTTCTAAACCTGGTACCTCTCTCTTTCAGGAAAAGAAAGAAAAATACATGTACTACAGTGTTTTGAAAACCAGTGTTTGGACATGTACGAAAATAACATCTGCCTTGTTAAAAATGACGCCTCAACTTGAACAAAATTTCTCGAAATATAACCAAATAAGACCTTATATGAGTAAATGAGTAAAACATAACCAAAGCAATAAAATGGCCGAAATATGCATTTATATGCAACATAAAATTGCTTTAAACGGGGTCAGGGGCCCATCATTCCCAGTTATTTCTCAGATTCCGGGTAAAATGACCTCAGGAGTAGAAAAAGACTTTTCCTGAACATCCGGACCTTACATATAATAATTTGTAAAACATAATAGTTCTAAATATCATTAACATTAATTTACTTAACCTCTACAATTTTGCTCTTTTCTTTACGTCATAGCAACATAAATAGGTCTTATAGCGATGATGGGATATGAAAGGCTTGGGAGTGCGAAGGAAGCGGCCGTCGCCTTAATTAAAGTACAGCCCAAAAATTTGTCTGGTACGAAAATGGGAAACCACGGAAAACTATCTTTAGGGCTGCCGACAGTGGGTTTCGAACCCACCATCTCCCGGATACAAGCTCACAGCTGCGCGACCCAAACCGCACGGCCAACTCGCCCGGTGTGTATCCTTAGTGATAATTAAGAACTAAATATTAGTTACGTTAGTGAGACCTACTTTTTACAGGTTTGAGTACCACATTATATATTTCCTTTTAATTAGCCACGGACTGCCAATGCCTGTAATTTTAGCTAGGACTGAGTTACTACTACAGCTTTCTTCCACTTGTAAAAAAAAAAAAAAAGAAAAAAAAAGAACTAATCCTTGTCTTCTTAGACGAGGTCTGTATCCCGGGCTGAATAGCTCAGACGGCAGAGCGCTGGCCGCCTGACCCCAACTTGGCAGGTTCGATCCTAGCTCAGTCCGGTGGTATTTGAAGGTGCTCAAATATGTCAGCCTCGTGTCGGCAGATTTACTGGCACATTAAACAACTCCTGCGGGACAACATTCCGGCACCTCGGCGTCTCAGAAAACCGTAAAAAGTAGTTAGTGGGACGTAACATCAATAACGTTATATTATTTGTATCCCATAGATACATGTGGGTGGGGGCGGTAGCCTAACACCCACGGTATCTCCTACCTGTCATAAGAGCCGACTAAAAAGGGCCCCAGGAGCTCTTACTTCACAGCGTGGGTTGGCGAACATGGGGCCCTTAGCTGAGTCCTGGCACTGCTTCCACTTACTTTTGCCGGGCTCCTCACTTTAATATATTCTCTCCCTCAGCCATAGACGCCCAAGAGAGTTTCGGTTTACTCAGTTTGCCATGTAGTAGGCCTAGAGTAAAACGGAACGTCGAAATTGACGAGTAGACAGCCAGATGGCGTCAAAATGAAATGTCTGCACACGGTAGCTAAGGCCATACTATTATTATTATTATTATTATTATTATTATTATTATTATTATGATCTATCCTCTCCGACCTCCCTTGGTCAACTCTTGTTCTTTTCCGACCCCGACGGTATTAGAGAACTCGAGGCCTGGGGAGTCGTTCATTTTCACGCCCTTTGTGACTCTTGTCTTTCTCTGGCCGATACCTTCATTTTTCGAAGTGTCAGACCCATTCATCTTGTTCTCCCTGATTAGTGTTATATATAGAGGATGGTTGCCTAGTTGTACTTCCTCTTAAAACAATAATAATCACGACCACCACCAAGACCACCTGAACAGGTGAAGTGGGCACATTTTTTCTTCTTTACGTTGAAATTAAATGGCGTATGGCTTTTAGTGCCGGGAGTGTCCGAGGACATGTTCGGCTCGCCAGGTGCAGGTCTTTTGATTTGACTCCCGTAGGCGACCTGCGCGTCGTGATGAGGATGAAATGATGATGAAGACGACACATACACCCAGCCCCCGTGCCGGTGAAATTAAGCAATGATGGTTAAAATTCCCTACCCTGCCGGGAATCGAACCCGGGACCCCTGTGACCAAAGACCAGCACGCTAACCATTTAGCCATGGAGCTGGACTTATTTGCGTTATGCCAACAGCAAGGACCTGACGTGAAACCAACCACGACGACTGCAGAGAATCCAGTCTGATATTTTGCAACGGCATCTTTCACGTAGCCGTTTTTTCTAGTCAGTCAGTAATTGGATATTACAGTAGTGAACGAAAGAAAATGTAAGCGGCTACGGAAAAAATAAGGCATTTCTATGGAGGTTTGCCGATTGGATTATATTGCTTCTATAGTTGAATACAGAAATGGGGCGGAAGTAGTCCTGTTCCGCACCGCTCCTTCCTGGGAACAAAATTAATGTAGCCTGCTATATGATAAGGACGGGTCTACATTTCTGAAGTCTGTTTTAAAGTGGAGCTGCGTGAGGGGACCGGTTTCTCCGCCTAACAGATGAACACCACTCCTTTTTGCCTCTTAATCTTTAAAAGGATCGGTCGCTGAACCCGTAATGAAACTAAATTAACATTACTAGAGTTTGGAGGACTGTGCGAGGTAGAAAGAAATAGCTGATGAAACACAGTTTGCGAGTGATCTGACGTTCTGAATTAATAACTATTCCAGAAGCACTCCGGATATATTTTCATATGGAATGTGATATACAGATCGTTAGTGGTATACATCTCAACTCCAATACAAAGGAGAGGCAAAGTATTATTTTGGGTTTGTTGTTGTTTGTGTCGCCTCTGTGGTGTAGTGGTTAGCGTGATTAGCTGCCACCCCCGGAGGTCCGGGTTCGATTCCCGGCTCTGCCACGAAATTTGAAAAGTGGTACGAGGGCTGGAACGGGGTCTACTCAGCCTCGGGAGGTCAACTGAGTAGAGGTGGATTCGATTCCCACCTCAGCCATCCTGGAAGTGGTTTTCCGTGGTTTCCCACTTCTCCTCCAGGCGAATGCGGGGATGGTACCTAACTTAAGGCCACGGCCGCTTCCTTCCCTCTTCCTTGCCTATCCCTTCCAATCTTCCCATCCCTCCACAAGGCCACTGTTCAGCATAGCAGGTGAGGCCGCCTGGGCGAGGTACTGGTCATACTCTCCAGTTGTATCCCCCGACCAAGATTCTGAAGCTCCAGGACACTGCCCTTGAGGCGGTAGAGGTGGGATCCCTCGCTAAGTCCGAGGGATGATGATGTTGTTTGTGTCACCAGTCCATAGACTGTTTCGATGCAGCTCTCCATGCCGCTCTATGCTGTGCTAACACTTGCATCTCCACATAATTATGAGACAACATTCTGCATCTTCTCTAATCTAATTGTCATATTCATACCTTGTTCTACCCCCACCGTTCTTACCGCCTACACTTCTCTCAAAAACCAACCGAGTAAGTCTTAATGTGTGTCCTATCACTCTGTCTCTTCTTCTAACCTCCTCTCACCAATTCGATTCAGTATCTGTGTATTCGTGAACCGATCTACCCATCTCGCCTTCAGCAGTCTTCTGTAAGACCACATTTCAAAAGCTTATATTCTCCTTCTTTCTGAGCCGGTTATCGTCCATGTTTCACATCCATACAATGCCACGCTCCAGACGAACGTCTTTAAAAACATATCGATGTTCAAAGTGAGCAAATTTCCATTTCTTAGGAAAGGCCTTCTATGCTTGTGCTAGTCTGCATTTTATGTACTCCATAGTTCTTCCATCTTAAGTTATTTTATTACCCAAGTAACAATATTCATCTACTGTCTTTAATACTTAATTTGCTAATGTAATAAGCTACAGTACTTCCTGCATCACCTGACTTCGTACCACTACACTCCATTACTTTTGTTTTGAATTTATTTATTTTCATCTTTTACTCTTTCCTTTTTTTTTTTCTATTTGTTTTACGTCGCACCGACACAGATAGGTCTTATGGCGACGATGGTATAGGAAAGGCCTAGGAGTTAGAAGGAAGCGGCCGTGGCCTTAATTAAGGTACAACCCCAGCATTTGCCTGGTCTGAAAATGGGAAACCACAGAAAACCATCTTCAGGGCTGCCGACAGTGGGATTCGAACCCACTATCTCTCGGATGCAAGCTCACAGCCGCGCGCCTCTAACCGCACGGCCAACTCGCCCGGTGTACATAGGTACTGTATCTGCTTTGGATCGCGAATGAAACCGACTGTTCCTATATTGACCAGGTATTATTTTCTTAGGTGAACTAGTAAAAACCAAAGCTTGTAAGTCACATTTGTGCATTGTTAGCTAGTACGATTGAATACTGATCTTTAACAGGCGCAGCTGAGCAAATTCACTGTCAATAATTCATTTACAGGATGATAATGTCAACGTCCACAATTAACACAGAAAATGTACTACGAGCAAAACAAACTGACTTATCTGTTTGAAGCCACTTTTATTAACAATTTTCAACAAGTTAACTCAACTTATCTGGTTCTTACCGGGGACTGTTTTGTATTGTTGAATATTCTGGAAGTATTTGGCTAGTAGTGTACTTCCATATTATGACGAAATGGCTTATCTCGTTAGTGTCAAAGAATAGACAGCAAAAATGAAAAGAAAAAAAAAAGAAATGAAATATTTGACATCTCATTTTTCCCCGGAATGAGTGATATATGGGTCCATAAAAGAATTCCTCGGGACAAAATTCTAGCACCGGTTTTCGGACACGCCGAGCTGTGAGAACTGGAGTTCGAACCCACAATCTTCCGAAAGCTTACAGCTACAGATCGTTGTCGGATCTGGTGCTTTTATCGATATGCAAGCCATTTGCAAACACAGGTATAGCTAAAAGCAGTGATGAAGAACCAGGCGAAGGTTAATATCAAGCAGAAAGTTGCCAGTGGCTTGTCGGGTGGCCTTGAAGTAGCTAAGGTATTGTAAGTACCGTGACTTCCGTTGATGGGTAAGAAAAAGATGCCCTTCCTCCCTCCCGCTATCAAGGCAGGCAGTCCCTTCATTATAATATTAAAGGTTACTCAATGACATGGCTTTTATATTGCCAGCCGATTATGAATCCTTCCTCTGAAGGCTGCACAATTCTAGCGTTAGTCAGTTGAAAAAAGGAAGGAGAGCATGTGTTGTAGCGCTCACAATAGCCTGGTTTATTATTCCGAGGATGAACAGGTGACTGTGCGGGGCAAATGTGGGAGGAATCAGCAATGAAGGGGGGGAAAGATAAAAAAAAAAAGAAACACACACACAACAGGGGTCTTCTTCAAATGAAATAGGAGGAGGAGTATTTTACAGTCGGGAGGGGGGAACGCACGTGACCTGCAAGCAGACGGGAAAGGGGAAGGGGGGACGTGGAGCCCAGCCAAGAGCATGCCGACACGAACAAAGATACAATCTCACTCCAAGGAATCCCCACAATGCTTCCAACGAACGCACTTATCCTTGACATATAACTCTTCCACTCCCCGCACTAGGCATATGAATGGAAAACATAACATGCCTCATTATAATTTCATCTCATCTACTTCATTATTTATTGTAATGAAAACAGAACAAACAAGAAAATATACATACCCTTCGTACTTTTCTGACCTTGAAACGTCCATTCTTCTCAAGCTATAATTTGCCATGACCTGTTCCTAAAGTAGATAATGTATGGAACCTGAATACTAATAGATAGTGGGAGATACTCATAATGGCTATTTTGTATTGGTTGAGTGTAGGAATTACCAAACTGTTCGGCTACCAATAACTGATAATGTCTGCAAATGAACCGGACAAGTAATGTTCATTTCCCGCAGTCATGTGACCCGCAACAATACTGATGTTGTTGGTAATGATGATGATGACTGTTGTTTAAATAGGCCTAACAGCTAGGCCATCGGCCCCTAATGGTACGAGGTGAACGAAACGAAAATTAATCACTGACTAGAATAAAAAACGGATGATCTTGATGAAAAAATAATCCTGAAACAAAACAATCAGCTAATCCAATTCCCAACGCCTTCATTACTGGGATGATACTATGTAAAGGGGTCCAAAATCCAGGTGAACGGCTCCTAATAATGGTACTAATCACTGGTAAAGCAGAACCATGGTGTTCCTCCTATAGTGGCACTAATCACAGGTAAAGTAGACCCATGGTATGTCACACACAGTGGCACCACTGACAGGTAGCACAAACCCATGGTGTTTCACATGTAAGAGTACTACTCACAAGTAACGTAGACCTGTGGTGTTGCTCACATACCGTAGTGGGACTAATCACGGGCGCCGGCATTCCCGGGGTGTTCCTCACATAGTGGGACTAATCACGGGCGCCGGCATTCCCGGGGTGTTCCTCACATAGTGGGACTAATCACGGGCGCCGGCATTCCCGGGGTGTTCCTCACATAGTGGGACTAATCACGGGCGCCGGCATTCCCAGGGTATTCCTCACATAGTGGGACTAATCACGGGCGCCGGCATTCCCGGGGTGTTCCTCACATAGTGGGACTAATCACGGGCGCCGGCATTCCCAGGGTGTTCCTCACATAGTGGGACTAATCACGGGCGCCGGCATTCCCAGGGTATTCCTCACATAGTGGGACTAATCACGAGCGCCGGCATTCCCGGGGTGTTCCTCACTTTGTGGAACTAACCACAGGCTACGTATACTCATGGTGTTGCTCACATAGTGGTACTAATCATAATCAATGCAGACCCACGGTGTATCACACATTATGGCAACGCCCACAGGCAGCACAAACCCATGGTGTTCTTCACATAATGGTACTACTACTCTCAGGCAACGCACACCCATGTCTTTACTCGCATGTTGGTACTAATCACGGGCGCCAGCCAAACCCGTGATGTTTCTCATACAGTGGCACTAATCACAGGCAACGTAAACCCATGGTGTTTCTTATAAAGTGGTACTACTCATAGGTAACGTAGACCCATTGTGAACACAGTGGAACCGACCGGTGGAATAGACCTACACTCGATGACAACGCACACCCATGGTTTCCCTCGCAAGGTGGTAGTAGTCTTAAATAACGTCGAGCCATGGTGTTCCGTACGTTATGGTACTAATCACAAGTATTCTCATGGTTCTAATGTCATCATCCCTTGGCCGCCCCTTTTAGTCGCCTCTTACGACAGGCAGGGGAAACCGAGGGTGTATTCTTCGACCCACAGGGGTCGCAACAATAGTACTCATACTAATTATTTAATGTTCCAACAATTACTTTTGGGCCGGGCTGAGTGGATGACGGTAGAGCGCCGACTTTCTGAGCCCAAGATGGAGGGTTCGATACCGACTCAGTCCGGTGGTAGCTGAAGGTGCTCAGGTACATCTGTCGCGTGCGGGTAGATTTTACACACGGGTGTCAAAGCTTGCCATACCTGTTCATGCGGGCGCAAGTTGCTTCCCCTCAGTCGGCTTGTACTTCACCATGTTGCTGACTCAGGGCTGTGCAAGCCTAGCGGTTACCTGTTTTAGTCTACAAGTAATGGTTGATACATTCAGCTGCATAAGCTGTGGCATAAGGACTGACACAATACTGTAATTTGTTAGTGTATGTTTGGGTACTTTTGTATCAATATAGCTGCTTGAAGGGAAGCTACATTTATCGAAGCCTATTTGTTTCAATTTAAGTTTATAAAAAGATAACGTTTCGCTACAGGAATGATACAGAAGCGGCGTAGTATTCGGCATTATTCTGCTTCCAAAATTACTTTTATTTTGTATTTACCGAGCAAGTGGCCCCAGGGGCTCTGAACTTTGTAGCATGGGTTGACGACCACGGGACCTTTAGCTGAGTCCTGGCATTGCTTCTTCTGTCAGACTATTCACTTTCATTGATGCTATCCGACCTTTCTTGGCCAATTCTTGTTCTTTTCCGACCTCGACGGTATTGGAGAATTCGAGGCCTAGCGGGTCTTTCACTTCCACGCCCATCGTGGCCCTGTCTTTCTTTGGCCGATACCTTCATTTTTCGAAGTGACGGATCCCTTCCATTTTTCTCTCTGATTAGTATCAATAGAGGATGGTTTCCCAGTTATATTTTCTCTTAAAACAATAATCATCACCACCACTACCACCATCCCGCCATCTCTCTTAAATGCATCACGTAGCTACACAATTCTGGAAGCACTTTCCATATTCAGAATTATTAAGCCTTATTAGAGCTCATACTGTAGAAATATTCCTTACATTCTAGCCGCTTCAATGCTGCAACTCCTACCATAATCAATACGTTACAGTCTGTTAATGTCTACTGCAGGAATATGAGTCATTTAATGGATTGGTCATATTGCGGTACGGTGCTGAATTCTACTGAGCGAGCATTTTTGAACAATATGACATTGAATTGCCTTTACTGGCAGGACCTAGTGTTTACAGTGCACTATGTCTTCTGGTATAGGCTAGAGCGATTTTGTTACTTTCATAGATCTGTCTATGTCTTATCCTTGGCTTTGACAATATGAAAGTGACTGAGGTATGAGCGATGCTAGTAATGCCATTCCTTCTGCAGCCAGTCCTTGCTATGAATAGTGTGAAAATGTTGCTCATAGGGTCGGTTGGTGCAAGCATTTCATTGGGCTTAGCAGACTGGTATGTAATAGCAACTTCTGGGTCAGTGAGGAAAGCAACGGAAAACTACCTCACTCCTCACTTCCCTAGTACGCCTCTTCAGTGATGCCTAGGCCATCTATGACAGCTGATGGTGGAGCTGTTGAGGATCCAACCAGCCTTAGGGCTGAAGACTGAACATACATACATACATGACTTCGAACAATCGGCGAACATGGAACACTTCCAGGCCATGGAATATCCTTTTTATTAGTGATTTATATCTCAAATAGCTACAGTTCGAATCCTGGGCAAGGGACGTAGGGTTTTGGGAATTAAAAGTCACATCCCTGTGGTTCGGATCCTACGGAAAACCGGAAGTCTCGTGGCTACGATCACGACATCGCCAAAAAGAAACTACCAGCGTGCTCGATTATAAAAATAATCTCACCATTGCTCATTATTGTTTCGGCTAGGGGCTTAAGGACACTCGCTCTGGGTGGGGGCGGTAGAATAACACCCATGGTATACCATGCCTGTCGTAAGAGGCTACTAAAAGGGGTCTCCAGGGGCTCTTAACTTTGGAACGTGGGTTGCGACCACGGGGCTCTCAGCTGAGTCCTGGCATTATTTCCACTTACTTGTGTCAGACTCCTAACTTTCGTCTATCCTACCCGACCCTCCCTTCGTCAGCTCTTGTTCTTTTCCGACCCCGACGGTATTCTAGAACTCGAGGCCTAGGGAGTCTTTCATTTTCACCCCGTTCGTAGCCCTTGTCTTTCTTTGGCCGATATCTTCATTTTTCGAAGTGTCGGATCCCTTATATTTTTTTACTCGGATTAGTGTTATATAGAGGATGGTTTCTTAGTTGTGCTTCTTCTTAAAACAATAATCACTACCAACTACCATCGCTTAAGGACAGATGCCCTTTCTGATGCCATATGATATTTGTGGTGAAAATTCCAACCCGGGATCCACCAGGATTCGAATTTTAGCGTCCAGGTAGAAAGTCTGCAGCTAAGCCACTGCGCCCATCATGCACCTATTATTATTATTATTATTATTATTATTATTATTATTATTATTATTATTATTATTATTATTATTATTATTATTATTATTATTATTTCTGTAAGTGTAGATTATTAGAAATGCTGGGCTAAGTAGCTCAGTCGGTAGAGCGCTGAGCTTCTGAGCTCAAATTGACTGGTTCGATCCCGGCTAAGTCCGGTAATATTTGAAGGTGCTCAAATACGTGAGCCTCGTGTCGGTAGATTTACGTAAAAGAACTTATGCATGACAAAATTCCGACAGCTCGGCGTCTCCGAAAACCATAAAAGTAGTTAGTAGGACGTAAAGTAAATAACATTATTACTGTATTATTATTATTATTATTATTATTATTATTATTATTATTATTATTATTATTATTTATGGCCGAGTGAGTTGTTCAAGAGGTTAGGGGCGCGCAGCTGTGAGCTTGCATTCGGGAGATAGTGGGTTCGAACCTCACAGTCGGCAGCCCTGAAGACGGTTTTCCATGGTTTCTCATTTTCACACCAGTCCTTAATTAAGGCCACAGCCACTTCTTCCCACTCCTAGCCCTTTCCTATCCCATCGTCGCCATAAGACCTACCTGTGTCGGTGCGACGTAAAGGAACTTGTAAAAACAAATGCCGGGCTGAATGGCTCAGACGGTTGAGGCGCTGGACTTCTGACCTCAACGTGACAGGTTCGATCCTGGCTCAGTCCGGTGGTATTTGAATGTGCTCAAATACGTCAGACTCGTCTCGGTAGATTTACTGGCACGTAAAAGAACTCCTGTGGGACTAAATTCGGGCAGCTCGGCGTCTCCGAAAACCCGTAAAAGTAGTTAACGATCCCTCGTTCGATTCCCGACCGGGTTGGAGATTTTAATGGCGTCTAGTGAATTCTTCTAGTACGGAGGACTGGGTGCTTGTATTTGACTTGATGCATATTTTCACTTACATACAACACATCGCAATACTAACCACCACAAACATTCGCGGTAGTGAATACAGTACATCCGTCCACATAAGGCTGGCTTCAGGATGGGCCGTAAACCAGGGCTAAATCCATACAAAGTGCCGATCTCAGGTAACTGGGAAAATACCAGAAAGAAGATTATTATTAGCTAACCAACGACGCTAAGCAGTCAACGATAAAAATCAGGTATTATTCTGAGTTTACCATGACCCGACTATCATCAGTTTCATCACATAGTCTAGTTGAGCTAACACAAGCTGGAGTAGATCTCATAAAACGAGCATCAAGGGTTACTGACCCGAGAGCCGTGCACTAATAAAATGGTTATCTTGTGCAGACCTATCAAGCGCACTGCAGAGTGGGAGGGAGGGCGGTATCACATATCGAGCAGCGAGATCTATTAAGGTCAGCTGTCAGGAGCTGGGTGCTGCTGACTCTGTAACTCCTGTCCTATCCTTGGAGAGAACACTGGGTCGATGCCGGTTCGTGTGGAAGTGGGTCGCAAGAGCTAAGCTGCAGCTTGCTGCAACTACAGGCTGCAATACAGGACACGTGGGCGAAGTGCCGTTTATACCATACTACTTAGAGCTCAAGGCGGACTTTTATTTATCGCATGAATACTGCACAATAATTTTACAATTCAGACCATTAATCCGGGCAGCCTTAAGGAAATCTACTATGATGTACGGATTCGTTTTGTACACGGTATTGTTTAAAAGGAAGAGATAACAATCGCAGGCGGATAAATCGGCGGACAAGGGGGTCCACAAAATCCTACTAATAACTGTTTCATAGCACATTTCCTGAAATTCTCTCATGGAATTATTCGCAGTGTGAGCAGTGGCAGAGTTGTCTTGAAAAACATTCAAAAGCAACCTATCTGAAAAGGGAGTTTAGTATAGTGTTCACATAAGTCACAGAATCAATGTACACACGAAATCTTTAGTATCTCGTGGCCAGAAATATTCATTTCAGGCAAGAAATCAGTACACCCCTCAGAACCACCCAGTACCTGCTTACACACACACTCTCTCTCTCAGTGGTCACATCCATCAGTTTCGTTAACACATGCACACATCTGAAGAGTGAGGGGAGGCGGAGAAAACAGAAGTACGAGGATGAAAAATGAAATGAAATGGCGTATGGCTTTTAGTGCCGGGAGTGGCTACAATTAAATGCCATACATTACATCGTGCACACTTCATCGCAATTAAATTACAGTTAATTAATTGTTTTCCTTGATTAGGAAAAGCTAGTATAGCCAGAATGTTTAACCAACATCTTAATCAGTTCCCGAAAAAATGGAGTTGGGAGTAACCTCTGAGGGAGCAACGTCGCAAGCTACACCTCCTGGAAGACGAACACATGTGACTTTGTCTTGGTTACTTCTCCTTCATCCTCAGGGTTGGTCAAAATCTTCGCCCAAACGTTAGCTGTTTCCTTTTCCACCCGGAATTCTTGTGATCGCGATTGTACAGTAGACTCCCTCTAGTTCGGCCACCTCGGGACCAGACCCCAGGCCGGACTAACGGACAATATGCTATAAATATCAATATTTAGCTTAAATGAAATAAAGTACATAAATAAAGAGCCAATTACGAGTATAAGGCAAATAGTATTAATGTGTCTTCACCAAGTGTAACCCGATATGATTTGATGTCTTTATGAAGTTTTCATACACTTCCCGATGAGAGATCAACACTCGAGGTGGAAAATTAAATGCAGAAAAACATATTACAAAAATTCAGAATTTAACTTGCAAAGTTACCCTAACATTTCGTACAAACATCACGAACTGTCGTAAACAAAAGGAACTCACATTACAGTTTAGTACCGTGTTATAAACTCGGCAGAATTCACAAATTAAAAGAAATCGATTATCTTTTTTGTGACAATTGGTTTTTTAGAAAAAGATCAGACCACTTCTTTAAAAACATTACATCAACTGCTGTTGCTTCTGTCTGCTGCTCGCTCAAATACGTTAACTTCGTGTTGGTAGATTTACTGGCACGTAAAAGAACTCCTGCGCGACAACATTCCGGCACCTCGGCGTCTTGGAAAACCGTAAAAGTAGTTAGTGGGATGTAAAGCCAATAACATTATAAGTATTGTCTACTGCTCAATATAAGTTACTGTTGATTGTAAAGCTGCATTTCCCTCAGCGTGATTCATTTTTTCCTCTTCTTCTTCGTCATCGACTTCTACTTCTTTCTCCTGCCGAATAACAGCTTGCACAGTTTCTTCGTGAGGGAAGCCTGACTCAAGGACAAGTGTCGGCCGGACTTTCCGGCGGCCGAACTAACCGAAGCTGAACTCCGAGGGAGTCTACTATATTCTCAAAAAAAAAAAAAAAACAAAGTCTTATTTTTCTTTCAACACTGGAGGCACACATTCAGCGAATTTTTGAGGGGCATTTCATGTACTAAATCAGGTTTCAGGAGAGTATCAAAGGCCTATCTTGATACTGTCAAATTGAACAGATTTACATCCCGATTTCTCTGGAACTATCCAAAGTACTAGAACGAAATTTTGACATGATATAAATATTCATAACTAATATATTTATTAGAAATCAAGTTCTTAAATTTTTAAATTTACCGTATCTATTTTTTTAAAATATTTATGATCAAACTATGAAAAGCAATAATTCTCTTAATGAGAGCTAAACATTTCAGAGCTCTACCTTAAGTAGTTTCTGAGAAAATTGGAAATATTAAAAAAAAAGTAGTTTCTCGAAATCACACTTGAAAGTGGAATACCATTTCTACCATACCTTTCTTCGCATAAACATCAGATATGAAGGGATATCATAGCAACCAATGTAACCAACCAGGGGCGTAACGAAATAACAATTCGGGCCCCCTCAAATAAAATGTAAAACCTACGAGTAACTAATATAAATTTAATTACAGCAGGTAGATATTATGCAATATATTTACAAATTATATAAAGAAAGGGATTATTCACTATTGTAAGATCATTCAAGAAATGTTTAATAGGTTTTATTTGACTGCCTCCGTGGTTTAACGGCCAAGCTGCTGAACCACTCACCACCACCAGCTCGATAGCTGAAGTCGCTTAAGTGTGGCCAGTATCCAGTATTCGGGAGATAGTGGGTTCGAACCCACTGCCGGCAGCCCTGAAGATAGTTTTCCGTGGTTTCCCATTTTCACACATGGCAAATGCTTAAGGTTACGGCCGCTTCCTTCCCATTCCTAGTCTTTTCCTACCCCATCGTCGTCATAAGACCTGTCTGTGTCGGTGCGATGTAAACCAGTTTCTAAATAAAAATCGGTTTCATTTTTCAGTAACTACAGGACCGATAGCGAAGTCTCAGTTACAATATTTTTTACAACACGGAAATATACTGTATAGGAACGAAATGAAATAAAAACCTGTTCAAATAAAGTTTGAAAAATAAATAGCACAAATGATAACCATATTATTAACTTCGCGCAAGTGTGGCCTTTATGATGCTTCTCGAAGCAGTTTTCTAGATGAACTATGTTACCTACAAGTGCCGTTCCCGACCTGCTCTGCACGGGTGTTGCAAACGTAAACAATTCAGTTCTCAATGGCGTCATGGTTTTTTAAGAATCGCGGATATTAGAATTAGACTTTGTGCTCGTCGCATTGTTGCCAGTGTTTTGTTTGTTCTCCCCTCCCGGAAGAGAGATTCAGTGTGGTGTTATGTACTTCAAGAATGCGGACGATTTGGTTTTCATTTCTTATATGCACTTTGCGCTGACAATACTTATGTTTTTGCATGTGTGCTGTGAGTGTTCCTTGTACATGGAGGATGACCAAATGTTGATACAACAAAGGTCAATAAAAAAACACTTCGCGCAAAGAGAGCTCATTCGAAGTGACTGAGTGTTACTTAACCTATTTCTTATTGATATTTTATGTTACTGCCTGTTATTAAAATCTGGTAACAATTTTTACTGCTATCATTATTTTTTAAGTAATCAGTTGCAGGGTTTTTGTGAGGAACGTGTCGCGATGTTGCGAGAGATGGCTAAGCCAAGCATTCTTGTGCTGTGTTACACTGAAATCACTAGCTATAATGCTGTTGATGATGATCATGATGCTTGATGTTTAAAGAGGCCTAACATCTAGGTCATCGGCCCCTAATGGTACGACATGCGACGAAATGTAATGACATATTAAAAGTATGAAATCCTCCACTGACCAGAATGGATGGAAATGAATTTAAAACAATCAGTGGATTCGACCCCCAATGCCTCACAGTCACAGAAACTGACGTAAAACAATAGTATTACTGACCAAGGGAATGCTTCTATAGCATAATACTGAATCGATGATGCTTGCAGTCTAAAGGGGTCCAAAATCCAAGTCATCGTCCCCTCACAATGGTACTTATCGCTAGGATAGTAGAACCATGGTATTTGTCATGTTGCGGTACTAATCAAAAATAGCGTAGACTCGCGGTATTCCACACATTATAGAACTACTCAGAGGTAATGAAATTCGCACATGTAATACAGACCTATGGTGTTTCGCACATTGCGGCGCCATTTACAGGTAACGCAAAACTATGGTCTTCATCACGGTAGTGTGCTAACCACAGGGACTCGTACTATCACGTGTTGATCCTCATATAGGTAAGCCAGAACCATGGTGTCGCTCCTAAAGTGGTACTAATCACAGGTACTGTAAAAGCCGGAAGCGCACTCTATTGCTACTAATCACAAACCTATTTTGTACCTAACCTAGTGGTACTACGCGCAAGTAAAAGCGACCCATGGTGTTACCCGCGTGGTGGTACTAATTACAACTAGTTTCATGGTTCTAACACAATCATCCCTTGGTTGCCCCTTTTCGTCGCCTCTTACGACAGGCAGGAAATACCGTGGGTGTATTCTTCGTCTGCGTCCCCAAACCTCAGGGGGTAATAACTGCTGTTAGATGCAACTAAATGGCTATTCCTCTACGTACAAATTTTAAAACGAACTATTTAGTCTTATCCTACAAAACTGCCCTGACTATTTCCAGTTTTTTACTACTGGAATTATACTCTATACGTACAAAATGAAATAAATAAATAAATAAATAAATAAATAAATAAATAAATAAATAAATAAATAAATAAATAAATAAATAAATAAATAAATAAATAAATAAGAAACGAGGCGTGCCTTTGCAGGCTCTAACGTTACGCCCCTGTAGCTAGCTTATAAAGCAGGACATCTACGATAAATTAACATAGATTACCGCCTTCTAGAACAAACTGTTCCCGAGATATCTCGTCTTAACTGAACAAGCAGGCCTATTCATAAAATCTGGAGAAATGACGTGTGCAGTAAGACATTCTTAAAAATGTATAAATACTTGCAGTATTCCAAAATCAATGAAACACTCTTCAATATTAAAGAGAAAACGCCAAATAATAATTTTCCATTAAAAACTAAAAATCGATATTTTTTATCAATGCCACCTTTTGTACTCCCCTTAACACGGCACTCCAGTAACGGTTGCTTTGTGTATACACGTAACCATGGAAGTGGAACCAAGCCTCGCCTCGTCCGAGAATAATAAGAAATGTGGGTCTATTTGTCCACTGTATACATTTTCCAGACTCCATTCACAAAATGTGCGCCTACGTACAGGGTTACCCGGTTGAAGAGCATGTGCCATAGCTATTTTATACGGCTTTAAGTGTAATAATTTAGTAACCTTTTGCATACCCCCATCTAAAATTCTCACTTATGCAAGACGACGAAAAGAATTTTTAAGGATAATTTTCCAAACGATGAACAATGCCATCTAATTTTTCTTCGATGAGAACACTAGGCTGCTTTTCTGGTTTTCTTCCAGTTTCCTGAAATCTTAATATAAATAAAAGTCATTGTATGTACTGTATGTGGGTATGTTTGTTCCACATCTCCTCTTAAACCATGAGACCGATTTCAACAAAACTTGGGACAAATATTAGCTTCTAACTGAGCAAAAATACTGTGCGTGTTAGATATCCCTAAACCACGCGGCTGAAGGGGAGAGGGGCGAGATTTCTCCTGAGGGTGGGGGCGATGGAATAACACCCACACTGTCCCCTGCCTGACTTAAGACGCGAATAAAAGGGGCCTCAGGGGCTCTTTACTTCGCAAACACGGAGCCCTTAGCTGAGTCTTGGCATTGCTTCCACATACTTGTGCCAGGTTTCTCATCTATCCTATCCGATCTCTCTTGATCAACTCTTATTCTTTTCGGATCACGACGGTATTAGGTTAGCGAGGCCTAGGGAGTCTCATTTTCATCACGCCCTTCATGGCCCTTGTCTTTCTTTGGCCGATATCTTCATTTTTCGAAATGTCGGATCCCATCTATGTTTTCTCTCTGATTAGTGTTTGTTATAGAGAGGATGGTTACCTAGCTTCACTTCATCTTAAAACAACAATCACCACCATCAGAAGGCCTGCGCTCAACGGTCCGAGCTACCCAGCCCGGCATTTTATTGCAATGGCCTTATATGTTTAAATAGGGGTTTCAGAAGGATAGATGTGTAAAGCACGCTAAACCACACAGGTTATTCGCGCCTTAAGACAGGCAGGGGACTCTGTGGGTGTTATTCTATCGCCCCCACCCTCAGGAGGAATCTCTCCCCTCTCTCCTTCAGCCGCGTGGTTTAGAGATATCTAACACGCACAGTATTTTTGCTCAGTTAGAAACTAATATTTGTCCTAAGTTTTGTTGAAATCGGTCCCATGGTTTAAGAGGAGATGTGGAACAAACATACCCACATACAGTATATACAATGACTTTTATTTATATTAAGATTTCAGGAAACTGGAAGAAACATCAAAGAAACCAGAAAAGCTGTGACAGACCAGTTTATAAGTTTCATACAACACGACGAACACACATTTCGGTATCAGAAGTGGCAAAGTGGCTGCAGACCATTTTCTTTGGCTCTCACAGAGTATCTCAGGTTGTGGTATTCAGAAATAAGTACAGTACTGCACCAGATCGGGGAGATCGCCCAGCTTTATCAGAGAGATATCATGTTCCCCGAACAATAACCTTTCATCATCCAGCTGTTAACCCACTTCCGGGCCTACTCAACCCACCTGGCTGTTGTTACAGACACGTGGAGCACAGCTGTTGCAGCGCAGCCGGCATATCAAAAAAGAAAAAAAATGAGAAGATAGTCTCAAGGTCGCACGCAAATAGCCGTGAACGAGCGGCGTCCAAACAGCTCAATTTACATCAATCTGCAAAACTTGCTAATAGCTGACTCTACATACGAAGAAAAGGGTAGTCATTCTACATCTGTCTGCTAAGTTATCATGTCGGAGGCTGGATGAATTACAAATAGCTCCTTTGAAAGTTGTGAGTAGACATAGGATTTGTATGCAAATGTATATTTTGTTTGCCGATATGTAATCCTCCAAAACATACAAGGAAGTGCGTCTAAAGGTGAAATTAGACGAATCATTACATTTAATAGCGCGTACAGTATTTGAGATTAATGCACACATTTCAAATTTCGGATTTATTGTGCAAGTTTTTTACTTTTATTATGCATATTTTAACGTGTTTTATAAGCAGTCTTCAAGAAAACCTTAAGTAATTAATGCCGTGAACTCTTCCGGCAATGAAACGGTTCAAAGAAAACTGGCACTTATCAAGACAAAATTCCACATCATATCAGATTTAGTCAAGAAGCTAGAAACACGTGGATTGTGTCTTCACATGAACTGGTAGGTATCCCAGCGAACCTCGGTCTCCGTCTGCAAACAAAATATCGTTATATCGTTAAACGAAATCCGGGCTACGATTTCATGATAGCTTATAAACACATATTTGGTTGGTACCGTACTGATAATGTGGATCTACCATATCTACCTACTCGCTCCTGAATTTTCAAGTACTGTCCTGTCATATCCGTACATGTAGAGAAATAATTTTCCGCATTGAAGCTAGTTTTATCAGAGAAATGGCACAGATTTAAACCAGAAAACTTGGATAAGACTGCTGTAGTGTATTTCAAAGCAAATTATGGACAGGAAAAATAGGGAGGGCAGTGTAAAATGAAAGAAGAATGTGTATTTAAGTGTGTCTCTTCATACGTGTGCCGGCCCCACGGTGTAGGGGTAGCGTGCCTGCCTCTTACCCCGAGGCCTCGGGTTCGATTCCCGGCCAGGTCAGGAACTTTTATTACCTGGATCTGGGGGCTGGCTATAGGTTCACTCAGCCTACGTGATTACAATTGAGGAGCTATCTGACGGTGAGATGGCGGCCCCAGTCTAGAAAGCCAAAAATTAACGGCCGAGAGGATTCGTCGTGCTGACTACACGACTCCTCGTAATCTGTAGGCCTTCGGGCTGAGCAGCGGTCGCTTGGTAGGCCATGGCCCTTCGGGGCTGTTGCGCCATGGGGTTTGGTTTGGTTTTTTCCACATTTTTTACACGGTTTTCTTATAACCTTACTAATTAATTCATCATGGGTATTAATTAACACACTGCGTCTTATCTAGGAGGCGTGTGAATATTGTTTTCACAGTAAACACTGATAGATTGATACGTCTCACAAACTATGCACGGGTTGTTTGTACTCGTGGAACAGCCGCAAAGGTAAGTATTGTGATTTTTTCTTTTTCTTTCAGTTGTTCATTCATGATCATGATTTCATGTATTGATGTGGGTGAATGACGTGTGAGTAGCAAAGAAATGTTACGTTTGCATTTCATACAGGTGTTTAATAGCATAAAAATAAGTGCATACTTAAATGCATATTTAACTACCTTTTGCAGCATAGTTGCATATTGGTGATTTATACAGCATATAAATCCGATATCTAGTTATAAGTTTCTAAGGAAAACATTCAAACCGATGTAATGATGAGGCAAGATGACAAGAAGGTAGACTGCAACTTACTGTTCTCCTCACTGAACCAGAAAGTGCTACTGCAGGGTGACTGTTACAGCACACAGACGCACTAATGTAGTACCGAGCGAGTTCGCTGTGTGGCACGAGCCGCATAGCTGTAAGCTTGCATTCGGGAGATGATAGGTTCAAATCCCACCATCGGAATATTAAAGCAGCAATTACGTTCAGCCAAGAAGCCAGAAGATTTCAATGAATTTCCGGGTTTATCGCATCTCTTGTACTTGCGAGATGTGTCCAAGCGCAGCATTTAAAGTTGCCTCGGTCATACCTCCGGCCAAAGTGAGAGGCAGGTCTCTGAAGTACGGTTTTACCCACCTTCATGAAGGATGAATGAAAATTAAAACCTACAACCTGTTTTCGATCAATGACCGGGTCACGGATGGAATGAATGAAGCCCCCATCTTGAGACGATGATAGGAATTGTGCCGGCTGCCGAAGTCTGTCGTACTATTCTAGGGCAATGATTAATGACTGACAGATGAAATTAAATGATAGTGGACAGTGTTGCTGGAATGAAAGATGACAGGGAAAACCGGAGTACCCGGAGAAAAACCTGTCCCGCCGCCGCTTTGTCCAGCACAAATCTCACATGGAGTGATCAGGATTTGAACCACGAAACCCAGCGGTGAGAGGCCGACGCGCTGCCGTCTGGGGCACGGATTTTCTAAATCCATCCTCTTGAGTGTTCCAAACAGGGTTCCTCGAAACAAGCGTTGCTGCCAAATACACGGGCAGAAAATGAAATCTTAACACAAAGAAGACATTAGTTTAGAGGAATGCAATTTAGACAAAGCAACTGCCTAGAAAACACATTTGTTTTATTAAATTTTCGAGATTAAAGGTTCGCGAGTAACATGTGGCAAGGTGATGTATTAATAACAACTGTAGTCGCCGCGATTTTGAATGGAAGCATGCAGTGCGTCGTGCAGGTGTCGTATGTCATTTTGCGGGATGGAATTCCACGCCTATTGCACTTGGTCAGTCAAATCAGCGCCGGTTAATACTGGTATTGGATGACACTGGATTTTTCGTCCATAATGTTCATACGTACTCAATGGGCGAAAGGTCTGGTGATCTCGCAGGCCAAGGCACATGGTCGACACACTGTAGAGCATGCTGGGCGGTGAGAGGGTGAGCGTGATCCTGTTGGAAAACACCCCCTTGAATATACTGCGAATGAATGGCAGCACACTCGGTTCAGTCACCAGTCTAATGTTCGAATCCGCTATCAAGTTTCTTTGGATAATGACGAGAGTGATCTTGGTGTCAAAGGAAATCGCTACCCAGGCCACAACTGCTAATGTAGATCCAGTGTGTCGACGCCGCAGACAGCTTGGTTCCAAGTGCGCATCTGGTCTTCTTACCAACCTACGACCATCACTGGCACGAAGACAGAAACGGTCCTCATTTGAGAACACAACAGATCTCCACTCGGCCCTCCAATGGGATCTAGCTTGATACCACTCAAATTGCAGATGGCAGTGATTCGTAGTTGGTGAAATGAACGCTATAGGACGTCTGACTCGGAGTTGTCCCTCAAGTAATCGATTTGTCACAGTTCGCTGTGTCACTTTGGTGCCAGCTGAGGCTCTAATGACTTCTGAAGATGCAGTGCGATCCACCATAGCCATGCGGCGAATACGGCGGTCTTCCCTCTCCGTAGTGGCCGTGTGCGGCCGCACCCCGGTCTCCTTGAGAAAGTGCGTTCCCGTGACCATTGTTGTCAACACTGATGCACTGTGGATACATCCCTCCCAAGTCTTTCTGCGATATCTCGGAAAGAACATCCATCTTCTCGTAGCCCTAGTACACGACCTCCTTCAAACTAAGTAAGCTGCTGATACTGCCTTCATCGTCTGCTTAAAGGCATGTTTGACTCACACCTATTTCACAACGTCAACACTGGACGATGACTAACGCTCACAAAGTGTACAAAAGCGTATTAAAAACAAACTTGCTTTACAATATCGTAGTGACGCTATTAGCAGCCCTCCTTGTCGACTACTGCAGCGCGAAAATATGAATAGGTGTCATCTTTCAGATGTGCAAACACGCCTCCCGAATTTCGTTTACCTAGCACAACTCATTCTTGGTGTTGGGATTTCATTTTCCGCAGGTGTATCTTTACTCTTTCACAGCGATTTCACTCTATCCTAGTATCTAAAGCAGTACGCGCGTCTTTTAATTCCCTTTAGCGCTTTTGTGATCTTACGACTGTTTCTAATATCGTAGAAGCCCGATTCTTTAAAATGCCTTTGTGCGGAAACTTGACAATCTCCGAAAAGAAAAGCAACATTACCTCCTCTATAAAGATCGGTTCAGTTGAAATGGAAGGGAACTTCGTTATCAACCTAACCTAACCTAACCTAACCTAACCTAACCTAACCTAAATTAACCTAACCTAACCTAACCTAACCTAACTTAACCTAAATTAAGCTAACCGAACCGAACCTAACCTAACCTAACCTAACCTAAATTAACCTAACCTAACCTAACTTAACCTAACGTTGTCTTGTCACGACTTTGGTTCAGTTTGCGGACTTAGCCTTTGTGTATTCTTGTTGACTTACAACATATATACTTGTAACATATTTGCTTGTGTGTATTATTACAGCGCGGTTTCTCTTCAGTCCGACGAGTAAACGCAAAATTCAAGAAGGGATCTGAATTATTTACACAAGGCAAACACCGAAGTATACGGTTATACCAATGCGTATATCAAAATAAAGGCAGTAATAAGTAACATTAAATTAACTGAGGGTGGGAGAGTGTGTGTGCGTTCCCTTAATTCCTCACTGAGCTTGAAAACCGACTTAATTATGAACATCTTGACTGATCATTTACTTGGCTAAGGGAACCTACAATACTGATACTTATATTCAGGTTAGTTTGCTGATGTTTATGTCTCGTGATTTCAATATGTAACTAGTCGGGTTGGCAGCAGTGATGAGCCATTAAAAAACGGAGAACAGGGCGGCGATATTTGCTTTTTAGTGTACAGCCTTATAGGGCGAGTATTATAATTGGTACTCAATTATCTGGGTGATAGCACTAGCCGTAATTAACACCAGCGTAAAAAAGCACAAGCGTCTCTGTCGTATGAACCAACATGAGAATTCTGCCTCAGCTGATCACACACTCACTCGATATGACAGAGACAACTGGTGTGCTGGGTTCCCCCGCGAGTGTATCCAAGGACGATTGATACAGAGAGGCAAAGGAGGAAGATGATTTTTTTTTTCAGTACTCAGAAACAGCAGTCAGCAGTTCGGCTGCTACCATATCTCCAGAATTCTGGACTGCGCAGTGAATTCTGGCGCCTTCACTCAAGATGAGGTCAATTCCGTCTGACCGCCAGACAGTCTTGACTAGGAATCGATGCAATGTCGACGCTCGTCAAAATGCAACGTAAGTTTTAACAGCCCGGAAGACAACTCCTCTCAATTAGATGCTGGCCTTGAAAGCGTACATCATAAGTGGAAAGTTAGTTAATAACGTGATTGGCTTTAACTGCTTTATGGTTTTCGGAGACATGAAATATCGGAAATGTTCCTCAGTAGCTGTTGTACGTGTCCGTCAATTTCAATTTCAATCACTACTGATCTGCATTTACGGCAGTCGCCCAGGTGGCAGATTCCCAATCTGTTGTTTTCCTAGCCTTTTCTTAAATGATTGCAAAGAAATTGGAAATTTATTGAACATCTCCCTTGGTAAGTTATTTCAATCCCTAACTCCCCTTCCTATAAACGAATATTTTCCCCAATTTGTCCTCTTGAATTCTAACTTTATCTTCATATTGTGATCTTTCCTACTTTTAAAGACACCATCCAAACTTATTCGTCTACTGATGTCCTCCCACGCCATCTCTCCACTGACAACTCGGAACATACCACTTAGTCGAGCAGCTCTTCTTCTTTCTCTCAATTCTTCCCAACACAAACTTTGCAACATTTTTGTAACGCTACTCTTTTGTCGGAAATCACCCAGAACAAATCTCATAACCATGTGCAGAGATCTGTACCCTTTATTTACAATCATATTTATGCGATTTCCCCAATGAAGATCTTTCCGTATATTTTTACCTAGGTATTTATAATGATTCCCAAAGGGAACTATTATCTTTGAGCATCGAAACATGCCGGGATGGAACTTGACAATTTGGGCTCAGGTGGCACGCTCAGGTCTGTTCGATATTATTATTATTATTATTATTATTATTATTATTATTATTATTATTATTATTATTATTATTATTATTGAGTAGTATTACTACATCCTATATCAGGAGGAAGCCCAGTTCCTTGGTTGAATGGTGTCAGCGTACTGTCTTTTAATTGCGCATGGTTAATTCCTCTAGCTCGGGGACGAGGATTTGTGTTCGTTTTAATACACATCTCTTCAGCTCCACACAACACAACACAACACAACACACTATCAACCACCATACCAACACGCAATAATAAATCAATCCTCTTGCATTGCTCTGGCGTCAGAAAGGGCATCTGATCGTAAAACTGGGCCAAATATACATGTATGTCGACACCATGTAAACGGGGAAGGTCAGGAATTCTTCTTCTTCTTCTTCTTATTTTAAGGAAAGTGATATTGGACCATCTTTAATATTAATAATAATAATAGTATAGAATTTCGCACAATGTGCATGGAAATCTTTAATATTAATGTTAATTGCTTCACGTCCCATTAACTACTTTTACTACGGTTTTCCCAGATGCCGAGGTGCCGGATTTTAGCCCCACAGGAGTTCCTTTACGTGCCAGTAAATCTACCGACACGAGGCTGGCGTATTTGAGCACGTTCAAATACCACCGGACTGAGCCAGGATCGAGCCTGCCACGTTGGGGTCAGAAGACCAGCGCCTCAAACATCTGAGCCACTCAGCCCAGCTAAAACATCTTTTAAAAGGAAGAACAGAGAATAGATATGATAAATAAGTTTATTTAAGCTTTTATATCTTAAGTTTATATTATAAATTGTGTTTAATTGTTATGGACGGTTTTTCTTCTGATTTTCACTACGGTAAAAGAGTATTTAACAGTGTCATCAGTAAAATGACAATAATTATATTGGATAATTTAGATACACTTCACAAGCCAACGTAATTGTTTTTGAGGGAATCAACAGAATCATAAAACAGTTGCACTTTCAGCGGTTTTGTTTTCGTTCGAGAGGTGGATATTGATTTTCCAAGTTCCCCTCCATATACTCATCCCCTGCTGCTCCGTGAGGCCTAAAGGGGCAATAGAAGCCCGCTTCCGCTTTAAACGAATGTCTTCCTGTGTATACAGAAAATGCATGTGGCGGAGAGCGCGTGGAATTGCCTTATCTCCAAAATGTATGTGAAGTGTTAAAAAAATTCCTTTCTCCTGTTTGGGAAAAATTTGTTCCCGGTTCGTGAAATAACGTGATAGACAGTCCTTTGTTTTTCATGTACAAACTTTGGACACTGCATTCTTCTACCACATGAATTACTGTATTCGTAAGTGGTTTTTGTCGGACGTGGGCATCGCACTCCAAAATCCCATCCCATACAACCTCCTTCACCCCTCAGGAATTAACCTGGTATTCTTTTTTCTTTTTTAGACTGAGTGAACGTCAAGGTAATGAGTCTCTCCAGAAGTGAAAATCTCGTTTCAGGACGTTTCGACCTCCCGACCGGGAATCAAATCCACGTTCCTTCCAAGAGAAAAAGCTCGCCTTAACCACCTGGCTTTGTCAGCCCCTATTTAAGTGTGTGCCACCATAAATGCCACCACACAGAAAGCTAAGCTACGCTAACCTACGCTGTGTTAAGTAATGCTAAGCCATGTTGTGCTACGTCACGAATAAAAAGCCAAACAAAACTAGGCAAGACAGCCGTTTAAAGATGGCGGATTAATTGAAAAAAAAATGTTGTTGTGTGTGTGGGTTTTTTTTTTTTACAATTTGCTTTACGTCGCACCGACAGAGATATGGCGACGTAGGGATAGGAAAGGTCTAGGCGTGGGAAGAAAGCGGCCACGGCCTTAATTAAGGTACAGCCCCAGCATTTGCCTGGTGTGAAAACGGGAAACCATGAGTTCGAACCCACTATCTCCCGGATGCAAGCTCACAGCTCACCGCACGGCCAACTCGCCCGGTATTTAATAATTTGACAGACGAGTATTTTTGTATCACTTCAATCAGTCTTTCTTCATTTCGTCTACTTTCCATGATAATTAACAAGCACAGAAACAATTAAGCAATTTAACAGCTACTGTATTGAGGTAATTCACGAAAGCCACACACACACACAACGACTGTTGGCTAGATGCCGTGCAAAAATGTGATCGTGCGCATGCGCGAAGCCAATTACAACTATGAAAATCGCCTCCTTGGCGATCTGTAAAATTTCGCTCGGTATCGCTTAGATTAGCTTAGTTTAGCATAGCAGCCTGTGTGTGCCATTCCACTGGAGCGGGTTTTCTTTCGTTGGGTTGCGTAGCACAGCATACCTTTCTGTGTGTGGTGGCCTTAATGATCAATACATGTGCATGAACTCTTCTTGATACAAGCTGAGACTAAGCATTGTGATCTCTGTCCTCGACGTGTCAACAGATTTGGGTATTGAGATGCATGGTAATGTAGAAACAGAATAAGTATAGATGTAAGAAAGCAGAAGAATATGCAAATGAAAAATATAGATGGCTGCTCGTCGGTCCGTGGCAATACATCACCCACTAAGAATCGAGAGGATATATCACATGTAACAATTTTTTGCTTAGATGAGATTTCCAACAATAAACAATCTACTAACGTCCTGAAAACATTAGCAATGCTGCCATGACATTTTCTGTTACTGTGCCAGGCTCCTCACTTTCATCTCTCCTATCCGAGCTCCTTGGTCAACTCTTGTTCTTTTCCGACCCCGACGGTATTAGGTTGCGAGGCCTGGAGAGTCTTTCATTTTTATGCCCTTCATGGCCCGTGTCTCCTTTGACCGATACCTTCATTTTTTGAAGTGTTGGACCCCTTCCAGTTTTTCTGTCTGTCTGGTGTTATACAGAGGTTGTTGCAGAGTTGTAGTTCCTCTTAAAACAATAATCACCACCACCACTACCACCACCTGACATTTTCTGTCACCGCTTCTGTCCGTTGCAAGGTCCGGCTAAATGGTTAGCGTGCTGGCCTTTGGTCACAGGGATCCCGGGTTCGATTCCCGGCAGGGTCGGGAATTTTAACCATAATTGGTTAATTCCCCTGGCATGGGGACTGGGTGTATGTGTCGTCTTCATCATCATTTCATCCTCATAACGGCGAGCAGGTCGCCTGTAGGCGTCAAATCAAAAGACCTGCACCTGGCGAGCCGAAGTCATCGGACACATCCCAGCACTAAAAAAACCATACTCCATTTCATTTCATTTCCGTTGCAAGCTAGAAATTTCTCTCAAAATATTGCCGAATGATTCTCGTAACCAAGGGGGAGGATGGGTTTGTGGGGGTTAGAACTCCCCCCCCCTCCTCCCCCAGGTTTTGCAAAAAGAAAATAAACAGAAACTGACAATAAACTAAATAATGCAAACTGAATATCAGCATAACTGACTTGTGTCAGTGTCCTTATGATGACACTCGTGCATGCGCGCCTCACACACGCACAAGCACCTTCATCGTGTTCTACCATCATTTTGAAACTATAACATCGCCATCGGTCGATCCTGGTTACGTTACTGCTCCATGCAGTCCATTCCTGCGCGCCTAGAGGTATCAGAGCACAAAGTATACCACTAAGAATGAGCAAAGAAATTTGCATGCGTTGAAAATGTCTCGTAAATTCGGAGTAGTAATAGTAGTACGCAAAAATGTGTAATCTCGTGGTCAATGGCTATTTGAAATTAAAGTAATGATGGTTAACTTTCGGAACACGCAAACACTTCATGATGAGAATACAGAATTCATATCACGAGCTTGGCAACGTCCGCGACCACTTGGATAAAAACGCGAACTTGTGAGAAATACGTGTCACTGCTAAGATAAATAAATGCCCCTACTGAACTACGCACTGAGATCTAGGGAGGGGTGATATTGTCACTAGCCTGTCATCAAAGTGGTTCCGAGTGGAATCCTAGTCAGCCAGGTAAGATTATCAAAGAGGAAATGTCACACCAATGTGACTAAACTTTTCGCGCACAACTGGAGTCTCGTGGATTGTAGTTAAGTAATAAACCATTACGTATCCCCAAAGCTTATTTTTACTAAAATCTGAGCCGGGCCATCGTTGTGCAAGACCATGCAAAGCGTGCAGAGGAACAGTCTGCGAGATACGATGGTGCTGCAGTCATGCGGAGACTACTTGTTCTTGGCTCTTCTCCAAAGCTATTCGGCGACCAGACGCGTACTAAGAGAGACTTATATATAGTAACAAAGAAAAAGAGTTTGCGTGCGGCGAGTGCATCACACTAGTGTGCCAAACGGGCGGCGGCTAAATCCGGCCACTCACAGGGGGCCAGCCGGATGTTGCGTTCGGGGAATCCCGCTGACTCGCACCTGGCAAAGATCCATTAATAACTAGCAATAACGGGAAGAAAGCAAACAGGCTTCATTTACGGAAAGAAAAAAACACATGACATTACTCCACAAAAACTAAAAGTGCCCGGCAAGAATTCGCGAATGGGGCATATCACTGGCAAAGGTCACCGACCTCTTCAAGCTGTACACATAAACTGAACCTAGGTCTGTAATATCCTTAATTTACAACAAAGGGGAGTATTTTACGAAGGTATAGTAAGTTGACCCATAGGTTAATTGTCCAGTTTTAAGGACAGAGGGCAGAAATACGAATGAATTTCACAACCTACTGCAGTTAAAATAAATTTTTGGGTTTCTATTCCAAATGGACGTGTAAATATTTTATCATATAATTAGTGAATAATCCTGACTGACATACCACAGGTTTAAGAAATGTATATTTTTTGCCTACAATGGATTTTAACGAAATCTTAAATCCTTAAATCAAATCCATACAATCTATCGACACGAGGCTGACATAACCTATATGAGCACCTTCAAATACTTCCGGACTGAGCTAGGATCGAACTTGACAAGTTCGGGTCAGAAGGCAAGCGCCTCAACCGTTTGAGCCACTCAGCCAGCGGTAAAAGTTTGATTGTATAGGGGTATTGAATCGAATTCTCAAAAAAATATTATTACCGCAGTTAAGTTGGTAAAATGTCAACCTTTACCTCTCTGTGGAAATTCGCTCAGAGAGCATCAAAAACTTACCATTTTGCGGCGATATTTTCAGTCTTGATGTATATATACATGTATACAGGGTGTACCAAAACTCGACGGCAAAAATTTAGGAATGGATTCTGTAATAATTTGATGACTACTGATAAATAAAATCATGAATAAAAATACACAATCGAAATGTCCGTAGTATGGGCGCCGGAGTTCACCAGAATGGATCCCTCGAATTTTTATAGAGCATGATAATTCTTTATATCCCAGGGCGTGTACATAATGCTGCGTACTGGTACATCTGCTGCAGGCCTTACCTAACCTCCTGAAAACGACTAAATAGGTAGGAACTGCACCTAGGTTCATCAATAACACCACTGATTCTAAAATAGCTAACTATATTCTTAACAAAATCCGTGCATGAGCACCTCATCAACACACACAATTATACATATAATACACACACAAAAGATTGCTGGAAGACTCCATATTTACAACAACAATAATGAAAACAGTGGGAAAACGAAAGCAAGAACTAAGCTACCATTTGTAGATAGTCCGATGAACAATGTACATATATATGTAGATAAATACCCTTCACTGTCTCTGTATCAATACGACTTGTCGATTCTCATAATCGGCAGTTATAACATCACACAGATACTGTACCACGTAATACTGTGTTCACAGACTTAAACACTTGTTGTAAAGATATATACATTTGAGTAACACACGCTTGTCGATCCTGAACATAAATTATGGAAAGTCTGAGATAGCTTTCACCAACATATAATGCCAAGCCGCCACAAGTGCTACAATACTTAATGCGTAAACACTTCACAATTTGTCGATTAGCAACTTTCCACGAACATAACAAGACTACGTTCCACGAACGTTTGAAGTCCAGTTCATTGTAGCCGTGTCACTCCAGTACCGTGTATCAGCACTACTTCCTTCCCGTACAGTCTGTCCGCACTACTTCCTTCTCGTACAGCGTCAGCACACCTTCTTGTCTGTACCGAGTGTCCGTTGTAGTTCTAGTAGTAGTTCCTTTCCGCTGTGGTGTCGAAGTATATAAAGACTTCGGCATTCCCCTTCCTCTCACATGATACGTCTGGATTGGCCCTTGCCAGCCAATCATGATAGATCCTCTTGTCAGGACCATGTCCTGAACTACTTCTTGGTCCCAAGACATAAACAAACTCTCTGGTGTTTTACATGAGTCATAGAACTTTCCTTGTACAACAACAAGCTCAACTCATCAGACTGGGATGCCAGCATGAGTCATACAAATTACCAGAGTCCAATACAGCAATGTTTTCCCAGTACAAAACAAATTACTCATACCTACATATGTGGATATCTCCCAGCTTACAAATATAAATGACAAAATATACAAATTAAATACTGATAATAATAATAACAATAAATCGAACACTGACAATTATATCTCTCACTTCTACATATAGTGCGAGGGTGTGATATATGTACTATCACAATTCCTCACATAGAGAGAAGAAAAAAGTTTATGACAACATGGGTCCGGTGACGTATACTTACAGATTTATTCAAACTTTTGTTCATTTACACCGTACGTGTGCAACGGCAGCTGAAACACTTTGAGCATGTATCAGAGGAAATGTTCAAAGTGACGACCTTCAGCTTGAATACAAGCCTCCGCTCGTTACGCACGCGATCAAAAATGCCTGGTATAGTGGGTACTGCCTGAGAGGTTGTCACAATGCGCTTACATAAAGTTGCTTAATCAGGAACACGAGTCGCATTCATGAGAGACTTAACGTGTCCCCACAGGTAAAAATCCAGGGGGCTCAAGTCAGGAGAGCGTGCTGGTGGCCAAGCAATCGGTCCTCCTCTACCTATCCAGCGTTCAAGAAAATGGGTATTCAGGTACCTGCGAGCAGCAGACTGAAATGTGCGGGAGCACCATCATGCATGAAAAACATTTGTCGACTGGATGCAAGTGGCATGTCTTCCAAGTAATCAGGCAATGTAGTACACAAGAAATTCGTGTAGTTCTGTCCAGTAAGCCTATGCGGAAGAACGTAGGGTCCCAAAAAGGTATCACCAACAATGCCTGCCCAGATGTTAATGGCAAAACTCTGTTGATGAGACGATTGGATGATTGCATGAGGACATGTAAATTATAACTAAAATTAATTTGTGTCACAAAGTTTGAATAAATCTGTAAGTATACGTTTCCGGGCCCATGTTGTCATAACCTTTTTTCTCCTCTCTATGTGAGGAATCCATTCCTAAATGTTTGCCGTCGAGATTTGGAACTCTCTGTATATGCACACACACCACTCCCCCCCCCCCCCCCCCCCACCATCCGACCACTATATCCCATAATCCGGGTACTGTTTGTTATCTGTACATTTTTGCCCCCGCACTTTGAATTCCCAATCGCAGCTACTGGTTATCACCAGTCAACAACTTATGGGAACAGACTGTCTGCCTGGAATTCTGTCTGCCTCATCTCAAGAACATCAGTACACTTCTTCACAAAGACTAGATGGACTCCCGTCAGCGTTGTCAACCGTACGGTTTCCAATCCTCTACGTACGGTGTACGGTTCGAATATAAAATCGTACGCGTTATAGGGCATATACGGTTCCGCGAAATTTTTAAATAAATATTTCTTCTTATTATAAATGTTCAGATTTTATATGCAAAATTAATTTTTTCCTCCTGTTTGAATATACGTCATTTCCTGGACATTTACGACGTGGCCTCCATTTCTCCAGGGGAATCCGAAGCTTTGAATGTTTTTTTAAAAGTCTCTTGAACTTAGAAAGTCATATCGCGACATTCATAATTATACATAAAGGAATAATTATATTGATTACATAGAGTTACAATTTTATTGCAAAAATAACAATAGTACATATTGATCAGATAATGATTACATGTCACTGAATAGATTTGTTTGTCTAAAAACTTAATTATTTTTTTAAACTCAGTATCTTTGTTCAAGGTGTCAATACACTATTATTCTGATTTAAGGTACACAAATGTCTTTGTTGATCATATAGATGGCATTCTAGTAAAACGAGGTCAACAGATTTTCTTTTTTGACAGGTGTCACACACTGGTGGAGGTTTCTTAGAGAAGATAATTATGTGCATGAGTCAGTTTGCTATGGCCTATACGTTTTCTTGTAATGAGCACTTGTTCTCGACGCTGGAGGAATTAAACATCAAATCATCTGTAGATCCACGCTTGATATCATAGAGTCTTGTGGGTTGTTTCCGTGTCCAGCCAGTTAACCAAAGTTTTCGGGTCCTTGTAGGAAGAAAAGGAGCAACCTCTGTGTGGGGAATTAGAAAGTTTGTATCATGTAGAGGAAGAAGAGTTGCTTCTTTAGCTGATATGTCAGCTTGTTCATTGCCTTTTAATCCTTTATGTGAGGGAATCCATGTTATGGTTGCTGTCCTTTATTTTTCACAGTACAGTATTGTAAGTCTGCAGTATGTCTTGGACTACTGTAGTGAACTTGAGGATGATGCATTTTGAATGAGTTTTACTGTTGATAAAGAATCACTAAGGATTAAAAATGTTCTGTTTTGAGGAACTCTTTATGGATTCCATAGCTATTAGGATAGCATACAGTTCACATGTGAATATGGAGCATATAGCTGGTAGTGCATACTACATTGTGTGATCGGGGTGGACGACAGCACAGCCGCTACCATATTCGATTTTAGAGCCATCAATGTATATGTGAGTGTGTCTGGGCAGACTTTCACACTTTTCAGATAGCATTTTTAAATACGGAACTGTCGGTTGTTTCTTTATTGCATTCCTTTAATCTAATATTATTGGTGGTGGTTCAGCTTTCCATGGAGGGAATGTGATGTATTTTTTAGTTCTTGAAGCAATCGGGTCAACTGAAGAATGAATTTTGTGTAAGTATTCCATAAACCTAATGCGGAAGGGTATAGTCTCTTTTGTTGCGGGAAATGGCGTTGAAGCTGATAGCGTGGGAAAACATAAGCATGTGCTTTGGAGTGTGGAGAGGCTGCTATCTTTATTGCGTAGTTGATAATCAGTTGTTTTCTGCGAGTCCGAAGCGGGGGTTCATTAGCTTCTATTAATAAACTTGAGATCGGGCTAGTTTTGAATGCTCCCAAAGCAATCCTGAGAGATGTGTTTTGAATCGGGTCAAGCATTTTCAGTGAGGATGCTGTAGCTGAATTATATATAGGCCTAATAGAGCCATAATCCAGTTTGGTACAAATTATGGATTTGCAAGTGCACATTAATACACGAAGATCTGCTCCCCAGTTGTTAGCTGCCAATGATTTGTGTACATTAATTCGATGTAGGCTTTGAATGTTGTGGTTCACCTTTGAGCTGGTTTCAGATCAAACAATGAAGAGCTAATAGTCTGACACGGGGGATTTTTCTCTCATTCTGTGGACGGAATTACCCCACTTCAAACTTTATCAACTGTGGATCTCTTAGTCATATTTCTTCACAGTCGCACTATTGACTCAGCCCACACCGAACTCCGTCAATCGTTTCTTAACCAGTGTCAAGTGTGGTGTGTAACAGTGCAGCGTCTACAGTCATAAATCTTATAGATAACTAGCTGATGTACCCGTGCTTCGCTACGGGATTCTCAGAAAGACTGACTTTGTGGTTTTCCTAACCTAAAATCAACATAGGTCATTACAAAAACGTAAGTATGAATGCAGCGATTAAAAGCAATGCTATCATATAAAATACTTAATCAAATGGAAAGCCGCACGTTTTATCACTTTTAACGAACAGTGCTGCGGTTAGATTGCGGTGCCAATCTAATAGTCCAAAGTTCCAGAGCTGGGATGACCAGGCCGCAGATTGCCATGAACACTCATCTGCCATTATTCCGCGAAATATGCACACTGTTCATTCCAATCAGTGCCTCAGAGTGATTTCGTCAAACTTATGAATAATATTGTAATGTACTTACAAATTCTTTTGCGTGACAGTGTAGTGTTTCAGTTTTTTGTTAGCTAACTAGACATTAATTAAGTATATATTATTTTCTTTGGCGTTTATTTTGAATGTTAAATAGCCTTGAATTTTAACTGATTCCAAAAATAAAGCAGGTCCTTCGACACTCAAAAAATTAAGTTTCTGTTTAAACACCCAGAAGGAAACAAAAGTACAGGAAGTTGTGGGAGAGCATAGACAATATAGAAATTGGCTGCGGTATCCGACTCGTTGGCTGAATGGTCAGCGTACTGCCCTTCGGTTCAGAGGGTTCCGGGTTCGATTCCCGTCCGGGTCGGGGATTTGAATCGCTTCTGATTAATTCTTCTGGCTCGGGGACAGGATGTTTGAGTCCGTCCCAAACCTATCCTTTTCACATTCAGACAACATGCCACACTACCAACCATCACAGAAAAACGCAATAGTGATTTCATTCTTCCATATAGGGTTGGCGCCAGGAAGGACAACCGACCGTAAAACGGCCAAATCCACATGTGCAACGCAGTTCGCACCCGCGATCATACAGATGTGGGAAACGCGGTAGGAAAAGAAGAAGAAAGTGGCTGCGTCCTGATCCATCAACACAAGGCAAGGTATTTGTGTCGCATTTCTTACTTCTAGTAATACGTTTCAGTTAAGTATGCCTATTTGATATTATTGCAACTTGTATTATTGCACGCATTTTATTGAATTTTAGTGTATTTGGGTGAATATTAGTACCGTATGGTACGGTTTATTTTTAATGTCTGTACGCTTTTTCAATTTTCGGAGATTGGCAACGTTGACTCCAGTACAGAACAATCAGTACCAATCTTTATTTGCTAGTGGTTTTAACGTCGTATTAACGCATCAAAAGTCTTCGGCGATGGAAGAATAGGAAAGAGCTAGGACTGGGAAGGTAGTGGCCGTGGTCTTTTTCTTTTTTTTAAATGATATTTGTTCGTGGCGTGACCTCTACAGTTCTTTCACCATTTGAGAGGAACCTGCGTGTAAGTGGAATTGCGGAAGTGTAGAGTGTTGAATGTGAGGAAAGGAACATTAAGGACATTAAGGCCAGGGATAATAATAATTTACAATTAAAACCCCTGACCCGGCCGGGAATCGAACCCGGGGCCGCCGGGTGACAGGCGGACGCGTTGCCCCCTACACCGCGGGGCCGGACGGCCGTGGTCTTAATAAAGGAACAGCCCCAGCATTTTCCTGGTGTGAAAATGAGAAACCAGGGAAAACCATCTTCAGGGCTGCCGACAGTGGTGTTCGAACCCACTATTACCCGTATGTAAGCTGACAACTACGTGACCCGGTGTCCGGACGTTTCGTACCACTCCGTCGTTATCTACCTACATACGGTTTTCCCGTAATCCCCAAATATTTATGCCAGGAGAAACCGTACCACTTGATGTCAAATTGGAATTCCATTTCCACGCCAACGGGCGTAATGAGCCTAACAGACACACTTTAGAAATCAGAAACAAAAATAATTTACATTTGCCGAAGAAAACTATATTAGTTTAATAACTGCCCTTTAAACTATACTTATCATGTATGCTTACGTAAATATTATTGTTAGCGTGGTTTGGTGGATCAGCAGAGGTGAAAGAAGGTGCCGTGATGAATGGGTCTAACTACAGAGTCAAAATTAATTTAAAATTTTAACAAAGGTTATATTTTTTGTAAAAAAATTCAACAAGTAACAAAATCACATGTACTAGTAGCAAAAGTCAAATCTAGTTAAGACAAGATGGTATAAACAGAACTTGTGCTTAAAGTCTGCACTTAACAATTCCTGAGCTTCGACGTTATTTCTACAAATACCACCATATTATGCAAGGGAAGAACACCCCTCAATACATGGAGCACTAGCTCCGTGAATTACAAAGTCAAGCCTCCTAGAGCCACTTTTACAATACTAGAAAAGAGCAGACCCGTTCTCAGTTTTTCAAGCCTAGTCAAGGCAACATCAAAAATATCTTACAATTCCTGGCCTTCCATGGCCCAGCTTACAAATTGAAACAAGGGCATCTCGTACCCAACCTACAGGGCCTTAGAGTAAAAGAAATAACCGTTAAATAAGTGGCCCAAACAAAAGGAAGGAGGCGGATACTTGCACTCCTCTATGTAGCTTCTTAAAACCTAACAGGCACAAGGCCAATGAAACAGGGGCTAATCCCAACCTATCAGGGGCGGTTTCTCCGTAAGGTTGCAGGTTTGCGCTACCCCCATTCAATGTTTATGTTTATTTTAGGTAAAGTTTTATAATTTGGATTACTCAACTACTATATTTTCATTCAACAAGACAATCCTTTTAAAACTTGAAAGAGCAAATATTGACTACAGGGTACTTTACAAGCCGGTACTCTTACATGTTCACTGCAGGAGCCGAAAAGTTTGCAGCGGGAAGTCAACCTGAGGTATTTTTTTTATAGGATGAAACCTTGGGCTGGTAGAGGGGTGCGCGGGGAGAGGAAAAGATAGGCGTGGCTTCTTATACATTGCTTAAATGGAGGTTTATCAACCTGGCTCCTCCTACCACGGCCGACTTGATGCGTCGCTCTAGCTGAGAGCAGCGAGGGATCCAGTCGGCCGTGCTCCTACGTAACCAACTACTACAACGTCGCTAGAGACCGTTGCTGTTCAATGTGAGATTCTGTTATAGAACAGGAGTACCATCTAGCGACACTGGATGGAAGTTCATATCCTGGATCACGGCCGATTGGATCCAACGAGCACATAATTATTCTGTGCTCGGTGGTTGGATCCCTCGCTGCGCTCCGTAAGGAGCTAGCTAGAGCGACGCATCAAGTCGGCCGTGGCTGGATATATAGCTAATGGGTCTAAATTTGAAATTTGAAAATAAAACCCGCCATTTCTTTCAGTATAGTCGTGAGCTTTGTTATGTGCGTACAAGCTAAGTAGCTTATTGATTTCATTGTGGCAGCATGTGTGTTTTATTATAGTGCGTTTTTATCAGTTAGTGGTATTTTGCCAGATCGTGAATTCGGTGCAGTCTTTGATGTCTAGGCCGTTTCCGCAACGGACTGCCGAAGAAAAATCCGAGGTGAAACGAATGGGTAGGCCCACGCGACGTTTAATTTCGAAACCAGTTACATCACAAAAGGATATTTTTTCAATACCGGAATTAGGCTGGTACCTCAAAGTGTTTCATTTCAATATGGTTAAAGAGTTTTTAAATGAAAAAATGTTAATGGGTTGTAGTAATATTCCTGAAAATAGAAGTGTAAAATGTTTGTTTTATTTTTAATAATAAAAATTAGCCTGTAATCATATTATATCATTGGTAAACATTGTGCACCACTGAACTTTTAAACCACCAGCCGCCACTGCAACCTATGGAGGTGACTCGTACAAGAATAATTTAAGACATAATGGAAAGGAAGAAAATCAGTTATCAAAGCGTCGTCACCTCAAACCAATATGAAGGGGAGCTCGAGAGGGTAAATCACTCTCTATCCCCGAATTACAGTTACAGATTTTATGACGTTTTTACATCAAACGACAGAAAATTATATGTTGGAAAGATAGGTTACACTGTAAAGGATTCGGACCTTACCCGCGGGTTGAACTGCTGAGCTAGCAAGAAATAAAGACGTTAACGTCCATTACCTTACTGAAGAGCTGCTGGCTGATGAAAGAGGCGCCTCCCGCCTCCTGCTACATGTCCATACACTAGGTTAGATGTTAATCAAGTGGCCACGAGACGTAAAAATCAGCAGTTTATAAACCCTCGGGAAAAGTTCGAGACCTTTCATGAATAATCAAGCCACACCCTCTCACTTTATTGGTCAATCTTGAAGGTACACTCAAAGTCGAAGAAGAAATACATGATTGGTGGGAAATATATTACAGAATTTCGGGATTGGCTAAATTCAAAACTGGTGGAAAGAAAAGATAAATATTGCCAACCCCCAAACGAATGAACGAAATTTAGTTAAAAAAACTTATGAGTACAACATTTCTTCAAAAAAATTCCTTCACTTCGCACCAGGGTGCATGATCATAGATTTTTAGCAGAGACATCTATGAGAGAATGTTCACACTTCTTGCTAAGCGGGAAACAAAACAAGTAGAAATGTACACAGTTCAGGAAACTTCACCAGAACAAAATTTTTTAGTGGCGCCATCTAAGAGAAAATTTATAAGTTAGTCCAGTTTTAAGTTCAGAGTTTCTCCTGTAGAGGAGGTTTTACTGGCGCAAGATTTAAACGTGCGGCGTAGAGGTGTACCTCCTGGTACAATTATCATAAGAAACTCTACCGGGCGCGTTGGCCGTGCGGTTAGGAGCGTACAGCTGTGAGCTCGCATCAGGGAGATAGTGGATCCGAACCTCACTATCGGCAGCCCTGAAGATGGTTTTCCGTGGTTTCCCATTTTCACACCAGGCAAATACTGGGGCTGTACCTTAATTAAGGCCACGGCCGCTTCCTTCCCATTCCTAGGACTTTCCTGTCCCATCGTCGCCATAAGACATATCTGTGTCGGTGCGACGTAAAGCAACTGGCAAAAATGTCTATTTTTAAAGTATAAATCCTGAAACAAAATACAATAGAAATGTACATAGTGTTCGGGCGCAATGTGCCTGACGAGCATAAGGATCAATATTACTATTATTGCGAATATTTATAAACTATTGCGTTATTTCACTATCGATGAACTGACCTATATGGGCTTGAAGGTCAGGTGTAAACAGAAATGTTCTAGAAATGCTTCAGAGAGCTGTAAGGAAACACACATAAACACACAATTGAACAAAATCATTACCAAGTTTCCAACTCAAGAAGGCTCTTGAGCACATTCTTCTGATAGTGCTGAGCTATCCTAGTGAGTGAGTGCCAAAGTGCCGCCTACTCTCTCTCCAGACAGTTCTAAGAAATGTCTACTGGCCAACATTCGTGATGGGTATTCAGTGTCAACGAGCGTGTCTGGTGTAACATCAAGTGATTCACAAGGACACTAATTGATTCACTGACCGGATTTATCACGTTAAGGATAGAGGCTCATGCGAACAATAATATTTTGGGTGTGAAGAATGTAAGACACAAGAACAAATACATCTGTATCACCCTACTCTCAAAGTACTATAGTTCGTTAGGAAAAAAAAAAGAAGAAGATAAAACCGACCGACAATTTGTGCCAATTACATACAAATTTTTAAGACAATACTTCTGACAAAGTAATGGATGATGTTTTAAGGGGCCCAACTTTCAGGTCATTGGCCCCTGTCTTCAAGAAGGTATCCTGAACTTTCGATTAATATCACGGTTTCCTAAGCATGCAGCAGAGAAATATGGTGTTAATTGGATTTTATGAAGACCTGATTAATGAATCTCCTTGAAATCGTGTCCCGTAGAAATTACAAAATTCAAATGATAATCACTTGTTGGTAATCGGTGTCGAATAATAATAATAATAATAATAATAATAATAATAATAATAATAATAATAATAATAATAATAATAATAATAATAATAATAATAATTGAACGGACTAGGGAAAGCTGCTGTAGACGATCGTGTCTCAAAAATGGATATAGCTTATAGACTAACTAAAAACATCTACAACAAGAAATGCACCTCATGGAATGCCAAAATAAGGCATTGCAACTCTGTAGTAAAAACAGAATGCCTGTTTGCCAGTGAATGCCTCTCGATGAATTACTAGTTGGAGAAGCTGGAGATCCTAGAAGGAGGAATACTACGGAAAGCCTTGGGCCCAATCCAGACTGAAACCGGCTGGAAACTTCGAAATAACAATGAAGTATACAAAAATGTGGAGAAAATTTCAGAGATCATGAAAAAGAGGAGGCTATCATTTCTCGGACATTTGTACACAATGGACAAAACCAGTCTAACCAAAATGTTATTCAACTACCTGTGGAACAAGAAGACAACGACGGCATGGATTAAGGAAGTTCGTAAAGATCTAGAGAAGTCCAACATCTAGGAAGTTCAGATGTTAGACAGAAAAGCATTTGGTAACATGATTTAAAATTTGGGAGGGTTTCAAGTCGAAAGAACTGCAAAGACGGGAAGAGACTGGACGGATGAACAGACGAAACAGCATAGCGCCCATGTGAAGGAGTAGTGGAGGAAGAGGAAACTTCAGACAAAGAAACAACGAAATTGTAGCGTGATCACAAGTGGGCGATTCGCAAATAAAATAATAATAATAATAATAATAATAATAATAATAATAATAATAATAATAATAATAATAATAATAATAATAATAATAATAATAATAATAATCTTTACCGAGCTCGATAGCTGCAGTCGCTTAAGTGCGGCCAGTATCCAGTAATCGGGAGATAGTGGGTTCGAGCCCCACCGTCGGCAGCCCTGAAGATGGTTTTCCGTGGTTTCCCATTTTCACACCAGGCAAATGCCGGGGCTGTACCTTAATTAAGGCCACGGCCGCTTCCTTCCACTTCCTAGGCCTTTCCCCTCCCATCGTCGCCATAAGACCTATCTGTGTCGGTGCGACGTAAAACAAAATAGCAAAAAAAAATCTTCTACAGCTTTCTCCCACACATGTGGATTCAGCCCTGTTCTCCGACCAGTTATCCTTCCTGACGCCAACCCTATATGGCGGGATGTAATCACTATTGCGTGTTTCTACGATGGTTCCTACTGTGGTGCGTTGTTTGAATATGATGAGAGAATGATGAGGCAAACGCAAACCCCAGTCTCCGAGCCAGACGAATTAATAAGACACCATTAAAATCCCCGACCGGCCGGGAATCGAAGTCGGGACACTCTCAGTTGAAGGCCTCAACGCTGACCATCCAGCCATGGGGTTGGACAATAATAATGTATTTTGCTAGCAGTTTCGCGCTACACTGACAGAAGGTTTTCGGTGACGAAGGTGTAGGGGAAAGCTACGATTGGGAAGGAAGCAACCGTTCTTTTAATTAGGTACATCCCTAGCATTTGCCTGGAGTGAACGAACATTGGAAACCACGAAAACGATCTTCAGGGTTGCTGACAAGACAGTGGAGTTCAAGCAGGGTTACCATACGGACATGTCCGTATTCTTGTCATTTAGCAGTTTATCTTTGTGCGATACACGCGTAGACTCGAGCGACCTAGTGCATTCGTCCAGTTGCATCTTCATTAAATTACACATTCCTCACCCAATACATTATTTAATTAGATAAGTTGATTTTAAAACTGTACGGCAGAGAAACAATGTTTTATTTTATAAGTTAAGATTTTTTATAGCTGAACAATGCGTTTTGATAATGTTTTGTTTACTTTTTGTTTAAGATGATTTCTCATCGTGCCGAAGAGGAAATATACATTTATGGATAAACTCCGAGTAAAAACGTCCAAGCTTTCGTCCCGGGGGAATTCAATGAAAAGCAGAATGTATGACTTGTTGCCCAGGGACCAGCGATCTGGAACTCCACATGAAGACGGAATAATATAGAAACATAATTATGAAGTGTGTTAAGAGTGAAAGTTCATCAAGTAAAGTGACTAATTTGACAACATAAAATTGAACTAATAATGTTTCATTCGGGATTCGACAGACCTAAGAGCGTGTTGATCAATCCCGTTGCGGGTATCCTCATTTTGGCGATTCAGAATACGGTTCGAGTCTGGAATGCAAGCTGACAGAAACATGGTCTGTAACGTGCAGTTAGAAGAACATCTCAAAGTCATTTCTACCATTCTTGTTTAAAGAACTGTACTCAAAATTCTGGTATCAACTAATAGAGTGCAGTGTCGTAGTTCAAGGAAATAACTTTACAAATAGCCTAAAGAAAACTTACGGAAAGTAGATTTCTCTAGCCATGTAGGATCGACATCAACACTTACCTAGAAAATAAGAGAAAAACAATATTAGTAAATCTTATAATACATTGTCACGATACGTGTCATGTTATACCCAGTAAAGTATTCCCTTAGTCTTTTTGAACTGCAGAAGGAGGTCTCAGAAAAAGTGTTCCATTATACAGAACAATATTGTACATATTTATGCTTCTGAATCAAAGGAACATAAAAGTCTTACAAATAAGACTGGCATTGTGTAGGCTCGTACATTAAGAAAACGGTACACTTCGTTCTGAACTCGCAATAAATATTGTGGTTTACAATGGTTAGAGCCCTTGCTGGCAAGATACAGTGTTTACAGTGTGCTATGCCTTCTGGTATGGGCTAGAGCAATTTGTTACTTTCAATGACCTGTCTCAGTCTCATCCTTGGCTTTGACAATGTGAAAGTGACCGAGATATGGAGGATGCTAGTAATACCATTCCTTATGCAGCCAGGGTGTGCAAATATCGTTCATAGGGTCGGTTGGTGCATGCATTTCATTCGGCTTGGCTGACTGATATGCAATAGCCACTTCTGGCTCGGTGAGGAAAGCAACAGGAAACTACCTCACTCCTCATTTCCCTAGTATGCCTCTTCAGTGACGCCTACGCTGTCTATGATAGCTTTTGGTGGAGCTGTGGAGGATCAAACCAGCCTTCGGGCTGAATACCCAACATACATACAATGATTAATCAAGAAAATAGTACGGTTTATTTTTTATTCTAGAAATTAAATTGTGTTTAACAAATCATGAGCTTTTCTACGAGGACTTACTGGTTGATGAATGCCAGGAACTAACGATTAATGAATTTCGACAAATCTCGAGATGAAAAACATGAAAGGAAGTGAGCCTAACTTCGTAGGTCGTAGCAGACCTATCACCTTGCACTCGAACTGTATTATGACGAGAGAATTGATATTTTGTGAACGCATTAAAACCAGTGATGTGTTGGAGCCGGAGTGCACCGGAGCACTGCTCTTAGCATATGCCCCATATAGGTTGGGGCGGTAGAATAATATCCACGGTATTCCCTGCCTGTCGCACGAGGGGACGAAAAGGGGCACCGGGGACTCTTAACTTGGGAGCGTGGTTGACGATCACGGGGCCCTTAGCTGAGTCCTGGCACTGGTTCCACTTACTTGCGCTAGACTCCTCACTTTCATATAACCTATCCGACCTCCCTTGGTCAACTGTACTCTTTTCCGTCGCCGATGGTATTAGGTTTCCGAGGCCTAGGGAATCTGTCTTGTCTTTCTTTGGCTCACATCTTTTCGAAGTGTCTGACCCCCTTTCTATTCCCCACCCCTGATTAGTGTTAATAGAGTATAGTTGCCCAGTTGTACTTCCACCACCACCTCAGTATACGGAGTGGCGCTCCTATATTGCAATTTATTAGCTCTAATTGTTTAATGATGAAAACATTTCTTAGCAGAAAAAGTAGGGGTCCCCGTACGTAAAATTAAGCAGTTTCCTCAATTGTGCCGAAAGCTGAAGGGCTAACGGCCCGGAAAGGTTTCAAATTGTGAAGAAATACATTTCGAAAATCACTTCTGGCCTAAATGCAGTTCCGAAAAAACAGCCTAAAATCGCTTGATTTTTACGCGTTTTCCTTTTGATTCAAATCCTTGCCAACTTGACTTATTTACATAATTCTTTCTGTAATGTGCTCCTTGGTTCAATACCCTCATGCATTTTTTTATCATTTTCTGAAAAATGTCCTCACCGAATGTAGTTAAAAGGATTTAAGTGAAAGTGAGCATTGACTTACATTAGCGCTCGTAGTGGTGCTTACGTGAAACAATGCACTGACTCACATTAGCGCTCGTAGTGGTGTTTACGTGAAACAATGCATTGGCTCACCTTAGCGCTCGTAGTGGTAGAGAAAGGTAAACTGCTAATCTAATTGACCGGATAATGATGAATAAGAAGAGGATTGCAATTTTTAGGAATAAATAAAATATATATTCTCATACTTTATTATATTTTTTATTTCCTAAAATTCGTAGCTCATATTCCTGGATGTTTTCAATGTTGAGCAGCTTGCCTGAAGGGCTAGAACTGTGGATTTTTGTCAGTGACTTTCTCATGTCGACTACTGAAGTTCTAAAGAAAATTAATTGTTTAGGACTAAGTACTGTACAAGTTGACAATGACAAGAACTCATTATGCGGACTAAGCAATGAATAACAAACGGTCGGTCTCCATTCAAATGCTTTTATCTTCCCTTTTTGTTCATACGCTTTTATTCTGCACAGACAACATGTATAATAGGCCTTAACAATGAAGTTTCGTATGTGGATTTTTCACTTATACGGTATTTTATTCCAGTCCTCTGAAAAACAGATAACAGATTCGACTACATTGTTTAGATTTAAAATACACTTCTCACCACTCAACAACTACTGAAAGCTATATTCCAACTGTGATAGAGCTGCGACTCTGCTCAATATATCACTACATCGCTGTTTTAAACCTTATTATAAATGCATTTTTAGCTTATTAAATCGCGTTGAGTACATATAGTACATGACAGAGATATTAAGTGCAGATCAGGTTCAGGAGGTCAAATGGACTGTATCGATATTGACCAAGACATTTGATAGGGTCATATCATGTGATCCTCCTGAAGGAAATGAGGGTTACTGCACTAGACAAAACGTGGACATGAATGGTAGGCTAATTTCTAGAAAACAAAAGTCAGATAATTAGAGTGGGGAAAGTGTTATCTGATCCTGCAATGATTAAGAGTGGGGTTCCACAAGGCAGTATGATTGGACCTTTGTTTTCTTATATTGGAAGAAGCAGTGAAACGTTACCGGCTCTTTAACCGGAGCTGTCGCACAGGTGGACTGGGGAGATACAGTACTTGCTTCCAGAGTGGCATGGGCGGATAGAATACGCTGTCAGGCAGCGCAGTGAGCATGGTTAGCGGTAAGCGTATGGAATGAATAAGTTCAGAAGTGGAGTTGTTGAGTGGTACATTCCTACACTTGTTGCTGAACGTCATTTTTGAGAACTATCAGTATGGTGACGTCGGTGTTTGGTGTGGGATTACTGCACGCAGAATAATTGACCCTATTTTCTTTCTTTCTTTTATTTCTTTATTTATTTATTTGAAAACCAAGGTACCTTCCTAACATTCATTATCAATATATATCTATAAAGCTAAAATTTAACAGAAAACAAATTTAAAAATCAACAAAAATAAAACAGAATGTACATTAACATTATGTATGATACCACTTACAAGTTGAAAGAGATGAAAATGCACTATGAAATGACACGAAAATACAAAGCAAAAAATAAAACACAAACAAACTTAAAGACACAAATGAGTACATTCGGAAATATGATGAATACCAGAAAGAAAGAATTTTTAAAAAATTACACATTGTAAAAGCAGGCTTTTAGCTTCTTATTGAATTCATTATCCCATTCGGTGAATGTATAGATTTGCAATGGTAGAGTTAACTCCACCGAGCTCGATAGCTGCAGTCGGTTAAGTGCGGCCAGTATCCAGTAATCGGGAGATAGTGGGTTCGAATCCCACTGTCGGCAGCCCTGATGATGGTTTTCCGTGGTTTCCCCACTTTCGCACCAGGCAAATGCTGGGACTGTACCTTAATTAAGGCCACGGCCGCTTCCTTCCCATTCCTATCCCATCGTTGCCATAAGACCTATCTGGGTCGGTGCGACGTAAAGCAAAAAAAAAACTCCGAATATTATGTGCAAAATATGGTACAACATTTTTGAAATGTTAACTTAGGAAGCGGTTTGCCTAGGTCCATCAGGATGACACTACTGTCCATGCAGCTCATCAGTCAATGCTTGCATTATAAACAGATGCTCCATGAGCGAATAATTAGCCGTGGACTTCGGTCCCCTCATTCTCCTGACTTAAGCGTACGCAAATTTTATTTGTGGGTAACTTTAAAACAGAAAGTGTTCAAGAACAGTTGAGGAGGCCCAATTTTGTTTCCTGTAGGCGAGCCCGAATCATATTCGTTACGCCTCTGCGTGCAGAGTAAATTCTGTGCACGCATTTCTCCGTCTCGTGTAACTACTGTCAAGCGGACACCCCAATGCCTTTAAGCGGATAGACTGTTTGGTAAGCTAGCCTAAAGATAGAAACACTAGAACAGAATGTCGGATGAAAGGACAATGATTTGAACTTCCGGACTTCTCACTACACGTGATGAATGCTTTATCTACTGGGCACAAATCAAGTAGTACTGTACTGGCAGTTAAAAATCACATCTGGCATTGTTTTTTTCTTACTGAACCTAGTCGAGTAGGAAAGAAGAAAGCGAAGTGGCAAATACAAGAAAGTGGATGTCATGCCAGACTCGGTTAGGAAGCTCACGATCACCATTCAGCCTCATATAGTATCTATATGGTAATCTAATAATAATAATAATAATAATAATTTACAAGATCCTGTCAAAAGCTCTCCAGAATAGGGCGGAACAACAAATCGAATCACAACTGGGGGAATACCAAGGAGGTTTCAGAAAGGGACGATCATGCGCTAAGTAGATTATAAATCTTTTTTTTTGCTAGGGGCTTTACGTCGCACCGACACAGATAGGTCTTATGGCGACGATGGGATAGGAAAGGCTTAGGAGTTGGAAGGAAGCGGCCGTGGCCTTAATTAAGGTACAGCCCCAGCATTTGCCTGGTGTGAAAATGGGAAACCACGGAAAACCATTTTCAGGGCTGCCGATAGTGGGATTCGAACCTACTATCTCCCGGATGCAAGCTCACAGCCGCGCGCCTCTACGCACACGGCCAACTCGCCCGGTGATTATAAATCTGAAGTCCATCCTTTCATATCTGAAACCCAGGAACGGGGAATCCGTGATGACCTTTGTTGATTTTAGGAGAGCGTATGACTCAATTGATCGAACCACCCTATTGCAAATCCTTGAAGAGGTTGGCTTAGATAACAAGACAAAAGTAATTGCCAGGCTGAGTGGCTCAGATGGTTAAGGCGCTGGCCTTCTAACCCCAACTTGGCAGGTTCGATCCTGGCTCAGTCCGGTGGTATTTGAAGGTGCTCAAATACGACAGCCTCGTGTCGGTAGATTTACTGGCACGTAAATGAACTCCTGCGGGATTTAATTCCGGCACCTCGGCGTCTCCGAAGACCTTAAAAAGTAGTTAGTGGGACGTAAAACAAATATTATTATTATTATTATTATTATTATTATTATTATTATTATTATTATTATTATTATTATTATTATTACAAAAGTAATTATCCAACAAACCCTTACTAACACCACCTCCAAAGTGAAGTTCATAGGAAAGATGTATGATGCCTTTGAAATCAGGATAGGAATGAGACAACTGTATTTTAGAAAAGATCATCCGAGAATGGCGGAAAGAAATGAAAACTTCAAGGGTAGAAAATGGGGTAAGGCTAGGCTACAAGTATATAAACCTTACAATCGACTGTCTAGCCTTTGCAGATGATCTAGTGATCTTTTCAGAGTCCATTGATACGGAGTTAACTTAACCAACTGAAGGCTCAAGCATCGAAGGCTGGGCTTCAAATCCACCTCGAGAAGACGCACTTCATGACAAATCAGCGCCAAGGGAACTGGAGGTCGGAATAGGATAAATTAGGCAGAAAAGTTTAAATACCTCGGTGAATGGATAGAGCCTAACCTATCAGAGAAAGAAGCCTTCGTGTCACGCATTAACAAAATGGAAATGGCCCAACAACTAACTGAAGACATCGATATGTATATATAAAATAAATTGTCTACAATAAGAGAGAGATATACTTAAACGCCAAAATTAGACATTACTGTACTGTTATTCGACCAGAGGCTCTTACAATAAACAAGAAAGGTCTAATGGAAAAACTAGAGGCTAAAGAATGGAAGATTTTGAGAGAAATCCTAGGTCCCATCAAAGAAAACAACAAGTACAGAAAGCGTCACAACCACGAATTATACAAGCACGTGGAGAAGATAAAATGACACAATTCGAAAAAGGATTACTTTATAGTCGGAGGCCCCGATTCGATTACGGGCACTGCCAGAGATTTAAGAATGACAGGAGGGCTAATACATTGTTAATAAAAAGGTACGTGCAGCTCACCTCCATTGGGTGTATGCTGGAAAAGAGCCGCACCATCTCGAGGAACATAAGCGCAAGAGTTTATATTTAATAATGTGGGTAGAAGAGGTCAAGAAGGCTGTGGAAGAAGTTGGAATTACATTGCAGACGATCCACAATAGAAGAGAATTCAGAAGAAGAGTCGACAGTCTAAAATCATTTGAAGAGAAACCACTAAGAAGGAGGCCCGAGCGGTCATTTTCGAAGAGGAGAGAGAAATGGGAAGCGAAAGAATGAAGAGGTTTTGGGAAGAGAAGAGAAGAAAGGCCAAGAAGCCTCAAGTTCTATTCGGTCCATAGATGACTAAATTCGGAAAAGAAGAAGTGTGTTATATTTTTTACGTCCCACTAACTACTTTTACTGTTTCCAGAGACGCCGAGATTCCTAAATTTAGTCCCGCAGGAGTCCTTTTACGTGCCACTAAATCAATCGACACGAGGCTGACATATTTGAGCACCTTGAAATACCACCGGCCTGAGCCAGGATGGAACCTGCCAGGTTGGGCTCAGAAGGCCAGCGCTCTACTGTCCGAGCTACTCAGCCTGGCGAGTTTATATTAATGCCGCTGGTATTATTATCGCCCTTTAAAAGAGGCCTATATAAATGTGTAGAATGCATAATATGTGTAGGCGTACCGTAACTGGGGGTGTTTGTGCCCTGTTGTATGCCAAATTAAAATTAAACTGACGTAAAGAATGAAGCCCTATCTTGCGGCGAGGATAGGAATTGTGCCGGCTGCCGAGGCCTGTCGCACTCCCCTGGGGCAATGATTAACGTCTGGCTGATGAAATGAAATGATAGTGGAGAGTGTTGCTGTAACGAAAGATGACAGTACCCGGAGAAAAACCTGTCCCGCCTTCGCTCTGTCCGCATAAATCTCATACGGAGGGATCGGGATTTGAACCATGGAACCTAGCGGTGAGAGGTCGGCGCGCTGCCACCTGAGTGAAGTAAAACATATTTTTTTTAACTATAAATTCGATCGAGTCCGCCTCTGTGGTGTAGTGGTTACTGTGATTAGCTGCCAGCCCCGGAGGCCCGGGTTCGATTCCCAGCTCTGCCACGAAATTTGAAAAGTGGTATGAGGGCTGGAACGGGGTTCACTCAACCTCGGGAGGTCAACTAAGTAGATGTGGGTTCGATTCCCACCTCAGCCATCCTGTAAGTGGTTTTCCGTGATTTCCCACTCCCCCTCCAGGCAAATGCTGGGATGGTTCCTAACTTAAGGCCACGACCGCTTCCTTCCCTTGTCTATCCCTTCCAATCTTCCCATCCCCCCACAAGGTCCCTGTTCAGCATAGCAGGTGAGGCCGCCTGGGTGAGGTACTGGCCATCCTCCCTAGTTGTATCCCGACCCAATGTCCCAAGCGCCAGGACACTGCCCTTGAGGCGGTAGAGGTGGGATCCCTCGCTGAGTCCGAGGGAAAAACCAACCCTGGAGGGTAAGCAGATTAAGAAGACGAGAAGAAATTCGATCGATTTTTTCGGCATAATGCAGTTTTTCTTTCTAAGCAAACTTTTTTTTTTTTTTTTGCAAGTTGCTTTACGTCGCACCGACACAGATAGGTCTTATGGCGACGATGGGACAGGAAAGGGCTAGGATTGGGAAGGAAGCGGCCATGGCCTTAATTAAGGTACAGCCCCAGCATTTGCCTGGTGTTAAAACTTGGGAAACAACGGAAAACCATCTTCAGGGCTGCCGACAGTGGGGTTCGAACTCACTATCTTCCGAATACTGGATACTGGCCGCACTTAAGCGACTGCAGCTACCGAGCTCGGTACTAAATATTTTAGAATGAACTACTGCCTAAAGGTAACGTTTCTCATATCACAAGGGTGTTATGCCGCTTGGCAATGAGGCATTCCATCTTCAGGCGGTTTCAATGAGCCGTCACGAATTTTGAAAACTTATTGTTAAGAAATTTGGAAAAAAAATACATCGAGAAAAAAAAAGAGAGAGAATGAGTGTGTGTGTGAGAGAGCGATAATGTCACCCGGAAGTAACCTGATTCCAATAACCGATTGTCCCGTCGTTGTGTAGAACGGAACACGGCGAAGTGTTGATGAGATACACACACATGATCTAACATTTCCTGTTCCCTTACTGCCTCAGGCTGTAGCCACATGACCCACATGTGTGCATTTTTATTTATCGAGTCCACAGTGGATTCTTAATGCCATGTTTACAGGTTTGTGGAGGGCGGGAGTGAAATATGGGGAGCAGATAACTTGGAGAAAATGTGATCTCGTTTCAAAGACATCGTGTTTGGATTTTATGTCTTCGTGATGTATAGTTTGAAATGTTTCCAAGTGAGTTCAACTATACTTTAAATATTGGACCAGCTTTAGTCGCTGACGCTCGCAGGGAGAGATGGAGGACGGACGCTCCGTCCAAGTGGAAACAGGTGATCAATCAAGTTCTTTCAAGTCTCGACTACGCGGTAATTCAAGGGCAGTCTGATAATAGCTTATCGATCTCCGCTCAGCCTTGTGGAAGATCGTCGGAGGTGACCGACCTCAGCCACTATCGACAGATTGTCATGATACCAACTACTAAGGACAATCTGCCGAATAACCAAACTGAGCGGCTCAGACGTTAGAGCGCTGGCCTCCCGAGCCCAAACTGGTACGAACGATTCCAGTTCAGTTCGATGGTATATAAAAGTGCTCAGAACTCTCGAGGGACAAAATTCTGGCACTCCGATGCCTCAAAAACAGGAACTATAGTTAGTGGGAACTTCTTCTTCTTCTTCTTCTTCTTCTTCTTCTCTTCTTCTTCTTCTTCTTCTTCTGCTGCTGCTGCTGCTGCTGCTGCTTTAGATCAAGGCTGCCACCTCAACATTAGTTAGATTCTCAATTGCAATCACGTACGATGTGTAGACCTCGCACCAGTTCTTAGGGTCCAGGTAAGATTATCTAACTTGGCAGGGAATCGAAACCGGTGCCTCCGGGTAAGAACCTGGCACGCTACTCCTACGGTTGCCGCACATTTGCGATCACTGAGATAAACTTGTGCCCACTCACAGAAATTCCCCAGTAGTTACAGGAGACTTGCAGTCACTGCAGCATGGGGTGGGCCTCGTTAGCTTAATCTCGAGGTATCTCCGCTAACCTGCCTGGGCTCCTGCTCCCTCGTTCTAGATCATTTTTCTCTCGCACCTGATACCTTCAGGCACAAACATCATTCTATATTGAAACTTCCTGGTGTAAGTATCTACTATCGCGTGCCGTAATTGACAGTTACTAATAAAGCAAATTGTTTTACATATTACAATGTTTATATGTATAGAAAAGTATAGTAAAAGTCAACATGGAATCATCACCTGGATCTTCTATTTCAGACACAATGTCAACTCCATTTCAGAGTCGGAAAGTTCTTATAGTGACGATGAGGTAGGGAAAGGCTAGGAGTGGGGAGGTAGCGACCGTGGCCTTAATAAAGGTACCGGTACATACTCCGTGCGATTTGCCTGGTGTGAACATAGGAAACCACCGTAAACCATCTTCAGGGCTGTTGACAGTGAGATTCGAACCGTCTACCTCCCGAATGCGGTTTGATACTTGGCCGAATCGGGGATTTTAAATGCGATTGGTTAATTCTTCTTACTCGGGGACTAGTTCTTTGAACATTTTTTTGCTATTTGTTTTAGGTCGCACCGACACAGATAGGTCTTATGGCGACGATGGAACAGGAAAGATCTAGGAATGGGAAGGAAGCGGCTGTGGCCTTAATTAAGGTACAGCCCCAGCATTTGCCTGGCGTGAGAATGGGAAACCACGGAAAACCATCTTCAGTAGCTGAAGAGCGATTTTACATATTGGTAAAGCTACAGCACACAACACAGTATTATTCGTATTACAGAGGGTTATTCCAAACTTTGGCCGGCGTAATGCAGAGCTTCTTTCTTCAATAGGAGTGCGGTAGTTATTTCTGAAAGAATGTGAGTTTCCCAACATGTTCCAGTAACAACCATCCCTTGCTGCCATTTACAAACAATAAACAAGGCTTTTGAAGTAATTAGCCAGTTCTGAGAACCCAGTAGTCAGCGAATATGCGATAACAAAGACATCCAAAAAGCAAAGCAAAGCCATCTCCGTACAGGTCATGAAGGCCCTTGGAGTGGTGGAAGGTAGAGGCTTCCACTATCCGTAACCTTAGCACTTGTTGGGGTAGAGTTGTTAGCTCTACGCCCAGCCGCTTTTGCCCCAGGAATTAACCTGGTACTCATTTTTGGTGTAGGCTAAGTGAACCTCAGGGCCATGTGCACCTCCGGAACAAAGACATCCTCCTTATCTAAACTCTAAGTACTGAAGTTTCGAGCCTGTTTATAATTCTCGGTAGTCAGTGTAGCAAAGTAGGCTTACGATGGAGGGTTGAATTGTAAACAGTAGTAAATTATTTGGTCATAGGAACGAGATTTCATAATATTGTGACGGTCAGCGTGTTTTGGTTACTATAACTGGAATATGCATTTCTTGTGTGTGTGTGTGTGTGTGTGTGTGTGTGTGTGTGTGTGTGTGTGTGTCTTCGTACCATATAAGTGTATTATTTTTATTCCTTCGGATTAGAAAACTAACTTATTATTATTATTATTATTATTATTATTATTATTATTATTATTATTATTATTATTATTATTATTATCGTTGCTGTTCACTGTAATAATATACAACCTTGTACTACGAAATAAAATTGTAAGTTTATAATAATAATGTTATTTGTTTTACGTCCCACTAACTACTTTTTAAGGTCTTCGGAGACGCCGAGGTGCCGGAATTTAGTCCCGCAGGAGTTCTTTTACGTGCCAGTAAATCTACCGACACGGGGCTGTCGTATTTGAGCACCTTCAAATACCACCGGACTGAGCCAGGATCGAACCTGCCAAGTTGGGGTTAGAAGGCCAGCGCCTTAACCGTCTGAGCCACTCAGCCCGGCGAATTGTATGTTTCCTTATCAGGACACGATGGGCACATTTTCAATTATTGCGGTGGGGGAGTGGGGGTGGCGAGCTTCTTAGCGCCGCTACTGGTCTTAGCTAGCGATTGAATTTTGTCCTACAATATTTATTTTACATTCCAGAAGCCAGTGTCATGGAACTGTCACATTTAAACTTTAAACAAATACTTTCGACAGCAACTGGGAACGATCCTGCTATCTTAAGAACGGAAGACAAACAGACTGCGTCATTGAAGGAGGAAATGAAATGGCTGGAATGCTTTTAATGCCGGGAGTGTCCGAGGATATGTTCAGCTCGCCAGGTGCAGGTCTAGTGATTTGACGCCCGTAGACGCGTCGTGTTGAGGATGAACCGATGATGAAGCCGTGCCGGCGGAATTAACCAATGATGGTTGAAACTTTCTACCCCGCCGGGAATCGAACCTGGCACCCCTGTGACCAAAGGTTAGCACGCTAACCATTTAGCCATGGAGCCGGACACTGGAGGAAAATGAACGCTTCCCTCTACTGTCGTCTCGGAAGCATACTTCAGTTTAAGACGGTAAGTCACACTTTCCCTTGCAGTACCACTTCTAAGAAAACGTCTGATCACTCACTTCTTGCATTGTTGTTTTAGTTTGTGCTTTTATTTGACTTTCTTGGTTGAGCAATGTTAGCGTGGATATTCTCTTTTTACGGTTTTTCGCTCTGTGCAGTCTGTCAATGGTTCTTTTAAAGCACGCTGAAGCTGACTGCTGGTATCATGATCACAACCACGAGACCTCCAGTTTTTGTGGAAACCGAACAACAGGTACGCGACATTTAATTTCATGCACCGGTTCGGATTCGAACCGCGGCCACCTTGGTAACTCCAGCGAGAATGTTACTCGGCTATCACGCCCCCAGTAATTATTTTAATTAATTACTGTAATCGTACCGACATTATCTATATTTCTTTGCCCTTTCACAATTAGGGTCGGCACTCTATGTCAATGATCCTATTAACGCCAACCCTATGTGAAAGGGTGTTTGGGTGTGGTATGTTAATGGATTGAAACAATGCATTAAGGGAAGTGCGAATCATCTGAAAGATGCAGGTTTCTATATTACACAGCATAACTCACGAAGTATCGGAGACATTTAATTGAAGTTCTTCCAACATATTTAGAACACTTTCAGAGCAGAGTTTGAATCTTCTTCTACCACTTTTCCCACACCTGTGGGATCGCGGGTGCGAACTGTGTCGCACATGTGGACTTGGCCTTGTTTTACGACCGGATGCCCTTCCTGACGCCAACCCTACATGGAGGGATGTAATCACTATTGCGTGTTTCTGTGGTGGTTGGTAGTGTAGTGTGTTGTGTGAATATGAAGAGGAAAGTGTTGGGACAAACACAAACACCCAGTCCCCGAGCCAGAAGAATTAATCAGAGGTGATTAAAATCCTCGAGCCGGCCGGGAATCGAACCCGGGACCCTATGAACCGAAGGCCTCAACGCTGACCATTGAGCCAATGAGTATTCCACATCAAATATTTTTGCCAAAAATAATATTTTTAGAAACAAATTATAAGAGTATGTTATACTGTTAGAAATTTATCAGTAGCTCAGCCAGGATCGACCGATACGGGGGGGGGGGGGATTATAATCACAAAATGATAACATAACATCAATGAACGTGCTTGTGCGTGTGTGGTGAGTGTTTCTAAGGACACAACAAACAAACCTGCCATCGGTATCCGTGTACAATCCTAAGTCAGCAACCTGGGAAAGTAAGCCGACTAATAAGGGGAAGAGACTTGCTCCCGCGTGGACAGGTATTTCTAGCACAGGCACTGCACTAACGGCACCGGGCGAGTTGGCCGTGCGGTTAGGGGAGCGCAGCTGCGAGCCTGCATCCGGGAGATAGTGGGTTCGAACACCACTGTCGGCAGCCCTGAAGATGGTTTCCCGTGGTTTCCCATTTTCACATCAGGCAAATGCTGGGGCTGTACCTTAATTAAGGCCACGGCCGCTTCCTTCTCATTTCTAAGCCTTTCTTATCTCATCGTCAACGATAAGACCTCTCTGTGTCGGTACGACGTAAGCAAAAAAAAAAAAAAAAAAAAAAAAAAGCAATTACGGCGGGCAAGATTAGACACCTGTGCTTTAGTTAAAGAAGAGGAAAACCCAAATGTGTATTTTTGGCATGGAGGTGCCCTTAAGACACTGTTGAGCCGCCCAGAGATTATGTTGATATTCAGATTACAATACCGGTACAATGAAAAAAACTTACATTAAAATACTGTACAGAACTAGAACAATATGTTCAAGGTCAACAGATTTACAGCGAATGGTATACTTCTTTTCACTAGAGATTAATAGGTGGAGCACCTTGGCTTTGCACGTAGACATAGACATAGTTCATTCGCACTCACTCGACTGTATGCGAGCTCGAAGAAAAGCAGTACGTCATATTAATTTAATTTAATTACATTTAGAGAGTTTGGAAGAGTATATAATCAAATTAAAATACGGTTATCATACATGCCGATGTATATATATGTTTATAAAATAGTGATTAAATAACGAGAAATGAAGGCACAAGGCGTGGTGTAATACAGGAAGTCTTCTCGTAGTGGGGAAAAGTCCCAAGCTGTACAGCGTGGAGATAGGTGTTGCATCTTGCAGCAGTCAGTGAGTCAGTATTCATAGTGAGAGAAATGGAGCAAGAGGTAGGACCATCGCCTGTAGTGAAAAACACAAATAATGAAACCGCTCAGAAGTGATCATAGGCAGTGCACTGTGAATGTGTTCAATAAACAAAGTGAACAGAATCCAGGTTTAGTCATTTATTCTGAAGTTCATATCTTCGCACTGTTGTCGTATGCGATGTACTGTACGTCCGAACACCAGACGTTGACGGGGTGGAGGTCGGTACTACACGCTTGGTAAATCACAACTCCTTCTTTGGCGGAGGCGTAGACATATCATGTTTACATCGGGATTAAACTCTCGTGAAAATAATTATATGTTCAGACTACAATCTAAAATCCAACTTTCGAAGCTTCTTAGAAAATAGATTCAAAAGATCTGTTGTTTTTACAATTGTCTCTGTGAATGTTCAAAAGACCCAACGCACTAAGTCGACTTTCACTTGTTTATTGTCAATTTCGCTTTGTTTTCTTTGTTTTTGTTGAAGTTCCATGCCGCGCAGGGGGTTTTAACCCCCCAGTAAACCCTCCCCTTGGCTACGTCCCTGAAATGTATGTACCATTTCCTGAAAAACTGTACGTCCAGTCTTCTTGAAGCTTCCCATTCTGTTAGAGAAAGTATGCTTGTAGCTGTAGGATTAAATTCATCCAAATAATTTGATTAGTTAACGCCGTCTCCGCGGTGTAGAGGCAGCATGCCTGCCTCTTACAGAGTGGCCACGGGTTCGATTCCCAGCTAGGTCAGGAATTTTTACCTGGATCTGAGGGCTGGTCCGAGGCCCACTCAGCCTGCGTGATTACAACTGAAAAACTATCTGACGGTGGGATGGCTGTCCCGGTCTAGGAAGCTAAGAATAACGGCCGAGAGGATATGTCGTGCTGACCACACGATACCTCGTAATCTTAAGGTCTTCGGGCTGAGCAGCGGTGGCTTGGTAGGCCATGGCCCTTCGGGGCTGTTGCGCTATGAGGTTTGGTTTTGGTATGATTCTTTAATGGAGATAATCTTCAAAGGCACTGAAAGGGATTTAAATATCAAGATAAGATTTGAAAAAATAATTTATCCGCTTCTGAATAAAATAGGATGATAGATTTGCATGAGTAGCTTATTGAACATCTTTTAAGTAGGCGCAGCAAGCTTCTTTATCGTACTGCAAGTAGTTTACCACGAAAAATTACACAAAGTGAATATGTATGTTTAGTCCTCAACCCGAAGGCTGACGGATCCTCAACAGCTCCACCATTAGCTGTCATAGCTGGCCTACAATTCATTCCATGCTAAGAAAACAGGATTGCTCTTATTACAACAGGGTTGCCATATCGAACGGCTCTGCTCAACACCATCACGGGAAAGCGGCGGCACATACATTTGTGAAATTCAGTATTTACGCACAAGACAAAAAGAGGAAGAAACTAAGCTACAAATTATGTCTATGAACTAAAGGGAACGGGGGGTTTACAGGGGCTAAAGAGGTAAACTACGGAACATAAAAACACCTCAGCACTGAAGTGTAAGACAAATTGGGGGAGGAAATAGACACACAATTTTTGTGGGCTCAAGGGGTGAGGAAAGCATTTAATTGTATTTAATACATTTCTCCAGGCAATAAAGGTTAGAAGATGGACGCAACAAATAAATACTGTAGATGACTCTACACTAGATCACAGCATTAATGTTAAAGAAAGAAAAAACACACAAGCGCTTGTCGATTAACTCTCACTGAACACAAGTCAATTACGCAAGGATTTAAAGCCTAAAAACACACACGCAACAAATAAATACTGTAGATGACTGCCGGCGGTTCATAGAGTGAGGGACTACACGAGGCTTGTACCAGAGCAACACAGAAGGAAAATGAAGGAAGGCAACGAAGCGATGGCTGTTCCCGCCATTGTGCTTCCTCCCTACAAGTGTATTTATGAAACATAAAATGTTATGTAGTTATTTTAATAACTCACGGGCAAAAATGCCTCATCCTTTTCATCTGTCTTTCATAATACATTACAGAGTACAGTATAATATCCCTTAATCACGAGGAATTATGGGTGTCTCAGAGGGGGTATGTTCACTCCTTGTAGGTCCATATGAAGAGAACTTTTTCTTACCGTGGAAAGAGGGGTACTACGGAAATGAGGCGTGTTGTTTCCTGTTGTTTTCCTCACTGGGACAGAGGTCTGCCAAGCCCACTGAAATGTATGTATCACCTGACCTTATGAGCAACATTTTCACACCATTCATAGCAGGGACTGGCTGCACAAGGAATGGCATTACTAGCACCGCTCATACCTCAGTCACCTTCAAATTGTCAAAACCAAGGATAAGACTGTGACAGAGCAATGAAAGTAACACAATTGCTCTAGCCCATACCAGAAGACCGTGTCGTCTCAGAACTGACGGGAAAACTAGCGAGCATCAAAATTCACAATTTCCAAGAAGAGGATTAGTAAGAGTAGGTTTCTTTACCTTGGTCATTCTCAAAACTCACGAGCCGGGCCAGTTCTTCTTTGAATATATAAATGCCCACCCTACCCACATATCGACTGTAGATATTTGAAAATGTAATCAGAATTCTGCGAAAAGGTCCACTGTTAGCGCCAAACGGAACTGCGTGCCCTCTTGTAATTGTCACCTCTCTCATAAAGAGGTGGGCATGTCGTGTAGCCTCGCACAGAGTATACCTGACAGGAGGTTGAGAAACTACGGACATCAGGTAAGCCTATACACTGGTGGGGTGTTTCACTTAAAACGCTATTGTCACTTGGAATTGTGACTTTACCGGCACACGCGGATGACAGTCTTTTATGACAAAACCATACTGTTTCGCCCAACTTGTTTTTTTCCTCTGCTTATAAAACCTATAACCGTTGCGCATTAACTTTAGTTTACCCTTTTGCGAAGTAATGAATTCCATGTTGAGCACTGGTCGATGACACCAAGCAGAATAACTGAGTCAAGATCAGTGTTATACTTGGAGAATTTGGTCTGTGGTAGGATGATAATTCCTGTTAACTATACGTGGGATATCCCATTCTAAAAGTGGGTGGACAAATATGTGTTGAAGGGCAGCGTGAGTTACCGCGCACCTCATCCCTTCTGAGATCATCGCAGGCACCTGCTGTCCAGATTCGTGAATTTTGAGACTCATTAGAATGTTAATTTAGTTACTATACTAGACTTAACTAAAGTTGGCGTCTGACAGGTAAGGTTGGAGGGAGGAGCATTGCACGTGCCATTTCACGATGTTGCCACATTCCAGCATTCTTTTCTACATGCTCTTACCCCTCGCTTCCGGCTCACTTGTTCCCTCCTTCATTCTGACCGCTGTGATCTGCTGTAGACTGCCTGGCCAGGCGGTGTCGTCCCATTTGCGATCACTCTTATACAAACAATCAGGTTCTTATCAGTGACAGTGACAGGTTTGGCAACTCCCAGCAAGACGAGCTGCCCTGAAGTTTCATCTCCATGGCAACCGCAGTCGCCCCACCCTCGTTTCCATGGCAACCACACAGCCACTCCCTTTATCCCGCCTAGGCAGGCAGTAAACGGACCTCCCTCTAAGAAATGTCAGATACCAGCTCTTATTATTAGCAGTATAGTTTGTAGTCGAGAGTTTTGATACTATTTTATATGGATTTTAGTTCGTGAGTATTGAGAGACGTAACGCCTGAAAACATAGTGCACTGTCTCGCCATCAAAGGCATAAAGTGAAAATAGTTTTTGAATAACTTTAATTACAATTTCTCTTTTGAAAGTTTATTTTTGACAAAAGTTTTTGACACGGAACATTCAACCTCCACACGTATAATAAAGAAACTGTTCTAAATAAGGTAGAAAAACTCGATCTCTGATACTTCCTGAGATAAGTTGAGTAATACGGAAACCGCCGTCCTACAGCTGATTTACACTTTCTGGTCCCGTTAAGACAAACACAAACCAGGATTCGAACTCTTTCCGCTACAGTGACCATTACGGCACGGAATCATCGTTCATTGTTACAAAGAAAACAAAACAAAAAAGCATTATTAACAACGAGGTACAATAGATTCTATGTGAAACTAAATGTTTTTAGACAATGAAAATAGTATTATTTACAAAAAATCCACGAAGCACCAATCATAGATATTTTTGAAACATGTCTTTCATCGTATGTCCTTTTTGGGACGCCTAGACTTAAAAAGACATCAAAAGTCTCATATCACTGCATGACTATTAAGCCAGGTCAAAGTAGAATGTAAAAGCCGATATTACAATTCGCCCAGCCGGGTTACATGCTGTGTCGGAGACGAGAGAACATCTATTAAATATACGGAATTCGAACCCTTAGTCCATTGTTAGAGCGATAGTCGGCCAACGTTAAACATGGCCTGAGGCAGAAAGAACAACACTTGCCAAGAGTAAATAGACTGGGAGAGGGAAGGGGGGAAGGAACGGTGTCTACTTACGTAAACAAACCCCGGCAAGGGGACATAAAGTTTTATGGAGCTATTAACATAGAGGTCCGGTGAACCCTGCAGCTCCTGTCATTTAAATACGACTCGGATGGATGGAGGTCAGCTGTCACAAGTTACACAATAAAGCGAGCCTCCATCAGCGGCAAGTTAGCAATAGATAACATCTCTGTGCGACTCAACAGTGTATTATAGGCACCTGCACGCCAAAAATACACATTTTTGTTTTCCTCTTCTTTGAATAGAGCACGGGTGTCATACTTCGCCCACTATTAAGAGCAGTGCCTGTGCTAGAAATACCTGTGCACGCGGGAGCAAGTCTCTTCCCCTTGATCGGCTTGTACTTCCTCACGCTGCTGACTCAGGATTGTACACGTATACCGATGACAGGTTCCAGTTAGGCCTACCTGCTATGGTTAGAGATATGCGTGGATATACAAAATATTATCCGCATCCGCGCTTCCTTCATCCGCACCCGCATTCGCATCCGCCAATGGCTAACCGCGGATATTGTAACTATTTAACTATATTACACTCAGGGCTTGTACGTTACTACGACTATCAGATAAACTGCCAGATACGTACACTGCTGTTTTGCAAACTAGAAGTTAAATATTTTCTTGCGTACTACCAACGGATTTACCGGGCGAGTTGGCCGTGCGCGTAGAGGCGCGCGGCTATGAGCTTGCATCCGGGAGATAGTAGGTTCGAATCCCACTATCGGCAGCCCTGAAGATGGTTTTCCGTGGTTTCCCATTTTCACACCAGGCAAATGCTGGGGCTGTACCTTAATTAAGGCCACGGCCGCTTCCTTCCAATTCCTAGGCCTTTCCTATCCCATCGTCGCCATAAGACCTATCTGTGTCGGTGCGACGTAAAGCCCCTAGCAAAAAAAAAAAAAAAACGGATTTTAACTACGGTACTGTTAAGCGGAAGAAGTAGTAACATTTTTATTGCGTTGGCAATAAAGCTACTGAAAATGTAGTGAAATTCAGCGCAGTCCTTTACCCGTTCTCTGGTGCTTCCACTTGTTTACGCTATTCCTTTTGAAACTGTACTGCTAGAGACCAATATTAGATTCTTATTAGGTTATAATGTGGATGTTCAGATCAAGAAATAACACGCATACGAAGACATTTTTAAATGAATTAAATAGGCTATGTAACAAAACTCAGAATTGTTGTAGAAAATATATATACATGTTTTTTTGTAATTTGCTTTATGTCGCACCGACACAGATAGGTCTTATGGCAACGAAGGGATAGGAAAGGGCTAGGAGAGGCAGGAACAGGCCGTGGCCTTAATTAAAATACAATCCCAGGATTTGCTTGGTGTGAAAATGGGAAACCGCGGAAAAACATATTTAGGGCTGCCGACAGTAGGGTTCACCCCTCTATCTCCCGGATGGAAGTTCACAGCTGCGCGCCCCTAACCTCACGGCCAACTCGCCCTGTGAAATAGCTTTTTTTTTTTTTGCTAGTTGCTTTACGTCGCATCGACACAGATAGGTCTTATGGCGACGATTGGGTGGGAAAGGCCTAGGAATGGGAAGGAAGCGGCCGTGACCTTAATTAAGGTACAGCCCCAGCATTTGCCTGGTGTGATAATGGGAAACCACGGAAAACCATTTTCAGGGCTGCCGACAGTGGGGTTCGAAACCACTATCTCCCGATTACTGGATACTGGCCGCACTTAAGCGACTGCAGCTATCGAGCTCGGTATCACCTCCAGTACCCTGCCGACTACCATTTAGAAGGTTACAAGCAATGATGCCGTAACGAATATGGCTATCTAGCAAGCTTGTCGAAGCCGTGCTTGTGTGCAACGTACAGTCGAACCTCGATATCTCGAACCTCGAATACTCGAATTTTCAATATCTCGAAGTAACATCAAATTCCCGGCCGTTTGTCCTGTTCTTCACGTGTATTTATTACTCTATTACTCGAAATTCGATTACACGAATTTCTCGATTTCTCGAAACAAACGGTTCCTCCCTTGCAGAAAAAAAAAAGTAACTCGAATTTCGTACAACATTGACTGTGCAATACAGCATTTGTAGTTTGTGAGGAACAGTTAACAAGTAAAGAGACGGTTACAGTGGTGATAGGAGCTAACTTGACTGAAACCGAAAAACAAACGTCTAGTGATCGGAAAATCGGCGAAGCCTCCGCTGTTTTTCGGGCGTGAATTCATTACCGGTCACGTACGAAAGCAACCCCGGAAATCGTGGATGACAAGCTCCATTTACGAATCTTGGCTGCGTGGTTTCGAAACTACATACAGAGTCAGTCAGATATAAATGACAGTGTTTATCACAGCAATAAATGTCGTTGAAAAGTATGTGGAAGAAAATAAGGTTAATAGTAAAAAACAGAAGAGACTAATGGATTTTTTTCCAAAGGTGTTAACGGAGGTATGAATATTGTTTCACTAATGTACATGTACAAGGTGCATACAACTCAGTTCCTCCCAACCTCCTCTGGGACAATCTTGCTTTAAGAGGTATCCCACTTGAGTTCTTATATATTTTACAACAATTGCTTACATATCATACGCTAACAATTAAATCAGCTCAACATCACATTCTTAGTCATCGATCTTCACACGGGTTACCTCAAGGTGATATTTTCAGTGGCATTCTTTTTGCACTCTATATGAGTGACCTTGAACAGCCTATCATGCAATCGGCCTGATAATTAAAACTATGCCGCAAAATACGAGTTTGTTAGTATATTTTTAAGTACCGTACTGAAAAAAATACTATATTCAGTATAAGCTCGTAGATACATATGGTGGCTAGTATCCACTAATCGGGAGATAGTGGGTTCGAGCCCCACTGTCGGCAGCCCTGAAGATGGTTTTCCATGGTTTCCCATTTTCACACCAGGCAAATGCCGGGGCTGTACCTTAATTAAGGCTACGGCCGCTTCCTTCCAATTCCTAGGCCTTCCCTACCCCATTGTCGCCATAAGACATATCTGTGTCGATGCGACGTAAAGCAAATCACAAAAAACATATGGTTCAATTACACGCAATATATGCTCAAAAACGGTATTCTCTATATCTCGAAATTCCGATAACTCGAAATAAAATTTATTCGAGATATCGAGGCTCCGCTGTATATACGTAGTTAGTACCAACAACTTCCTAGCTTGGGAATTACTTAAAAATACTGCGATAGCTGGACAGGAAGCGTGTATATACATACATTGTGTTGTAACAACTTATTTTTCGTATAGCATCAAGCAGATGTAGATTCATCACGACGGGCAGCCATCTTGATGATTCTTACAGCAGCGTCCCCGATAAGAGCAGAGTCCCAGATAAAAGCGTTAACTGCCTCTCCAACTTCAGCATAGCTAAATTAGAGAGTCCAGATTGCACACTCTACAACAACAACAACAACAACAACAACTACTACTACTACTACTACAATCACTACTGATCTACATTTAGGGCAGTCGCCCAGGTGGCAGGTTCCCTATCTGTTGTTTTCCTAGCGTTTTCTTAAATGATCGCAAAGAAATTGGAAATTTATTGAACATCTTCTTTGGTAAGTTCTTCCAATCCCTAACTCCCCTACCTATAAACGTATATTTTCCCCAATCTGTCCTCTTGAATTCCAGCTTTATCTTCATATTGTGATCTTTCCTACTTTTAAAGACATCACTAAAACATATTCGTCTATTGATGTCATTCCACGCCATCTCGCCACTGACAGCTCGGAACATACCACTTAATGGAGCGGCTCGTCTCCTTTCTCCCAAGTCTTCCCTGCCCAAATTTGCAAAATTTTTGTAACGCTACTCTTTTGTCGGAAATCACCCAGAACAAATCGAGATGCTTTTCTTTGGATTTTTTCAGTTCTTGAATCAAGTAATCCTGGTGAAGGTCCCATACACATGAACCATACTCTAGTTGGGGTCTTACCAGATAAAGTCGTTTTACGCGTTTTCAACCGAACTTCCAGATAATTGTGCAAACTGCCACATAAATTTAAACCGCACTTTTATCTGACTGTCGTAATACAGGCCCTCAAGGTATTGAAACAGATAGGTCTGTTAACATAATACAATAGGCCTGATATATGGCACCAGCTTTTTATTCTCTCGCACCAATGTCAAGGTTTGCCTCACCACAAGCAAAAATAACTGCATGAAATGTGCAGATTTCTTGACTAAACCTGGGTGAAAAATCAATGAACATCATTTATAAATTGCGGGGCTGAGTGGCTCAGACGGCTGAGGCGCTGGCCTTCTGACTCCAACTTAGCAGATTCGATCCTGGCTCAGTCCGGTGGTATTTGAAGGTGATCAAATACGTCAGCCTCGTGTCGGCAGATTTACTGGCACGTAAAAGAGCTCCTGCGAGACTAAATTCCGACACCTTGGCATCTCCAAAACCGTCAAAGTAGTTAGTGGCTCCTAAAAGTAGTAACTGACGAGGAGGGGCAGGAGGAGGAAGTGAGGATCTAGTGAGGAGCAAGTGAGGATCTAGACAGGATCAGGTGAGGATATAGTGCGATCCATAATCCTGATCCTACAGGATGCTGCAGCTCTCCGATTCAAACTACTTTCAGGTCTCACCACCACATTGTAATTTTGGTGTACCATGATATTGCCTTTTTTGACGAGGGGGTGGGGGGGGGGTATACATTTCTAGTGTTGTTATTCTGATCATAAGCCATGAGACCTCATATTTTACATGGAATCCAAACTGTCCAGGGACGTGACTTTTCAATTCAAAAACCCAACGTACCTTGGGTGGGGGTTCGAACAGCAGCCCCCTTGGTGAGAAAGGGATGTAACTCGGCTGTCAGGCTCCAAGATATACCAGAAGATACAGTGCACCGTAAACACTTCATCTCAGCACAAATGGATCTAGGCACTCATCGGAAAATATTATAGATTAATTTAATCAGTCCTCACGACGAAGTACTTTGCCGCTAAGGTGTGCCTTTGATCATCGTTCTCGCAACGGGAATGAATCTCTTGAAGCACTTCAACTTTACTGGCGCCGCACCATGTAAGGTCGCATGGGAAACCGTCACTTAATTGCTCACTACTATCTGAGTTGTCGAACGTGTTTCGATTCACATAGGAGAAGAAGAAGAAGAAGAAGAAGAAGAAGAAGAAGAATACAGGGATGATGATGATGATGATGATGATGATGATGATGCAATAATTTCTAATCCTTGATAAGATACTGTTAAAACAGACCCGGCCCGTGGCTGGTAATAACAATGGCGTATCGGCTACGAAGCGGCCTGGGGCAGGCCTTTTACTAATAGGCGACCTTGCATGTCTGAGGACGGAGCCCTATCTGAGTTGGTTGCTAACTACGAAGATGGCACACGCACCCAGCTCCGAGCCAGGCGAATGAACCAATTAAGGTTAAAATCTCCTAGCCGGCCGGGAATCGAACCCGGAAACCCCTGGACCAAAGGCCAGAACGTTAACCATTTAGCCACGGAGCTGGACCCGTGGCTGGTAACTGTGCAAAATGATTATGATAATATGTGTGTATGTATGTATGTATGTACAGTTCTCAGCCCGAAGGCTGGTTGGATCCTCAACAGCTCCTTCATTAGCTGTCACAGATGGCCTAGGCATCACTGAAGACGCGTACTAAAGAAATGAGGAGTGAAGTACTTTGCCGTTGCTTTCCTCACTGAGTCAGAAGTTCCTATTACATATCAGTCTGCGAAGCCCACTGAAATGCATGCACCACTTGACCCTATGAGCAACATTTTCACCATTCATAGCAGGGACTGGCTGCATAAGGAATGGCATTACTAGCATCGCTCATAACTCAGTCACTTCTATATCGTCAAAGCCAAGGATAAGACTGAGACAGATCAATGAAAGTAACAAGATTGCTCTAGGCCATACCAGACGACATACTGCACTGCAAAAGTAGGTCTCGCCAGTAAAGTACACTACTACTACTACTACTGCTACCACCACCTCGGATTTTAAGCAAAAACCTACTTTGTTCATTACGAGAAAACTTAAAATGAAGTTGCAAAGTTGTATTTGCACAGTGCTAAAAAATGTCTAAATTGACGTTAGAACCTACATTTTCCTGTATTCCTATAATTCTTAATTTTTATCCTAAAATGATTTAAATGCTTTTTTGCCTATATTTCTATAATTATTTTTTAAATCTCTAAAACGATTAGAAATGCTGTTAATTTATTCCGAGAATCTACAATACTTGCCGACTCGTTTTAAGTATCTTGAACGGTATATCCTTGAAATATTTTTCAAACAAAATCTTAAAAACGGGAAGCTGTAAACCATACTGCCCGAAGTCCTTAAGAACCGCCTGCAGTACACGGCCGTACTCTGTGTTACCTGTGTCCATCGACCTGCTGAAAACGAGTCATCTTCCAAGTCGTCTTTAATTAAAAGGTTACAGGAGATTCCCCACTTCACATCGACTGATAAAATTATATTCTGTGACGTTTGCAGCAAAGAGGTAAGTAAAACTTCCACCCCAGGGAGTTATCAATTTAGAAAAATATAAATGTCATCTTAATTGTAAAATGTCTTTTAAAATACGTAAAACTGAAGCCGTCTAATACATATTTTTAGAAACCTTTTCTCCACATTTTATTTTAGCCACCTAAAATAACATTTTTAGCACCTTAAAATCCGAGGTATAACAATATACTCTTGCTATTAAGTTCATGGTTCCAATGACCAATCTGGTATAAGAAAATATGAAGAACTTCAAGCAATCAACAGCTGGTTATTGACACAATTCTATCGTTTTCATTTGATCACATTCGTTTTATCGTACATCCGTGTACTAATACACATGAGAACAGAAAAATGAAACCTTTATAGCAATAGCATACATTTGACCACAGAGCCCATAATTACTAAGACGTGACTATTTTATTCTGATGAAGCCGGCATATTGGAAGACTGCGGCCCAAAGAGTTTAAAAGAGAAAATCAAACAGTATATTTCTTGCTGCAAGGTTAGTTTTCTATCTATGTTATGAATAGAGGTGAGCTGAAAATGAAATGGCGTATGGCTTTTAGTGCCGGGAGTGTCCGATGACAAGTTCGGCTCGCCAGATGCAGGTCTTTTGATTTGACTCCCGTAGGGGACCTGCGCGTCGTGGTGAGGATGAAATGATTATGAAGACCACACATACACGCAGCCCCGTGCCAGCGAAATTAACCAATTATGGTTAAAAATTCCCGAACCTACCGGGAATCGAACCCGGGACTCCTGTGACCAAAGACCAGCACGCTAACCATTTAGCCATGGAGCCAGACAGAGGTGAGCTTAAGGGATAATTCCGAACATCTGTGACCGACGTATCTGTGACACAAATATATCTGTGATTCAGTCGCAGAAAGCATGAGCATATGATTATCGTCACGGTCACTCGGAAAAGTTGAGTCATTAGATGTGGGAAAAACACTATTCACATTTGTTATTTAAAGTTTTAATAATGCATAGGGAAAAGGTTGTTAACATGATGCGCAATAAATTAACAAGCGGATTGTGATTACCCGTGTCGTGTCTCCGGGATACCAATTATTTACAGTACTTAATGTAGGTTTAAAAATAAAATGACTGAAAATAATAAATTTATGAACTTAATACAAAGTTTCCTTCATTATATAGGGTTATTCAGCAAAGTTGTCCATCTCAGATAACTCGTAAACGGAAAGATACCGACATTGTGTTTTCACTTTCAGTAATGTACGAAAGGACTAATAATCGGACTTAAAGTACTGTGTCATGACGTTAACATTTTCTGAGATCATTGTACTAACTTCGCTTTTTCTTAACTGTACCACACTATTTTGTACACATAGCCTTAAATCTACGAACATTACAAATTCAGCACCGTGATTATTTTGAAAATCGGACAAGTACTTCTAGAAAAAAGATTATGTATTAAAACATGCATCATTTGCCAGTTGAGGAATAATCTGTTCGATTCGCGCTACGTATGAAACATAAGGTAGCTATTGACATATAGACTTGCTAGATAGACATTCTCTCTACTGTGCTCATACATGCACTATGATAAAATGTATGATTTAACACCTTTAATATCGCCGTAGATAACTGGCAAATGAAAAACGGATATAGACCTTGAGCTACAGCATGTAACATAGCCCTGTGAACGTGATCCAAGTACACAACTTAAACAATATTTTGTCACAGATACTCCCATGACAGCGTACCTGATATATCGGTGACAGAAAACATCTGTGACAAAGTAACAGGCTGTGATTTATCGACCATCTCCAGTTATGCATATCAATGCATTTAATTTGTTTATATTTATGCACCTGGTATCCTCTGCGTGTCGTAAAAGGCGACAAAAGGGCCACCAAAGGCTCTTAACTTGCGAATGTGGGTTGGCGACCACGGGGTCCTTACCTGAGTCCTAGCCCTGCTTCCACTTACTTGTACCAAGCTCCTCACTTTCATCTATCCTATCCGACCTGCCTTGGTCAACTTTTGTCCTTTTCCGACCCCGACGGTATTACGTACGGAGGCCTAGGGTGTCTTTCATTTTAACGCCCTTTGTGGCCCTTGTCTTTCTTTGCCCGATATCTTAATTTCTTGAAGTGTTGGACTCCTTCCATTTTTTCCCTCTGATTAGTCTTAATAGAGGATGGCTGTCCAGTTATACTTCCTCTTAAAACAATAACTACAACCACCACTCAGTACACCCAAGGACTGCACGTCTTCAATTTAGTTAAACACTTACAGAGTGCAACAAGACTCGAAATTCAGACAGGTCAAAGAGCTAGCTGACGATACAAATATGTTCATGGAACATACTGTACTGTAAATATCAGGCACTACTCCAGAAAAGTACCTTGGACGCATGATGTACCGAGTGCAAAACATTAAACTAACGATCGATGGCTGACTCAGAAATATTTTTATACACGACATGGTATACACTACATTTTCGGAGACACTATGCAGTTGAGTAGTAGGTCTGAAGAAAGGATATATCTATCGGCAGCAAGCATGGCTATTATATGTCTGTCGTCATCAAGAACTTGGCGCGCGTGATGTATACAAAAAGTTACGGAAGTGCGGACACTAATATATTTAACCTCTAGCTGTTTGACACACAAACAGTTGATGACAAAATATCTTCAAGATGTTTCTCCTCGGAGCTATTCATGGATAATAGGAGATAGACAGGTCTATTTGGAAAAGAACACAAGCGATAATTTTGCTCTAATGGTCGCATGTTAAATACAGTGGCGTAGGATATTGTTGCTCAGTGGCACTGCCATTAGCGACTGCGGTTCGATAGTGATGGTTGCTTTGAGGCGAAGTTCAACTGGATAACCATTCTCTCTAATTGGAACAACAACAATAATAATAATAATAATAATAATAATAATAATAATAATAATAATAATAATAATAATAATAATAATAATTAGTTCACCGATACCCTACGCAGGAGACGATTGAAATTCTATGGCCACATCTGTAGAATGGACGACACTAGATATGCAAAAAAATTGCTTGGTATAATTAATTCAAAGAAGGTCAAAATAAGCTGGTTTGAGGAAATAAAGCAGGACTTAAAAGAAATGAACATCACAGAAGATGTCATCAGGGATCGCAAGGCTTTTGGGAATCTGGTTGCAAAGCACACGTTCACGGAAAAGGCTAAAAGAACCACAGGGAAACAATGGACGGAAGAAAGCAAGAAACAGCATAGCGAGTTCATGAAGAGATTTTTTTTTGGGAGGAGAAGAAGAAAGGAAAACCACCATCAAGCTAACAAGTTCCAACGCGCTCTCTGTAAACGGACATAACGAAGAAATAATAATAATAATAATAATAATAATAATAATAATAATAATAATAATAATAATAATAAGCCCATTCCAAAATGCAATAGTTGAATGTCGTGGTCCTTAGCTGGCCTATACGAAACAAGAATAATAATAATAATAATAATAATAATAATAATAATAATAATAATAATAATAATAATAATAATAATAATAATAATAATAACGAAACATTGGATCATTCTTCCTTGAAACTATAGAAGAGGTTCGAAGAAAGGAATCGGCGATGAAAATGTTTGTGTATTTATCGTGATGAAAATGTTTGTGTACTTTTCTGTTTGGAGGGGAGGAGCAAATACTGTTAATTTACTCCCTTTATCACGTCTCACCCCCCCCCCCCGCCACAAAATAACCATGTTTTATTCCTTTCTATGCTGCTCTACTTAGCAAAACGAACGAAGATATCCACGTATCCATTTGATGTTCATTTCTCTGACAACAAATAATGCAGAATTTTGGACATATTTTAACGATATCAAAAGTTGCTGATTACAGGAAAGTAATTAATTTACAGCTGTAACAATTTATTGCAAACCTCGGAAGACCTGGTCTTGTGCAGTTACTTGTATCTCTTCAATTTGCACTTTCACAGACTGTTGCTAATTAAAGTACAAATAATAAACGTCATAAATGTCGTGTGGTTATTACTGGCCTATTTCAACATGTCCTATCTTAGAAAGTTGAGTCACTCTGCAGTGGATACCATAACACTGTCTACTAGAAGGTCATGAACGAGCTGACGCTCTTGCCAAGAACGGTGCTAAGGGAGGCAATTATCAATAAAGAAATATATTACTAATTATTTAAAAAATATAATCATTATGCACTGGAAGAGAGATCGTCTCACCGAGTCAGTGCTTGGGATGTTTCATCTGCTTGATATTCTTCTCGAGATATACTGCCAGCTTTCCAGCCAACAGGAGATGATGGACAGAAGCCATCTATGAAGCAAGATGACGCATGTGTGAATGATGTACACTTGCTAGCAAAAATCTAGCTCATACAGAAAGGGTGATTTGGGCGGTTCGGGCTACGCAGGTGTCACTTTGCATTTGGGAGTAGTAGGTTCAAACCTCACCTTTGGCAGCCCTGAAGATAGTGGTTTCCCATTTTCACACCAGGCAATTGCTGGGGCTGTACTTGGCTGAAGGCCACGATCACTTCCTTTTCTGTCCCAGCATCGCCATAATACAACGTAAAACAAATAGGAAAAAATCGTGGTAGCCATGGAAAGAAGGAATCTCCAACATTCCAGACTGGCCACGAAGAGAGGCAACTACCGAGTTTCGTCCGAGTGACGGACATGGCTGTCTAGGGAAACATTTTCATCTGCTTGATATTCTTCTCGAGATATACTGCCAGCTTTCCAGCCAACAGGAGATGATGGACAGAAGTCATCTATGAAGCAGACGACGCGTGTGTGAATGGTGTACACTAGCTCATTCAGAAGGGGAGATTTGGGTTGGTGTAGATATGGGATGTTTAGGTGCTAAAAGTGTTATTTTAGGCGCCTAACATAGGCTCTCAAATGTGAATAACAGGTTCTAAAAACATATTTTAGGCAGCTTCAATTCTATACATTTTAATAGATATTTATCAATGAAAATACAATTCTTATACTGTAATGCTAAATTGATAATTACTCTTTAGGGAGAAATACAAAACAAATTCCACTCACCTCTTTGCTGCAAACATCACAGAATAAATATAATTTTACCATCCGATGTGAAGTGGGGAAACTCCTGTACCTTTTTAATTAAAGACGACATGGAAGATGACACTTTCTTGTTTTCAGCGGGTCAATAGACACTCGTGAGACAGATTGCGGGAGGTCCTTAAGGTCTTCCTGGGAGTATGGTTTATACCTTCCCGATTTTAATATTTTGTTTGAAAAGTATTTCAAGAATATACTCTTCTAGATATTTAAAAGGAATCGGCAAATATCTTAGTTTCTTGGAATTTTAAAAACATTATAAATCGGTTTCGGGATAAAAATAGCAACGATAGGAATAGAGGAAAAAAACAGGTTCTAACGTAAATGTAATCAGTTTTAGGCACAATAGGACCATCGTTCCTAACCTCATACAGGGTCTAAACTAAGACCGTCGAAGCAGCGTTTTCACTGTGCGATACGTAAGCTGCAGTATAGCAGGCGCGCGCATAGTTATTGACCTTGCAAGCAGCCTGCGCGTGTTGGTAAATATCAGTCACCAGTCTGAATCTGAGCTGTTAACATAGTGAGACAGTTATCATTGCAATGCCGTATTTTCGTATGTAAAAGTTCTGGTTTCATCTTAATGGTCGTGTGAACAGTCAGAACTGTCGCTATTGGTGTGCAGAAAATCCTAATGGTGGTTATGAAATCCCTAATTATGACAGGAAGATGCGTGTTTGCTGTGCTGTTAGTGCAAGACGAATAATTGCGCTTATATTTTTCGAGACGACAGTAAATGCAGAGAGGTACGAAGATGACATTTTGACTCGGTTCTTCCATCAGTTAATGGAAGAAGAAAAAACGCGTGGGCGGTTTCAACAAGATTCAGCCCCTGCTCATACAGCAGAAGATTCCCTTCTTACAATCTCGAAAGTGTTTGCAGAGTGATCAGTGCTGGTCTATGTTCCCCTCGTTCTCCAGATCTAACAGTGTGTGATTTTTTTACTTGTGGGGTAAACTGAAAGAAAAAAAGAGTATCGAACAAATCCTCACACATTGGAGGAACTGAAAGAAAACATTTCCGGCACGAATGAAATAAAAAACATTACAGTGACAGAACTTACTCGCGTCAATCAGAATGTGGTAACGAGATACAATGTCTGTATAACCCACGAAGGGCGACACTTCGCCATCTTTATATATATGCACGCTTAAAGCAGGGCGGCCGCGCGCGACATAGTTCGGCTGAGGCAGCTGCCGTAGCGTAGAGTACAAACACTGTGCGTTCGGTCTTAGTTTATATGAGAGGTTCCGTTTTTCTTTTCAAGTTGCTTTACGTCGCACCGACACAGATACGTCTTATGGCGACGTAACATTCAAGGGAAGGAAGCGGCCGTGGCCTTAATTAAGGTACAGCCCCAGCATTTGCCTGGTGTGAAAATGGGAAACCACGGAAATCCTTTTTCAGGGATGCTGACAGTGGGGTTCGAACCCACTATCTCCCGAATACTGGATAATGAATGGCCGCATTCAAGCGACTTCAGCTATCGAGCTCGGTATGAGAGGTTCTATCCTCAATTTGATCATTTGTAGGCACAACAGGACCACCGTTCCTGACTTTATAAATACATGTAAGGTGTAAATACAACTTCACTTCACCGAGCTCGATAGCTGCAGTCGCTTAAGTGCGGCCAGTATCCAGTATTCGGGAGATAGTAGGTTCGAACCCCACTGTCGGCAGCCCTGAAAATGGTTTTCCGTGGTTTCCCATTTTCACACCAGGCAAATGCTGGGGCTGTACCTTAATTAAGGCCACGGCCGCTTCCTTCCCACTCCTGGCCCTTCCCTGTCCCATCGTCGCCATAAGACCTATCTGTGTCGGTGCGACGTAAAGCAACTAGCAAAAAAAAAAAAAAAAAAAAAAAAAAAAATTATCTCTTCAGGAACAAAATAGGTTTCTTCCTAAAATCCGAGGTTATTCTAACTCCTCCCTCTACCATATTACATCCTATTCTTATTTCCTCAGATGATAGCGAATTTCGTTAAAGAAAGCTATGACATCGTTCATTGGTTCATTTTTTGTTTCTCCGGATTTATTTGAAGCGCGTCATAGGGAGAAGTCAAAAAAATTAAGAAACGAGATTTCCACTTCCGGAGGTGCACATGACCGTGAGGTTCACTCAGCCTACATAAAAATAAGTACCACGGTAATTTCTGGGGGCAAAGGCGGCTGGGCGTAGAGCTAACAACTCTACCCCACCAAGTGCTGAGGTTACGGATAGTGGAAGCCTTTACCTTCCAGTCCTGCCAGGGCCTGCATGGCCTGTACGGAAATGACTTTGTTTTGGGTCATAGTGAGAAGCAGTAACGAATGGGTATAGTCAGATGCTACAGTAGTTAGGTCGATGCGTAAATCTTACGGAAAGGGAACAATATTTCGATCTACGAATATTGACCAGAATTTCTGCACGCGAGTGTACACGCCAGTCAAAAAACAATCCCAACTTTATTTCGTCAATCTACCAAAAATTTAAGGACACCTGCATATTTAATAAACATGATTCCTGTCTTTAAATTTTGGTCACAGGCGTAGCATAGGACTTTTTAAAGAGAACAAATACATATTTAGAGGAACATCTGCTGATACTTAAACTGATGCTTATACTCATAATAGTTCCAAAGAAAATAGCGTTTGTTTTTTTACTTGAGGAGATCTGGAGAGTACAATATAGGAATTAAATTAATAATCTTTGTTAGGGTAAAACACAAATATCTGTAGAATACTTATAATTGCAATAGAGCAACAGAACATGTTTCCATTTAAAAATATCCCCCGGTTTATAGCTCGCAATAGAACCACAGAAAGTGATAAAAAGAACCATTCCTTGACCTAGGCTACACAGGAGACCCCCTGAAGCTACCGAGATCGTTTGTGTGTTACGTTGTAGCGGGACATTAACACTACAACGTAACATTCAAATGATCTCTGTAGCTTCTGGGGGTCTCCTATCCAGGCAATGTCAAGGAATGTTTTTTTACCACGTTCTGTGATTCTGTTGCGAGCTATAAAACGGGGGATATTTTGAAATGGAAACATATTCTGTTGCTCTATTGCTATTATAAGTATTCTACAGGTATCTGGGGTTTTCTATAACAAAGATTATTAAGGTAATCTCCTACTGTACTCTCCAGATCTCCTTCAGTATTAAAAAATACCCATTTTATTTTCAATTATTATAAACAATCAACTTTAATAACTTCAAAGCAAAGAGTGATATTGTAATGAAAATTTCAGCAAATGTTCTTATAAATATGTGCTAGTTCCCTGTCAAAGAGACCAACGGTTTAAGGACACATAACATGTTCATGAAATATCCAGGTGTTCTTTAACTTTCGGTAGGACCTGTATTATGATTTGTACCAATATATATTGGGTAAAATCGATGTAGAATTCAACACTGATTATGTGCATTGAATGATACTCATTTAAGGTATAACCACCCAGTGAACTGTATTTCCATTTATCATACCATCACTTTTGTCTCTCTCCTGTTTATGTGTATTTATCCGGGCTGGTATATTTACACATTTACGGTAAGATGTTTTTGTTTTTAAATTCTGCAGTTTTCAATTAATAGTTGCCAACAAAAACAAGAAATTAAACGCATCCACTTTCCTTGTTTGTACCACTCCGTATTAAAAGCCATAAAATGTCGAGCTATTTACTTTTTATCTCCACTGGCTGTTGCATCAGCGAGCGATGTAAAAAGAGATCTACAAGAAGAAATATTTCTCAGCTCAATGGCTCTATTCGTTTGCCAAGTTGTAAACAAGAGAGCGAATGTTATCAGCAAGTCATCGCTCAATACTCGTGACTGAAGGAGCCGATCTCTAATTGGAGATTGCCATTATCTAAGAAACGAGGACACAAAGACGAGAAGAGCTCTCAACCGTCGCCTTGCAAAATAAGTGCGAGGGAATGATAAAGATAACGGGAAAATGTAGAGATTTCCTTCAGTCGGGAATAATTATTAGTGAAGGTATTGGGAAAGAATGATCTTTATTTTAACCCTATAGAGCAGGGATGTACAAACTTTGTGCGCCGAACTCCCACCATCCGGCACAGCAAGTAGGATAAGTGAGGAAGTATCATAACTAGGGCTCGGATGTTTAAGACCCAAAAATAGCCCAAATAAGCAAGCAAAAGTGACGAAATATGACGTAAAAATTTAAAAAAATGACTCGAAAATTATTAATCTAAATATGGTCATTAAAAATAAGTTATACAGTAAATCGAAACGGCAATTCCTTTGAAATATATTTGTTAACTAAATTCTTTATTCTTACTTTCATATTAATTTTCTGAATATACATCTTTAGCAGTTATTCACAGTCTATTGTCCTCGATTCACTTATCACACATTTGTGAATACATACCTATAAAGGTTGTCAGATCACACAACATTTTAAAATACCATGTGATTGTTGTACTGAAAGTTCAACACTTCTCACAGTTTCAATACCTGCATGAATTACTAAGCTAGCAGCTTCTAAACGAGTAACTGCACTCGATAGATGGATAGTTCGACTTAATATATGCCATACTTTCTGACAAACTGTTGGAAAACAATTCCTGCGCAATCTTGATGCAAAATGCAAACTCGTGTCCTCATCCCGAGGTGGTGCAGCTCTTTTCAGGCACACCCCCAATGGAGGTGAGTTGGATGTACCACTTTAATCACATACCAGCCCTCCTGTCATTCTTAAATTTCTGGCAGTGCCGGGAATCGAACTCGAGCCCCCGCAATCTTCATTGAAGAGGCAGAGTATTCCACTTGTATTAACTGCAGATGCGATACCGAGAAGCAGTTGTGAATGCTACTTCGCATTCGATAAGTTGAAGATGATTTTGCACAGCTACAGCTATCGTCAAACCGCTGAAATATGACCGAAATATGACCGAAATATGACGTTTCTACAAAAATAGCTCAAAATATGACCATATGACAAAGAATACCCAGAATATGTATTTATATGACAAATAAAAATCACTTAATTGTGACGATAATCACCTGATTTGCACCAAAATCCAATCAAGCAAGAAAATAGAGACAAAGAAAACATATGACTTTTCCTAAACATCCGAGCCCTGATCATAACTATACATAGTCTTTCTTCGCCTTAGCGAGGTCTACGCTAAATATCAGAGCTTTAATTTACACATAAATTACGTATGGGAATCAATTCACTTTTGTAACAGTTTTTTAGTGGGTGCTACATTTTGTGTTTATTATTTACATATACGATATACATTAGAGTGTTGTAGACAGTAAATTTACTGTGGATGTTCTATATTTAAATTTCTTTATGTATAGGGAACAAGCTTCCATGAAACCACCATTCGCACACAATGGCGGAAATAACCACCTGTGAGAGATGCTCGCAACATAGAATTGAAAAGCATTTTCACAGAAGTAAGTAGAACCGAATGTAGCAATTTCGCCAGGAGTCTCGTATCCACTTGTTGAGGAATCGAAACCGGGACCCTTTCGAAAGGCCAGCACGCTAAATATATAGCCATGAAACAGGAAATAATAATAATGAATGTAGCATACTGCCAGGAAACACTTGTGCTTTGTTCACTTAAGAAAGATCGGGCTTATGTTCGCCATTTTGGTTTTTGCAATAGAAGTAGACCTACATACTTGCTGGAGCTATAGATTTTATTTTTCCTGTTCCTGTCGTCACTCCAAAACGAATTCAAGGACGAAAATATACTCAACTGAGGTATTAGTCCCGGGGAGGCGGAAAACGGTTTGAACTACAGTCGAAAAAGCTGGCAGATCATCACTATTGCCAACAAATGTTCTTAGAATATGTAACCACTAATATTTGACTGAAATCATCATTCTCCGCTGAATAAATTCCGATACACAGTAAATCATACAACACACATGTACATAAAGACTTCGTTGCATGAAACAGAACCCGGCACATATTTTCAATTTTGATAAAATCTGGGATATTTATATATGATCCGAAAAGTTTCTTCGGGGCATCAGGACAGATGATTGTAATCAGATACTGTCCCGAAAAAGCCGGGATGTATAGCAGCCCTACTTTAAAACAACAATCACCACCATCACCCCCACAGACGTCAAGGTGTTGGCATTTTGCCTCCCAGGAGAACTAGAGGGCGGATTTTGCCATAGTTTCATATTTTGTTTGCTTCAAGATATAATATGTCCACAAGAAGTAAAGGCGATTCATATCATCTGAAATCGAATGGCTAAGTTTTATAGTGTATGTTATGGGGTTTCCGTGGAGCAGAGAGGTGTAAGAAGGTGCGGGCGCGAATGGGTGGACAGAGAAAAGATCAAATCTTAATTTACAACTCTGAAAATAAAAAAAAATTCTTTCTTTCCTTTTTTCTCTGAATTTAAGGCTTGATGAACAACACCAAATAACAATTGGATGGACAAGGTGAGCTCGTCAGCTCTTGTAACAATAATTTCAGGTAGACAATAATTTGCAGAGTGAGCTTGGAGCTCCAAAGTTACAAGTGTTCAAAAGAGCACCACTGCTCCATTCAATTTTTTTTTTTGCTAGGGGCTTTACGTCGCACCGACACAGATAGGTCTTATGGCGACGATGGGATGGGAAAGGCCTAGGAGTTGGAAGGAAGCGGCCGTGGCCTTAATTAAGGTACAGCCCCAGCATTTGCCTGGTGTGAAAATGGGAAACCGCGGAAAACCATCTTCAGGGCTGCCGATAGTGGGATTCGAACCTACTATCTCCCGGATGCAAGCTCACAGCCGCGCGCCTCTACACGCACGGGCTCCATTCAATTAATTCTCTAGGAGACTACTCTCCAAACTTATTACAATCAAGCCTCTCCAAGGCATAATCTAAATTTTAACACTAGATCAATACAAACAGTTACTCACCCCACAGTCTGATTTACACCTGAATATGAATAGTTAAACTTTTAACATGGGCAAAATGTGCCTATTCTACGTGGTCTAAGTGAAAACAGAAAAGGTTTAAGGTATTGGCTGTAAATCAAAATGCTAGAAGGCGAACACTTGCACTCTTTTCAAAATATACTCTAGAACACTTCAAACCCTATGTGGGCTTATGGCCAGAAGTTGCAGAGGCTAAGCCTATACTACAGAGGTGACTAGATGGAGAAAAGTTAAGTTCCAAAAGAAGAGATTTTAAATTTTACGAAATCATAGTCACCCCAATACCAAGTTGAATGGGAATTAACCCATTCCAGTCTGGGCCTTAATATCCCTAACAAACGTTCTGGACAGGGCATTTTTAATGATATTTAAAACATTATATCTCTGTACCTGTAGGAGATATTTGCATGATTCTTTTTTCTTTGTGCTTGTTTGATTATCTAGTTTTGAAAAACGCTGTTTGTATTATGTCAACTATCACTTGAGATATTAAAATTGTTTAAAAATTATACCATATTTTGCGAATGGAAAAAAGTCTGACGGTTAAATAAGCAAGTACAGTTTTCTGAAATACTGTTATATTTACCCTATTTTGCTAATATAAAATGTGCATTGCAATTGCAAAACAACAACAATAATGACTACGATATAAGAATAATTTTTCAATAATAATAGTAATAATTACAATAATGAAAATGGGAGCTCTTATGAAATTTTATTTTAATTGATAAATTTTTTCACTCAAATGTAAAAATATTGTTCCATTTACCACAAATGACTTCTGAAAAAGAGAAAACTCAGTCTTCTAAACCGGAAACTTTACTAATATGTAGACAATCTTACGTATTCACGCAAATTTGAAATACGCGGGAACATGCGCTAGGCCGTAAAACGAACTCCAATCATAATGAAATGTAAGAAGTTGTTTCGAATTCATATGTCAATAATATGTTCATTTGTGCATAAACTTATAATATATCATAAAATAGCGAAAATATCACTTTCGTCAAGCACATGTTTGCCGCGAGAAGCCAAGTCTTAAAGCTCACTGAGTGACAACATCTACTGTTGGTCGAAAATATCGTAAATTCTCTGACTTAGACATATAATACTGCCATCTGCTTAAATACTCTCGTAACTAATACATGAAGAAACACGATGTAACCACCAGAATGCGTGCATAGCTCGTTCTCGATTTTTAGTGAACTGTCAAACCTTACTACGGGCTATGCCCGCAGCGCACCCTGAGCGTAATTTTGGCCGCTGCGAGCTGTGCTCGCAGTTAGACCGCAAAGAGTTAAAAGAGGGTTAACACTCTTTATTTCCTGAGTTATTATAATGTCCTTAGACTTGCTTAAAAGTTTACATTGAAAATATTATAGATTTACATTAAGAAATAATTTTGAAATCTTCCCCTCAAGTCAGCTTTCTGACACTATCACATGATTAAAAGATGTCTGCCATTATCTTGAGCTGGTGGGCCTTTCGACGACGGGCAAGGCTTGCCCACTGCCTCCACTACGAATGCACTGTAAACCTCTTGACTGGAGCGATGGAAAAGATAACAATGTATAATATTGTTTATTGATATTCAAGTTGGTACAACAATGCAAAGAGATGAATATGTAAACATTCCGTTCGCTGCCGGAAACTTTTACAGTTGTTGACAGTCGACAGTATTAACAAGAGCTTGACAATGCGGGTTTTTTTTTTCGGTGGCGTTTTGGTATTCGGTTCGGATGTTGGAATAATAGACAAATAACGTTTTACAAGACGTAAAGTAGCAGAGAGGAGAGATCCTTCCTCGATACTTGGCAGGGACCAATCTACCTGCCCCAAAACTATTCCTTCTTATATAGAAGAACTGAAACAAAAACAAGCAGAAACTAAATGATGCCACCATTCTCTTTGTTCCCATGGTCTTGTCACTAGGAGGACCGGACCAATTGTCTTGTCCAGTTCAATATTGTAGCTCTAACCTATCTATACCGCTCATGTATTTAGCGCATTGCAAGCTCGCCGGAGCCACCGCTATGGTGGATCTATAACCTACACTTTCATTTCATACTGAAATAAAAAGCAGCTAAAAGTATTCTGCTTCAGCAGTTGGTATTTGGAGAACCAACCTGATGCATAGAGGAACATAGTATTTAGCAGAGTACGCAATAGTGCATATACGAGGGGCGTACTATATTGTTTTATACTTTATTTTTTGTACGTCCGGGTATGGTTCACATTTCACTTTTGAAGGTGGTGACGTGTAACTAGTATCTTGTTCCACCGTTTGGTAGCAGCACACGCACAGGGGCCAACGAATGCACTCGTCATAGCCATTCCATAACAACACTGTCAGTGTAGCAGCAGCCAACATGGAAAGCAACCGTCAGGGACAGCGCTATAAGACTTTACGGAAATGGAGGCAGCCACAGGAATTAGCCGAAACACCCCGGAGCGGATCGTGCACGGTCACTTACAGTTGGGGAAGGTGTCATCGACATGGGTGCCTAGACTATTGTCTGCAGACGAAAAGCAGAGGAGTATGGACGTGTGCAAAGAATTTCTGCAACGCCATGATCAAGATCCAGCTGAATTCATGGTTAGGCTTGTGAATGGTGATGAGACATGACTCCATTACCATGAGCCACAAATGAAACAACAATTGATGCAATGGGTACTGCCACACCCACCATACTCTCCCGACTTGGCACCAAGTGATTATCACCTGTTCGGGAACATGAAGAAACTTCTGCGGGTCGCCGTTTTGCGGATTTTGCAGAACTGGACACAGCTGTCAAGGCATGGGTACGCACCACTCCGAATGGCAAAAGTGCATACAGTTACAAAGAAATTATGTTGAGAAGGCGGACGTAACAACTGATGTGTAATGTATTTCACTTGGGTAGAAAAAAGTGTAAAACAATATAGTACGCCCTTCGTATGAGTGCACATACTGCTGTTCGTTAGTGCATAGATACATGAATAGCCTTTAGTGTATGTGAACCCGCCCTCTAATAATACAAATAACAACATAAAACTTCTTTTTGCTAGGGGCTTTACGTCGCACCGACACAGATAGGTCTTATGGCGACGATGGGATAGGAAAGGCCTAGGAGTTGGAAGGAAGCGGCCGTGGCCTTATTTAAGGTACAGCCCCAGCATTTGCCTGGTGTGAAAATGGGAAACCACGGAAAACCATCTTCAGGGCTGCCGATAGTGGGATTCGAACCTACTATCTCCCGGATGCAAGCTCACAGCCGCGCGCCTCTACGCGCACGGCCAACTCGCCCGGTAAACATAAAACTTAATCACATCAAATTATTTAGGAATTCACAATCAACGACGCAAACGGAAGTATTAGCCAATGAGACCAGAGAACACAATGAATTCAATTCACGCGGAATTAATGACCATACATTAGCTTTCAACACAGCTCCTTGTATGATATGTTCTTCCTGTCATTCAAGCAGGGACAAGTCTAATAAATTGCAACCAGCCTTTCAACCAACGACGCCATTGTGCAATTACGGATGTCTGAATAGCGGTGCGTTCTGATTTTTTATGTTCCGCATAAAATGCTATGGGCTTTACGTCGCACCGACACAGATAGGTCTTATGGCGACGATGGGATAGGAAAGGCCTAGGAGTTGGAAGGAAGCGGCCGTGGCCTTAATTAAGGTACAGCCCCAGCATTTGCCTGGTGTGAAAATGGGAAACCACGGAAAACCATCTTCAGGGCTGCCGATAGTGGGATTCGAACCTACTATCTCCCGGATGCAAGCTCACAGCCGCGCGCCTCTACGCGCACGGCCAACTCGCCCGGTCCGCATAAAATGAAGCGGGGAAGTTTGGACTTTGCAAGCTCTTATGTTTGCGTTTAAGCCGGGCTGAGTGGCTCAGACGGTTCAGTTCGGTGGTATTTGAAGGTGCTCAAATACGTCAGCCTTCCGGCACGTAAAATAACTCCAGCGAGACTAAATTTCGGCACATCGGCGTCTCTGAAAACCGTAAAAATAGCTATTGGGACGTAAAGCCAACCACATTATTACTCTTTTTATTATTATTATTTACGCTTAACTTACTTTGATACTCCTTGTTTTCCGTCACGGCGACAGAGAGGTCTTTTTTTTTTTTTTTGCTAGTGGCTTCACGTCACACCGACACAGATAGGTCTTATGGCGACGATGGGATAGAAAAGGGCTAAGAGTGGGAAGGAAGCGACCGTGGCCTTAATTCAGGTACAACCCCAGCATTTACCTGGTGTGAAAATGAAGAAACCACGGAAAACCATCTTCAGGTTTACCAACAGTGGGGTTCGAACTCATTATCTACCAAGTGCAAGCTCACAGCCGCGCACCCCCAACCGTACGGCCAACTCCCCCGGTCCCGAGAGGTCTTACGCCGACGATGGGATAGGAAAGGGCTAGGAGTGGGAAGGAAGCGACCGTGGCCTTAATTCAGGTACAACCCCAACATTTACCTGGTGTTAAAATGGGTAACCACGGAAAACCATATTCAGGGCTGCCGACAGTGGGATTCGAACCCACTATCTCCTGGATGCAAGCTCACAGCCGCGCATCCCCAACCGCACGGCTAACTCGCCCGGTCCCGAGAAGTCTTACGGCGACGATGGGATAGGAAAGGCCTAGGAGTTGGAAGGAAGCGGCCTTGGCCTTAAGTTACAGCCTCAGCATTTGCCTGCTGTTAAAATGGGAAACCACGGAAAACCATATTCAGGGCTGCCGACAGTGGGATTCGAACCCACTATCTCCCGGATGCAAGCTCACAGCCGCGCACCCCCAACCGCACGGCCAACTCGCCCGGTCCCGAGATGTCTTACGGCGACGATGGGATAGGAAAGGGCTAGGAGTGGGAAGGAAGCTACACGCCTCGTGCCGCATAGCTAACTCGCTCAGTCACTGAAATTATTTTTAAACATTGTTTTACGTCCCACTAATAACTCTCATGGTTTTCGGAGACGCCGAGGTGCCAGAATTTTGTCCCGTTGGGGTTCTTTAACGTGCCAGTAAGTCTACCGACACGAGGCTGACGTATCTGAGAAACTTCAAATACCACCGGACTGAGCCGGGATCGCACCCGCCAACCTGAGCTCAGGCGGCCAGCGCTCTACCACCTGAGCTACCAAGCCCGGCAATTGGACGGTTGTATTTATGTATACGTGATCAACTGTGAACGGTTACAGAACATCTAATTTTTATGTTTACGTTCATTGTTCATTTTCAGCACTCTTAAAATGCCAAATGACTGTGCTGGGACTCGATCACGCAATAATGAACCGAGAAGCCGAACGTCTAATGTTCGACTCCTTGGCTAAGTGGCCTGCGTTGAGGCCTTCGGTTCGGAAGGTCCCATGTTCGATTCCCGGCCGGGTCGGGGATTTTAATCGCGCTGATAAATTCTTCTGATCCGAGGAATGGGTGTTTGTCCCAACACTTTTATCTTGCTATTCAGACAGCACACTACAATAGCAACCACCACATAAACACGCAATAGTGATTACATGCCTCCAAATACGGTTGTGTCAGGAAGGGCATCCGGTCGTAAAGCAGGGCCAAAGCCACATGTGCGACGTAGTTCGTACCCGCGACCACACAGATGTCTGAAAAGCTGTAGAAGAAGAAGAGGAAGAAGCGAACGTCTAATCTAGTACAACACACTACTCTATCGCATGTTCGTGAGATAAAGTTGCAGACAAGGTACTGTCACGTCATAATGACGTCTGAAGGAACAAATTATCTAGTATTTCAAGACAGCAGTAAAGCAGTAAGTGCGTCACGGAATGAGGAAGACATTAAATTTTTTGCACCATTCAGCTCGATAATTTATAACTTGACTGGGTGACAGTTCAGTTCAAGATAAGAATGTTAACAAGGCAAGGCAACTGGTCTTCTTGGAATTCAGTAACAATAAAGAGTATCTCCCTGGGAGAACACAGATTCAATCTTACATCGCATTTGCCTGGTGTGAAAATGGGATACTATGGACGGTGGCTGCCTGCTGTCATTTCTTCATGGATACAGTACTTTTGCATCCATCTCTTGGCACAGGCCAGAGTAAAGTGTAGCTTCCACCGAAGTCCCTGTGAACATCCATGGCTGTGACATACGGAAGCTGCTGGGGTATGGCTATGGGTAGTACTGAGTACTGACATTCAGAGCACGACTAGTGCATCTGGGTGTTATGAAAGGTGTTGCTCATAGGGTCAGTCGTGCTGCAATGGCAATGGCAAACTACCTCACACCTCATCTTGCCTAGTACGCCTCATTTTGGTGCTGTCATTGGTTTTGGGGGTTTCATTATAACCGCATAACCTTTGGTGGTGCTATTTGAGGATCCAACCAGCCTCTGGGCTCATGACCTAACAGACAGACATGGACGGTGGAGGTCTAATCCACGGTAACATGAATGCAAGCTAACAACTACACGGCTCTCTCCGCGTAGTCTATTCAAAACTCGTTACTTCACCAATGGTAAATTAGTAACCTGGATGGAGCACTTTGAAACCCGGCTTCTTCAGCAAATGATGATGTTTGTTGTTTAAAGCAGCCTAACAGCTAGGTCATCGGCCCCTAATGATACGAGGTGCAACTAAATGAAACGATAAAACTTCAAAATGTATCCACTGACCAAAATCTAAAACGAATGAAGATGAAAAATTACAATGAATCAAAAACAATCAGTGGATCCGATTCACAATGCCTTATTTTCTGAGATGATGCTTGTTGTCCAAAGGCGTCCAAAATCCAGGTCACCGGCCCCTCATGCAGTACTAGTCACTGGTAAAGCATAACCATGGTGTTTCTCATATTATAGTGGTACTAAGCCTAGGTAACGTAGGCAACGTAGGCTCGTGGTGTTTCTCACATGGTGGTACTAATCACCGTAATATAGACCCATGGTATGTCACACACAATGGCACCACTCACAGGTAACACAGATCCTCATATAAGGGTACTACTCACAAGCAACGCAGACCCATGGTGTTCCTCACTTAGGGGGACTAATCACAGGCCACGTATACTCATGGTATTGTTCACATAGTGGTACTAATCATAGGCAATGTAGACCCACGGTGTACCACATATTATGGTACCACCCACAGGTAACACAGACCCATGGTGTTCGTCACATAAAGGCACTACTCACAGGCAACACGGACCCATGGTCGTCGACATACAGTTGTACTAATCACGGGCAATGCACAACCCCGTGGTGTTCCTCACATGGTGGTACCTATCACAGGCAACGTAGACCCATGGTGCTCCTCATATAGTAGTACTACTCATAGGTAACGCAGACCCGTTTTGAATACAGGGGAACCAACGCAATTCAGCGCGGCGCACGGCAGGTCCTACCGCACGGACACTAGTCCGTGATGCCGCGCGCCGGCTCCACCGCCTCGGTGGAATGAGCACGATGGTAGTCTACTAATCACAGGCAACACCCAGACCCATGGTGTTCCTCACATAATGGTACTAATCGCAAGTAACGTTGACCCATGGTGTTCCTCGCTTAATGGTACTAATCACAAGTAATCTCATGGTTCCAGTTCCATCCTCCCTTGGTCGCCCCTTTTAGTCGCCTCTTACGACAGGCAGGAGATACCGTGGATGTATTCTTCGTATGTGTCCCCCGCACATAGGGTGTTCTTCAGCAACTGGCTTCCGGGATACGAACACTTGGCTTCCTGTGTTCGTTACTAACACTGCGTGGACGTGTTCTTGTGGAGCACTGGATGTGGTATACTAACGTAGAAAAATAGTGAAATAGAGATACTGAATCGAATTGTTGAGAGGAAAATGATATGGTGCAATTTGACCAGGAGAAGAGAGATAATTAGAAGATTAATCGTAAGACACCCAAAACTTGCTCAGTTAGGTTTTGAGAGAAGTGTAGGCGGTAAGAACGGTAGGGGTAGACCAAGGCATGAATATGGTAAAACAGATCTAAATAGATGTAGTATGTAGTAGATATGTAGAAATGAGAAGTTTAACACAGGATGGTTGTATGGGGAACTGCATCTAACCAGTCTATGGATTGATGATCACACATTATTATTATTATTATTATTATTATTATTATTATTATTATTATTATTATTATTATTATTACAACCCTTTACCGGCACATGCCTGGACTTCTAGCAGCATTTTGTTGTCAGGCACCCTTTGACTGATCACCTTCCGCGCATTTATTTTTTAAAAACAGTCTACAGCAGACTTCCGACACAATTACGTAGAAACTTAACGGTACTAAAGAGAACTAAAACACGCGCGTACGGCTTTAGATACTAGGATACACTAAAGTTATTGTGGTGAAGTAGATATATTTGGCAAGAGCACTTGTTTTCAAGAAGCCCGTCTGCATCAATCAAAGGGTGGGCCAGTAAGGTTGGAGGGTGCGTTTGACCTAGTTTCAAAGATCTTTCGCTCGCTTCGACGCCGGCTCAACATTATTTTTCACCTCTCCTGTCTTGAGTTTTCTTGACCATTACTAGGGCTACAATTTTCATGAATTTTCGTTTTCTTTAAACACAAATTGTTTTAGTATTTAGGCCTACATATTTATGATAAATGCATTATTTGTATTTCTGTCTTTTAAAGTGCATTTTGATGTTGAAAACATACTGTCGTATAGAAATCGACAATGAAATTTCGCAGAGACCATGAGGAGACCCATAAAATAGCGATGTACAAAAATTTACCTGCCATGTCGAACTGGAAGGTTTCGAAATCTTGATACAAAATCCGTGTGACAACCCAGCTTACTGGACAACCCTTGCTTCTTGCTGGCTCGTGCGGTGCACAGAGGAGTGGAGTTGCAGTTGTGCTGGAGAGAGAGAACGAAATGCCAGGCTGCCAGGCGTCAAGGTCACTTTATTTTACGGAACGAATGTGAAACATAAATGAGGTGCGTTGTTCGCATGACAAAAAGACAAATATTTTGGCTCCATGCACAACGTAGTCTATATGCACTTTGAGGTCACAATTTTCTTCACAGTTTTCTTTACTTGTTTGAAGGCAATATTTCGCAGGCGCTTTGAACTCGAGAGATCTCTTCGTTGTATAATTAGTTGCGAACCGTGGGGAAGAAAACTGAAAACGAATGAAGGACTGCATTTTCAGTATGCTGTTTCTCTGATAGAGATCAAACTGAAAGTCTTTTCAAGTCGGCACAATGTCTGTTAAGCGGTGATGCAAAGCCTTCCACTGCCGGAAGAAAAACTTGTCCATGGGCTGTATTTTCCCTGTAGTGCCGGGAGGAATCTAGAGAATTTATATACTGTTGCCTGGAGGAATGTCTTCAAGACAGCTCTTATCACTATAAGTAGTCCAGCAATCTAGCAGAAGCAAACACTTCTCTTCCGCAAATGGCAAGAAGGGTTCTTTAAACCAATACTTTAATTCCTTTTTCCCCATTTTCCCTGATTCTGTGGCTGTTACAATATATTTCTAGCATGAAACATTTTTTTTTGGAAACTCTCGGACCGAAAGTTCCAGTTGCCTCCTGTAGTACAATGAATAATTTCGGGAAAAGAGTACCGGCCATACTAATTGTAGGCATAATTGTGTATGAATGGGTGAGTGCACTAACTGAGTGAGCAACTGTTTCTATATGTTTCTCACCAACAAACGACAGAGTCCTTTTCGCTTTCATTTCGCGCACGAAACCACTCTGATCAGTATTGTATATTGAAGAAGCGGTGTAGTCTAAAAATCGCTCTGTAGCTGCTTCTACAAATTTCTTTGCGACTTTATCATTTTCGTCTTCTTATTGCAGATACAGTACGTACGGGATTCCAATTTCGTAATTTTCTACTTTCCATTCTGTACTTTTCCTTAAAACGACTCAACCAACTAGCACATGCGCTGAAATTAGTTCGCCCCTTGAAATCTCTCTTGAAACTTACAAGGCCGACAGTCGCAAGTCTTCATCGCATACATTCCGCTTGTCTTCTTGTTTATGTAAAGCGTGAAAATAATTTTGTATGCATCAATTTCCTGTGTTCAATGGGGCTTACAGATGTAGATTCTAATTGGTTCTTCCACCTGTACAGTTGTTGTAGTGACGTCACCTTACGACAACTTTTGCGAACAGTGGTTAATGATAGCCGCTTCTTACCCCCCTTATTTAACAATAAATTTACAGCTTTTCTCTTGTACGCAAGACCTACAGTTTGTTTTACTTTATTCTGTGGACTGGAAGCATAGCTTGAGCTAGTAGATTTGCCAGGTGACTGCGGTGTCTCTTCACTGGATTGACGGGAATCAGACTCGGGGCTCAAAGTCGGATTCGCAACACATCTTGATGTTTGTTTTAAGGGGCCTAACATCGAAGGTCATCGGCGCCATAACACATCTTGTTCCTGGCAATGGTGTGCTGCCTTCTCTTTCAGATAATGCGGATAAGGTGTCGCTTCTTCCACTATCACTTTCACTGTCACTATTTTTCTCCAGACACGACTCGGAGACGATGTTGGCACCCATGAGATGATTTCCCATTAGTTCGATCACATGTCGACCCATCTCCCTTTCTTCCGAAGTTATTTCACCTTTTTCACGGAAATAACGTAAAGCATACTCTAGAACATTAGCCAGATTCATGAATGTTCTCTCAAAAGAACATGTGTCAACTGCCTAGCGCAGAAAGCTCAAGGTAACCCGGTCGCTTCAGCTGGTCACCAGGGCTGTCCACGTCGAGCTATACCCTAACGCGTGCAATTCTATTGGATATTTCCGTATCGATTTCAGGACCTTACTGATCGAAATGGCAGCTGAATTTTTGTATATTGCTTTCTTATGAACCCCTCATCCTCTCTACCAAATTTCATTGTCGATTTCGATATGACAGTGTAGACAGTTCCCTTGTTAGCAGACAAATTAGGGGACCCCATACTACGAGAAAAGTACAATTAAGCAATTTACTCAATTGTGCAGAAAGTTGAAGGACTAAAGGTCCCGGAAATGTTTCAAATTGTGAGTCCTTGATAGATCTATCAAACTAAAAATAAAAAATAAAAGATCGAAAAATCACTTCCGGCCTAAATGCAGTTCCGGAAAAGACAGCCCAAAATCGCTTGTTACTTTACTTTCTTTTTTATTCAAATTCAAACCCAATTAAATTTACGTAATTATTTCTGTATCGTCCGGCTCCATGCCTAAATGGTCAGCGTGCTGGCCTTTGGTCAGAGGGGTCCCGGGTTCGATTCCCGGCAGGGTCGGGAATTTTAACCATCATTGGTTAATTTCGCTGACATGGGAGCTGAGTGTATGTGTCGTCTTCATCATAATTTCATCCTCATCACAAAGCACAGGTCGCCTACGGGTGTCAAATCAAAAGACCTGCATCTGGAGAGCCGAACTTGTCCTCGGACACTCCCAGCACTAAAAGCCATACGCCATTTCATTTCTGTATCGTGTTCCTTGTTCCAATAGCCTCAGGCGTTTTCTGATTTTTTGAACAATAGCGTTCATAGTGGTGCTTAAGTGAAACAATGCATTGACTCATATTAGCGGTCGCAGCGGTAGAAAAAGGCAAACTGCTAATTTAATCGACCGGATAACGATGATTAAGAAAAGGATAGTAATTTTTAGGAATAAATAAAGAATATATTCTCATAATGTATTATATTTTATTTACCTAAAATTCGTAGCTCATATCCCAAAAATCTTTTCAACATTGAGTTGCTTGCCTGAGAAGGGCCAGAACTGTGGATTTTTGTTCATGTCTTTCATTCTGGATGCATTTTTCTTGAATTTTAACCAGAGATCCCCATTTTCATATCTGTTCCATACATTTTTGTCATTAATACCTATGTTTCGTACATAATTATTTCAATCGTTTTTTATTTTTATTTTTACGATTTGCTTTAAGTGGCACCAACACCGATAGGTCTTATGGCGACGAAGGGATAGGAAAGGGCTAGGTGTAGGTAGGAAGCGACCGTCTCCTTTATTAACGTAGATACAGCCTCAGCATTTGCCTGGTGTGAAAATAGGAAACTACGGAAAATCATCGTCAGGGCTGCCGACAGTGGGGTGCGAACCCACTATCTCCCGAATGCAAGCTGATAGCTATGTGACCCAAGCCGCACAGCCACTTGCTCGATAAATCGGTTTCTAACGCCCACCTCAATGTAATGGAGCAGTCCAACCACCCTTTTAAAACAAATTCGTCCGGGTATTGACCTACCATTTAGTTCGGGATAAATGATCGCACACCTGCCCGCATTCCAAACCTTTGTATTGTTTGAGTTTGTAACAGGTCTCAGCAGGTGGTCAGGGAGTCAATTAACTTTATCAAACTCTGCGTCACTTTAGCAGTCTGATATACTGAATTCGGAGTGGATTATGCCGAAAAACAAAGCAAATTCCTTTGTAAAATTGATCCTTCTGATATTCAGTGGACTACTTTAAAGACAAGGATTTAACGAAAACCTACAACCTGTTTTCCAGTCAATGACCGGATCAGGGATGGAATGAATGAAGCCCACATCTTAATGCGAGGATAGGAATTGTGCTGGCTGCCGAAGCCTGTCGCACTCCTCTGGGGGAATGATTAATGGCTGACAGATGAAATGAAATGATAGTGGAGAGTGTTGCTGGAATGAAAGATGATAGGGAAAACTGGAGTACCCCAAGGAAAACCTGTCCCGCCTCCGCTTTGGCCAGCACAAATCTCAAATGGGGTGACCGGGATTTGAACCACGGAACCCAGCAGTGAGAGGCCGACTCGCTCTCGCTGCCGTCTGAGCCACGGAGGTTACAAAGGATTTAATAAATAATAATAATAATAATAATAATAATAATAATAATAATAATAATAATAATAATAATAATAATAATAATAATAATGTTATTTTGCTTTATGTCCCACTAACTACTTTTACGGTTTTCGGAGACGCCGAGGTGTAGGAATGTAGTCCCGCAGGAGTTCTTTTACGTACCAGTAAATCTACCGACACGAGGCTGACGTATCTGAACACCTTCAAATACCACCGGACTGAACCAGGATCGAACCTGCCCACCGTCTGAGCCGCACAGCCCGGCAAAGACAAGGATTTACCTTTCATTTTTCCGTCACACGTTCTTCACGGAATCGAGAAGATAAAGTATCTCATCTTTAGTGGATCGGATGACAGTGAAGTTAAGTCCCATAAGCCTGGCCATCAATCAATCATTTTTCTCCTCCCACTTAAGGACGTTGTTTATGGTCTGTTTTACAAGCCATAAAGGTACGCAATGATGGGAGGTTGTAGAAAGACAGCAGACCGAACAATTAGTGTACAGTAAATCAAACGCATAATGTCACTACTTCCTAAGGCACGTTATTTTGTAAAAAGGAGCGCCTGAAAGGGAGGTATTGATTTCTCGAGTGACCTTGAGTGCTCTAATAAGGTAAAATGAGTGACCCACTTGGGAAAACTGTAACCGGAAACTACTTGCGAACTTGATAAGACTGAAGGAAATTACATAATTTAACTACCACGTCAAGAACAGCACTCACTGTCATGGACAAGACTATACAGTAAGTTACATACGATGTGAAAGGTTCCCTTTCTTTTTTTTAATACTAAAATTTCAGTTAGAAGTTTTAATTCCAAATTTCCACTTCAAAATAATAGCCCGTAATTCAATACTTAAATTTCCAGAGATGATAAATGAGAAATGAAAAGGAGTATGTTTTATTAAATAATCATAGAGAGGAAATGGATAATAGATACTTTTTTGACTGATTGAGAAAGAATCTATTACATTTCAATTTAACTGTAGACCTAATCTTTTACAAAAACTTTTCATAAATGCGGTCTCTTGCAACAATACAAGTTCTGTAATGATGTGTAGGCCTACCCATACCTGCCAACTTAAAATCAGGAGATTTTGATATGAAAATCAGGAAAATCAGGAGATACAATTGGTCAAAACTGCTTATTTTACATATCTTGCGCAATACAGGAGTACTATGGTATATACTATTACAAGACGTACTGTCTCAAAACCCGACTGTTCTTATACGGGGCTACAAGGCTAAAAATTACACATCACTATTCCCTTACAGGAAGTATGTGAGTCAGATGATCGGTCTCTGATAAGCCTTCCGAAAACAGTATGAATTCATGATCCACACGTGTGAATCAGTCATGCACTTGGATGCCATTACTTAGCAAATGCACATAGTCTATTAATATATTGCATCAAGCGTTTATGCGAAGTGCAATGCTATTTTTATCAAATTATACATTAAAATTCGCCAAAATTGTCTCCAAATGTCTCCTAAAATCTTTAGAAAAGTCACCACTTGCTATCTTTGAAATTCTGTCACTAAATTACGAAAAAGACTACAAATCTAGCAACTAGTCTCTAGAATAGACTAGACTGATGTGAACGAACACGAACATAGCACGCGAGAAAGAGAGATTGGCAATCGATATACGCGTCGCGATATACAGGTTTCAATAAACATCGCACATTCGCGCGCATTTCTCGTATTAGTAAACGTTGATATTTCATTTGAAAGCGATTTCCGGCTACTGGCATAAAAAGCTGAAATGGCGGGATTTGAAAACAAATGTTTGAAATTCGCAAAAAAAAAAAGCTAAAATAGGGAGAAATAATATCATAATCGGGAGGCGGGAAAACTGTCCAAAAGCGGAAGTCTCTCGCCTAAATCGCGAAAGTTGGCAGGTATGTGTACCCCATTCTTTTTAACTCCCGACGCGCAGTCATTGTGATGGCTGGACTGCTGGTACCACTTTGGAACTCAGGACTGATTCCTTCCGTTGATTTCTTGCGATTTTTTTTTACAAATAGGCCTACCTTCCTCAATGCTCGACAGTCACTGTGCGTCACTAAATGAGGTCTGCCTGGTCTTGATTTAGCTGTGGTTGTTCCTTCGCGTTTCCACTTCACAATCACATTACCAACAGTCAACTTGGAGAGCTTTAGAAGGTTTGAAATGTCCCTGGTGGATTTGTCTCTCAGATGAAATCCAGTGACTAGTCCACGTTCGAAGTCACCGAGCTCTCCTGACCGACCCATTCTGCTGTTACTGCTTCTCTCCTGACAACAACGACCACACTAGTCGATGAGGGTTTTTAGCCCTCCGACCCATTGGGGTTTTGAGTGAAGTTCTTATCATGGTGCTAAGGGACAGCATAGATGGCAAACAGTGTAACTGTTGGTTAGAGCGGAATCGAGCTGGCCAGAATATGGTCTACACCCGGTGGATGGTTTTGACTAATATGATTTTGGGCCTTTTGTAGCGTAAGCCCTCAGTTTCATAGTTGCCCAGCGAAGAGATTAGGGCATTTGGGTTATCTGTTAGGCTGGCGTAGAATGTACGGACATTCTTTTTGATCTTGATGTAGATATCCTCAATGTTGAGATCATTATGGATGTCTCGATTCCGTTCTAACAATTCTGCTCCTGAGATAAGGCGCAGAGCGCAGTTCTGTACGCGCTTGAACCCCATCCAGGTGAGTCGTAGCTCCAATTCCCCAGACGGGACTGGCATATTCGAGGATTGGTCTTAACGAGGTCTTGTACAGGATGAACCTGTTTTCTGTACTTAGCTCATTCCTGGATATCAAAACTGGTATGATTTCTGAGAGGCGATGAATCGCCTGAGCCGAAATACGGTTGACGTGATCTTTAAACATCAGTCCTCTGTCCAGGGTAACTCCCAGGTATTTAGTACAATTTCCCCATCGGATCACCTCCCCAAAAAAAAAGATCAGGGGCTGGGGGTCCTCAAGAGTTCTCTTAGAAAACAGAGATGTAGTAGACCACGCGTCTCGTAGGATATGTGCGTATAACCCAGATCAATGTGAGCGATTTTAGCCCTTCAGCCTTATGGGCCTTGAGTGCAACTTTCGATGGAATTTAAGCTAAACTGCATAGGTGTTGGAAGTGGTGGTACTTTGAACGGAATCGCGCTGTTCAGGATGTGACTTGCACCCCGAAGGGTGGTTTACTTAGGAGAGACTTGGGCCTCCTGTGGCGAAGACCGTCGCGTCGGTTTCATATTTTCCCAGGTTTGAGATGAGTGAATTGGGATTAGAGTTAAGATTAGCGTAGAATTTTCTAGCGGAGATCGGGATTCTAGTGTATATTTCGTCAATATGTAACTTAGATCATTATGTATGTCGCGATTCCGTTCATACCATTGCGCACCAGTGATCATGCGAAGTGCACGATTTTGCAAGCGCTGAACTTTGTTAAGGTGGGTTTTGGCTGCGATCCCCCAGGCGGGATTGGCATATTCGAGGATTGACCGTATGGAGGATTTGTACAGCAGGAGCCTGTTTTCTAAGTTGAGTCTGTTGTCGGTTTTCATCTGCTTCACCCCGCCTCCTTTTATACTAACGTATCTGCCTCTTGTGCAGTGATGCCAACACCGTGGTTTTCCCACTAAATCTGGGTTTTCTACTCTTAGTCAGTGGGTAAATTTTAACTCACGGTGGGCAGTGGGAAGTCTAGTCTTCTTCATGCTTATGTCAATGGATATTTTGGTGTTTTCATTTAAAGTTCTATGCAACATAATAATGTAATAGTTCAAATCTAAATTCTTGACATTTACAGTCGTAATGCCGCCAAAAGCCGAGCCGGGGAAAACCTGAACTGTCGGCGGAGCTTAGATGCAGGGCATGGCATTAAAAGTTTAAGACGCAAGAAACGCTTCAGTGCGTGTTTCTTTCATAGTAAAACGTCACTTCTTCAAGTGTCAAATGCACTTAATATTGTCATAGAGTCATTGATTTCCCTTCTCGAATCTTGTAATTTCGACGCCAGCGCAAACATGAATTTATCATGTGTTCTTTGTCAAATGGTCTGAAGCCATTGACACCACTAATATCTGGTGTAAAGTCATGAAATTCTGCGATGCAAATAACGCCAGTCCGTTTCAGGAGCTGGCACCATTTGTACTGCCCCGGCTAGTATTGCCAAGGTCAAATGAGGAGTTGAAGATAATGTTCAGTCATTATTGAAAGTAAAGTCAAAAATAAAATGATACCTGAAAAATCGATTCAGGCAGGACAGAGAAGAAACAAACAATGCTGCCTTATGAGCTACCCAACGTAGTATTTCAAAAATTAGGTAGGCTACTGTGAAAACATAGCAAACACCATCTTCCTCTGTGCCTCTATTGAAGTGTTAGGAAAGTACATCAGTGCCGGGCTGAGTGGCTCAGACGGTAGAGCGCTGGCCTTCTGATTCCAACTTGGCAGGTTCGATCCTAGCTCAGTCCGGTGGTATTTCAAGGTGCTCAAATACGTCAGCCTCGTGTCGATAGATTTACTGGCACGTAAAAGAACTCCTTCGGGACTAAATTCTGGCACCTCGGCGTCTCCTAAAATCGTTATAGTAGTTTGTGGGACGTAAAGCAATTATTATTATTATTATTATTATTATTATTATTATTATTATTATTATTATTATTATTATTATTGCGGAGTTTCCGTGGAGCAGAAAGAGGTGAAAGAAGGTGCTGGGTAGTATGGATCTATCTACGATATCAAAAATTAAATTACAACTTCAAAACAAAGGTTATATTTCTTTACCAATCACAAACCTAACAAATTTTTCACTGAGTGAAAACAACAAATCTCAGGTACAATGCCAATTTTCCTACGAGGGTGGAACATCCCAGACTAGGGAATTTAACAACTTTGGACTTCAAGCCCCAGATTTACAAGTTCCTAGCTACAAGCTCCAGTTTACAAAATTCACAACGTCTGCAAAATCTCAATGTTTATACAAGGACAGGAATAACCCAATTTAAGAGCACTTTGCTCTAACAAATTTACAGCCTTCCAGAGGCACCCCTCAATATTAGTTGAATTTAGAAAACACAGAAAAGAGTTTACATGCTCTCCCAATTTAACTAATTTCTTTCATCCCGCTTAAGACAACATTACACAAAACCTTACAATCCCTGGCCTCTCTAGGCACAATGTACAATTTAAAATTTTTACACAGGGGTATCAATTACCCAAACTACTGGGCCTTCGTAGAAAGAAGAACAGGTTAAATTACTGGCCCGAACACAAAATGAATGGAGGCGTACACTTGCGCTCCTAGAAAATTAGATATAAAGCCCTAATTGGGCTCTCGGCCCGTTGATGCAGAGGCTAATCCCAAGCTACTGAGGGGACTAGAATGGAGATTAATCTAACACTTTACAGAAAAGGGAAAAGGCTACAAAATCATAGTCACCTCAAATTAAACTGAAGGTAAACTCAAGAGGGTAACGCACTCTCTATTCCCGATTTACAGTTTTAAGAATTTATGAAATTTTACATTAGCCGAAAGAAGGTTTACATTTTAGAAAACAGCAGGTTACATAATTAGAAATTTGAACCTTCCCCTCGTGTAAGTCTGCGGGGGTAGCTACAGAAATATAAGATTGGTGGTCATTACCTTGGCAGATGGACTGCCTGGCGAAGAATGAGGCGCCCCTCCTCCTGTCTTAACACACACACACACACACACACACACACACACACTCAGAAATACGGCGATCAGAAGACAAGGTAGCCAGAAAGGCCGCAGCTTATATACGCGAGGGGACGGTTTGAGAGAGTTCTGGACTGACTCCGGACCCGCCCTCTTATTTTTATTGGTAAATTCAAAATGAACAAGAACTGTGTGATTGTAATTCTTCCGTCTTGCACCAGAGTGCATGACCACAGTTTTTGTAGAGTCATCTATGGAGAAAAGTTCGAACATATTGATGTATACCAAAACAAAACAAACATGAATTCGCACAGTTTAGGGAACTTAAAAATGACAAACTTCTCAATTATTCAGTAGTGACATCTTCTGATTAATGTCCCACCTTCATGCAGTAGCAGTTTCACGTTTTGTTTGCTAGATAGAGTTTTTAAGGCGCTTCTTTTGAATGTACGGAGTTGAGGTGTACCTCCCGGTACAACAACAACAATAATAATAATAATAATAATAATAATAATAATAATAATAATAATAATAATAATAATAATAATAATAATAATAAATATATCAGTGATCAATAACTATTAGGGAGTTCACCTTCAAATATATTCCGAATATTTTAACCTTTGAACTAAAAGTATATACTTAATTTTCCTTTTGATGTAGTATTTTCGTAACTCAACAAAGATTAACGAGGGGAAGTTGGGGAGGAGGAGGAGGGATGTTAGTGGTTTCTGGTGGTTTTCAAGCAGCCGTTTAGTGGGTAATCCCATTCCACTGTTGGCAACAATGCTCTGGTGGTATCTAGAGTTCAATTCCGCATTCCATAGGGGTGTCCAGATACTTTTGATCTGGTAGTGTATGTATTCCAGACTTCTTTTGAAGTGTTTCTCTCTCAAACCTGCAACGACCGCTGATGATATTTAATACATCCCATGAAAAACTGATTATAACAGGATAAAAACTGTAACATTTGAACAAATCGATCATGCCTCCTCTTAAATGTACGAGGCTACGTTCGTTCATAAAAAACTGGATACCGTACAGTAATTTACGTATAACAAGCGAATGTTGTTTCAAAAGGGAAAATTAACAAAGCGTGATTCTAGGGTAAATATATACTGTATTTCATTGTACGAGCAAACAAGTGTGTGTTTGCTTTAGCGCTCAACAATATGCTCGCGATCTTTCATTTGCAGATTTTTTAAAACCAGGAAATTAAGTAAAGTATAAACACATGCATACAGTAATTACTTTTCCCCGCCCTGCCAGTGACCGCCCGAGGGGAAGCGCCGAGCGAAACTTAATTTCTTTTACATTTAGGCCTATGCTATGATAATAGAATAATAGTTATTACCGCACTAAGAATAAAGTATGTTCAAAAGAGGGGAAGTTCACATATTTAATTTTCACAATCAACTGCAACTGAGCCAGTATTTATCGGAGATCGGATTTGAAAAAGAAAAAATTCTACTCGACGTCAACACAGTTTTCTCGCATTAATCAAAGCGACGAAGGATTAATTGAAGGGAAAGTTGATCCTCTCTGCAAATGCGTACCTAATGCCAACTTTTGTGAAGTCTGACATTTTCTATATATATATATTTTCAATGTTTACATATAAATGGGCTCATAGCGCTATTTAGTAATAAGAGTTCATAATTATGCCACTGATCACTTTTCATATCTTGGAAGAATCTTGTCTAAACGGTATACCTGCGAACAAGACGTTGATAAAAGAATTGGGGCTGCTCATGCAGCATTCGGACGGTTAATGCACAGAGTCTTCATGAATAACGACTTAAAACTGCATACCAAACTCATGGTGTACAAAGCTGTTGTCATTTCCACGCTGCTGTATGGCTGTGAAACTTGGACACTCTATCGCCGTGATATCAAAAACTTGAGCGCTTTCACCAACAGAAAATGAGATACAACTTGAATATTAAGTGGTAGGACTATATGACCAACACTGCAGTTCTCGACAAGTCGCAGCTAAATAGCAGTAAGGCAACAATCATCGCTCATCAAGTGAGATGGTTAGGCCATGTTCACCGCATGGGTGATACCTGGCTTCCCTGCCAAATCCTTTATGGTGAACTTTGCTCCGGCAGTAGACCTCATGGAGCACCTCTTAAGTGTTTTAAAGACCAGCTGAAACACATCATGAAGAAAACTGGTATAAATGTACAGACATGGGAAGAATGTGCTGTGGACCGTCACTGTGGCGGAACACTACATCCACCGCTGTCAACTTGTTTGAAAGAGAATGCCGCAGGCATCAAGAGGCCAAGCGACAAGCAAGACATTCTATGCGACATTCTTATTGTATCAGTGATGTTTTAATTAGGGACTACATGTTATGTTAGCCGAGGATGACCTTAACATGGTCAAAACCGGTACTGTAAAATAACAATACATTAATAAAATACTGATTAGGTGGAAGCTTCAAAAATTCATATCTGTGAACTTCTTGTTGTAACGGTTTTGCGACAGTTGGTAAGCTGCAGTGAGTTTGGCACATCTCTCTAAGATGGAGGTTTCGTCTCTACCATTGGGGTGGATCCATTCACCAAAATACTGGAATGACTGACTTTTCCTATCTTTCCATAGATGATCGTCAAAGGGGCTTTCCCGGGGTGCTTACTCGCGAAGTACTCGGTCTTGTCGTATTATATTTGTAGTCCTGCCTTTGCCGCTGTCTCGTGTAGGGATTGAAAAGCAACTGCAGCATCTTTAGAGTTGTTGGTTAGGATCGCGATGTCTTCTACGAAGGCCAGGTTACTGATCTCGATCTTTCTTGTTCCGGCTCCAATGGTAACCGGCTTAATTCCGAGATTGTTCTGTGTCAGTTCCCAGGTCTATGCTCTCATACAGCAAAAAGTATATAGAAAAGCATAAAATATAATTATAATTTTTGTCTTAACCGGTAAGAAACGAAACCTCTTTACATCTAACATGCACATATGGAAACATCTCTTCAGAACTTTGTGTGGACAATGCTACTGTGTGGAAGAAAGACATGGTCATCACTTGCAGAGGCAGAAAAGGAAAGAGATGCAGTGTTATCGCAGGATATTCAAGATTTTCCTGGTGGATAAGGTACCGAATGATGAGGTACTGCGGAGATGGTCGTCTTCGTTTCCCTCACTTCTCTTCATGTTTATAGCAAAGTCCTTTATTATTACAGGTAACCTATCCTCCTCCATTCGCCACACATGACCCCACCACCGAAGCCGATTTATACGTACGGCTGCGTCTATTGAATTTCTCCAAGCTGCCTTTCCGTGTATTGTTCTCGTCGGCGGGTTTACCTGTGAGTTTCTAGTAGATACGACGAAGATGTTTCCTTTCTAGCCACGTCGCGGATATTCTGGTACACATCACCCAAGCTATAAAAAAGCAGGATAGCCGCGGACAGTCAATCAGTGTTGGTGCTGGACTCGCGGTCAGTGTGGGACTCAGCGCTGGAGTCCGTTTGAGATTCAGTGTGTTGGGGATCGGTGGCTGGGCTGAGGGTGACAGAGGTGTTGCTGTCGCTAGTGTCCAACCGAGGTCCGAACGAGGAGTTGTGGTGTTTGTGTCCGTGTGTCCAGCGAGTAGTCGGACTGCAGACGACGTATGGGACAGAAGACTGTACTGCCTTAGAGTACTGTGTGTGTACTTCTGTGGAATGAGGGTCGCCGTTAGTCAGCGATTGAAGCAATTATCGTGAGTGTGATGGTAATTGGACCTGTGTTAATATTCGCTGTTGTGAGTATTGTTGTAACCAAGGTTGAAGTTTACAGAACACAACTTTATTTGCTTCACTTTATAATATTTACACAAATAACTGAAATTTATTTTGAAGCAAAAAGGAATATTGAATCTTGAGAAAAGTCTGTCTTTATACAATATGTACAGGTTTGCAGTCTTTATATACACTTCTATCTTGAAAAGATAGTCTTTGTGAATTGACACTTTGATAGTCGAGAACTATCTGGCACACTAACATAAATGTTCATGAGAGTCCTTGTTTGTTGAAGTGCCTGAATTCCTAAAAAGCAAGTTCAAATGATTGAAGAAATTCCACCTAGCGAAACTAAGGGAGCTTGCATACATTAGGGAATGAAAATGGCTTGTAAAAGAATTACGGGACATAGGCAGCGGAAACAGGTAAGGGAGCGGTGACCAGAGGTGAAACCTCGTACTGCCAGAAATTCAGTCCACCTGGTCGAAGCACATTTTCAAGAGGAGTAGCCTCCGTGCTCGACGTAGGGTGTATTCTGGAGCTGGACACCGGGGCAAGTGGGCAAGTGAGCAGTCAGGGAGCTCCTATTTATAGTACACTCGATGGTCAGGCACGCGCACTGAGGGCTGCGCGTCGAAGCTAGCAGAATGATACACAGGCGCGCGTGCAGCTGGCTGGCGGAGCGAGAAAGGGAGCGCCGGACATACAACACCCTCCCCTCCTAAATACGCCGGTACGGCGTGAAACGGCGGCGGCGCTGGCGGCGACTGCGATGCTGGGGCGGAGCTGCTGATGTCTCTGTTGTATTGTCCGGAGCTGGAACTGGGCGGAGTGGCGCTGTCTCGTCCTGAAAGGAACCCATTGTTATTAAATGATCTAAAGCGCGTTCAGCAATAGATTTATCTGGTTTAGCAATAGCATCAATAGCTGGACAGGGGCGGTAGCGCAGACGTAGCTGATCTTGATGGCGGCAGATACGTTTCTCCGTAGTCTGTATCTCGTAGAGACGATGACCCAAAGATCTGCAGATGACTCCGGGTATCCAGAGTGGGTTGGATTTGAATGTCCTGGTGTAGACCTTGTCGTTGAGGGAGAACTTCGTTGGTGAGGTCTTATGCTGGGCCGGAAGAGGCTGTAACAGAGAAAGTAAAGTTCTGTGAGGTCGTCCATGGAGCTTCTGTGCAGGAGTGATATTATCAGCGCCTGGTAGAGTTCTGTAGTTGTTTAAGAGTTGGAGCAAGGCTTGGTCTTTAGTTAAGCCTGAAGAGACAGCTTTCTTCATACTTCTTTTAAATGTTTGTACGAAGCGTTCAGCTTCACCATTAGATTGAGGGTGAAAAGGTGGTGCTAGGATATGACGAATGCCATTATGTGTACAAAAGTTCTGAAAAGCAGTAGCTGTAAATTGAGGTCCGTTGTCCGAAATGAGTACTTGCGGTAAACCTTCTGTAGTAAAGATTTTCTGGAGAGCACGAATGGTAGCTTGGGTTGTAGTAGTCGAATGCATATCCACTACATATGGAAAGTTTGACAGTGAATCGATGACTATTAACCACATGGAATTGAGGAAAGGACCTGCGAAATCGATGTGAACTGGTTCCCATGGAGTAGTAGCAGGAGGCCATGAAGCAAGATCAGAAGACGGGGCGTTCTGATTCGTTTGACATTGCTCACAATGACGTATTAGCTTTTCGATGGCGGCATCAATACCGGGCCAGTAGCAGTGTTGACGGGCGAGTTGCTTTGTTCTGGAGATACCCCAATGGCTTTGGTGTAATAATTCGAGAACTTGTTTCTGTAGGCTAAGTGGGATAACCACTCGGAAGATGGTGCCTGCTTCTAGCAGTACAACTCCGGCACGAGTCGTGAGACGATGCTGCATACGATGATAAGGTGCCAGGTGGGCAGGAAGTGTGCTCTGAAGAGGCCAACCGTTGCGGATGTAAGTACGTACAGTAGCAAGTGTACTGTCCTTATCCGTAGCTTTAGCTATGCAGGTAGCATCAATAGGAAAACTGGATACAGTATCTTCAAGTTCTATGTCCAACTGAAGACATTCAGATTCTTGAGAATCGAAGGCAGTATCAGGACCAACGGGTAAGCGGGAGAGGGCATCAGCATTACAATGCTGGGATGTGGCTCGATAGACAATCTGATAGGAATAATCAGAAAGGAACATGGACCATCTTTGAAGCTTTCTGAGGGAATTCTCTGGGATCTTATTACCAGGATGGAATAAGTGTACGAGAGGCTTATGATCGGTAATGATCAGGAAATGGTTGCCATAAAGATATTCATTGAAACGGCGAATACCAAAGATGATGGCTAAAGCTTCTTTCTCTATCTGTGAGTATCGACGTTGATGGTCATTAAGTGTTTTCGAAGCGAAGGCGATGGGGCGTTCTTGTCCATGACGATCCTTCTGGGAGAGAACGGCACCGACACCGTAGTCTGAAGCGTCAGTAGCTAGCGTGATGATCTTGTCGGGCTGAAAATGAGTGAGTTGTATAGCTTGAATTAAGGCGTTGTTGATTGTTTTCCATGCCTGTTGGCATTGCGGAGTCCACTGAAACTTAACACCTTTTTTACGTAGAGCGTTTAATGGAGCTGCCACTGTAGCGAAGTGTGGAATGAACTTATTATAATAGTTCGCTTTGCCTATGAAGGACTGAAGCTGCTTGAGGTTCTGAGGTGCTGGCATGTTTACTATCGCGGAGACATTCTGTATACTAGGACGAATTCCATTTTTATCAAGTATATGTCCGAGGTAGTGAACTTGAGGCTGAAAGAAGGTACATTTAGCGAGATTCGCTCGTAGGCCATTGTCTTTCAATTTCTGGAGAAGAAGGCGGAGATTGGTTAGATGTTCCTGATGATCTTTTCCAGTAACAATAATATCATCCAGGTAGTTAGCACAACCGGGAATTGAGGCGGTGAGTTGAGCCAAATAGCGCTGAAAAATAGCCGCTGAGGATGAAACACCAAATGGGAGCCGCTGGAGCTGGAGCAGTCCGAGAGGAGTGTTGAGTGTGAGAAATTTCTTAGATTCTTCGTCTAAAAGTAGCTGGAGATATGCTTCTTTAAGATCAACTCGAGAGAAGAATTGTCCACCAGAGAGACGACGGAATAAGTCTTCTGGACGTGGAATAGGAAAGAGATCGGTTTCGAGTTGTGCGTTGACTGTAGATCGAAAATCGCCACAAAGTCGAACATTACCATCAGGTTTCTTGATTACCACTAGTGGAGTAGCCCATTGACTAGAAGTAACTGGTACTACAATTCCAGTTTGTATCCATCTTTCTAATTCTTTCGTGACCTGGTCTTGAAGTGCTAGGGGTACTGGACGTGCTTTGAGGAAGCGAGGCTTAGCTCCGGATTTCAGCTGTATGTGCGCTGTATAGTCTTTTGCTGTTCCGAGCTGAGAGTCGAAGACTTCAGGAAACTGCGCTAGGAGAGCGGTAACGTCAGAAGTAGGATGCAATGTAGATACGACGTTAATGTTGTCATGTATCTGGAAACCAAATAAGTTAAATAGATCCATGCCCATAATGTTTGATGCAGTGTAGTTGTTAACTACGAGAAGAGGAATGGCTTTCTGAATTCCTTTATAACTAGCCTGAAGCTTAATTTGACCTTTGATGTCAATTTTCTTCTTGTTAAATGTCACGAGCTGGATGTCAGCTGGAGAGCATGAAGGTGAACCTAAGTCGAGGTAGGTAGTCAGGTTAATAATAGAGACAGGTGATCCAGTGTCTAATTGAAAATCGACAGAGCGATCAGAGAATGAGAGAGGAATGATGATTTTGTGAGAATCCTTTGTGGGAAGAATAAGATTGATCTGATCAACTTCCATGTCGTGGCGGGGCTGTATATGCTTCCGGCGCGCTGCAGTAGGCTTAGCAGGGCGGAGCAAACTTTGACAGACAGTCTTAATGTGTCCAAGTTTATTACATCGTTGACAAGTAGCTTTGAAAAAACGACAGTCACGACGTTCATGATGCTTAAAACAACCTCGGCAGGAAGGCAGGAGTTTCGAGGTGCTTTTAGAATTGGGCTTCCGTGTAGCATTACGAGAGGGAACCTGGCGAGAATGCTTGGTGGAGAGCGCCTTATCCGTACGGTTCACTGTAGCAGAGGACTTGCGGGCCTGAGGAGAGACTTGTGCGACTTCGTGTGGAGAAGCTATGGCTGCGGCAGTCTTGGTAGTAAGCTCATAAACCGTAGCAATACGCTGGACGTCTTCTAATGAAGGGTTACTCTGTTTGACAGCGTCAAAACGTATTTTGTCTTCAGGAGTATGTAAAATTATCATGTCCCGAATGAGAGAATCAGTGTAGGATGAACCACAACCGTCCTTGGAGCAGATGAACTGGCAGGGTTTAGCTAGACCACGCAATTCAGTTATCCATTCAGTATGTGTCTGATGGGGTTGCTTTCTGCTCTGAAAAAATTTATAGCGAGCAGCCACTATGTGAGGAGCTTTGGCATAGTGTTCCGTGAGACGGGCCAAGAGCTGCGTGAAGGGTACCTCAGATAAGTGTTCTTCTGGACTTAATTTACGTAGTAATTCACACGTAGCATTGCCAACCGAACTAAGAAATAGTGCGCGGCGGCGTTGATCATCTGTGACAGAATGGCAGATGAAATGCTGTTGCAAGCGGGCTAAATAAACTGACCATTCTTCCTTAGCTGGATCAAAAGCAGAGAACGGAGGAATAGCTGATGGCTGTGTAGAGACAGAAATAGCTTGAATAGCCTGAATTAATGCTGCCTGTTGTTGTTGCATAAACTGTTGTTGTTGCTGCTGTAAGGCTTGGAAGATCGTAGCGAGTTGTTCCGCAGTAGCCATTGCGAGATGCGTGCAAGAAATAGTAAGGTAAGCTGTGTGTCAGAACTGGTTGGAGTGTCGTTGTTGTTTAGCACGTCGCCGTAGAGTTGACAACTGGGGCCCGTTGAATTGTAGTGTTGGTTTCGTGTGTACCTCGTCGCTATAGAGTTGGCAACTGGGACCGAAGAATTGTAGTTTGTTGCTTTTTTACCTCGTCGCCATAGAGTTGGCGACTGGGGCCGATGAATTGTAGTGTCGCTTTTTTTTACCTCGTCGCCATAGAGTTGTGTTGTAACCAAGGTTGAAGTTTACAGAACACAACTTTATTTGCTTCACTTTATAATATTTACACAAATAACTGAAATTTATTTTGAAGCAAAAAGGAATATTGAATCTTGAGAAAAGTCTGTCTTTATACAATATGTACAGGTTTGCAGTCTTTATATACACTTCTATCTTGAAAAGATAGTCTTTGTGAATTGACACTTTGATAGTCGAGAACTATCTGGCACACTAACATAAATGTTCATGAGAGTCCTTGTTTGTTGAAGTGCCTGAATTCCTAAAAAGCAAGTTCAAATGATTGAAGAAATTCCACCTAGCGAAACTAAGGGAGCTTGCATACATTAGGGAATGAAAATGGCTTGTAAAAGAATTACGGGACATAGGCAGCGGAAACAGGTAAGGGAGCGGTGACCAGAGGTGAAACCTCGTACTGCCAGAAATTCAGTCCACCTGGTCGAAGCACATTTTCAAGAGGAGTAGCCTCCGTGCTCGACGTAGGGTGTATTCTGGAGCTGGACACCGGGGCAAGTGGGCAAGTGAGCAGTCAGGGAGCTCCTATTTATAGTACACTCGATGGTCAGGCACGCGCACTGAGGGCTGCGCGTCGAAGCTAGCAGAATGATACACAGGCGCGCGTGCAGCTGGCTGGCGGAGCGAGAAAGGGAGCGCCGGACATACAACAAGTATCGTCCTGCTCTTGAATACTGGTGAGCTGTTCCTGATTAGTTGTTCATGGCATGTGACTGTCTGAATAACTGGACTGTCTGTGGAGTCGAACCAATGAATAGTCATCGTGTGTTGTGATGTAGCCAGTAGCACTGTGTTCAAACACAGTGGTCTGCAAACAACTGTTGCATCAATCAATCAATCAATCAATCAATCAATCAATCAATCAATCAATCAATCAATCAATCAATCAATCAATCAATCAATCAATCAATCAATCAATCAATCAATACTGATCTGCATTTACTGCAGTCGCCCAGGTGGCAGATTCCCTATCTGTTGTTTCCCTAGCTTTTTCCTAAATGATTTCAAAGAAATTGGAAATTTATTCAACATCTCCCTTGGTAAGTTATTCCAATCCCTAACTCCCCTTCCTATAAATGAATATCTGCCCCAGTTTGTCTTTTTGAATTCCAACTTTATCTTCATATTGTGATCTTTCCTACTTTTATAAACACCACTCAAACTTATTTGTCTACTAATGTCATTCCACGCCATCTCTCCGCTGACAGCTCGGAACATACCACTTAGTCGACCAGCTCTCCTTCTTTCTCTCAATTCTTCCCAGTCCAAACACTGCAACATTTTTGTAACGCTACTCTTTTGTCGGAAATCACCCAGAACAAATCGAGCTGCTTTTCTTTGGATTTTTTCCAGTTCTTGAATCAGGTAATCCTGGTGAGGATCCCATACACTGGAAACATACTCTAGTTGGGGTCTTACCAGAGACTTATATGCACTCTCCTTTACATCCTTACTACAACCCCTAAACACCCTCATAACCATGTGCAAAGATCTGTACCCTTTATTTACAATCCCATTTATGTGATTACCCCAATGAAGATCTTTCCTTATATTAACACCTAGATACTTAAATGATCCCCAAAAGGAACTTTCACCCCATCAACGCAGTAATTAAAACTGAGAGGACTTTTCCTATTTGTGAAACTCACAACCTGACTTTTAACCCCGTTTATCAACATACCATTGCCTGCTGTCCATCTCACAACATTTTCGAGGTCACGTTGCAGTTGCTCACAATCTTGTAACTTATTTATTACTCTGTAGAGAATAACATCATCCGCAAAAAGCCTTACCTCTGATTCCACTCCTTTACTCATATCATTTATATATATATATACTGTATAAGAAAACATAAAGGTCCGAAAATACTGCCTTGAGGAATTCCCTCTTAATTATTACAGGGTCAGATAAAGCTTCACCTACTCTAATTCTCTGAGATCTATTTTCTAGAAATATAGCAACCCATTCAGTCACTCTTTTGTCTAGTCCAATTGCACTCATTTTTTCTAGTAGTCTCCCATGAACCACCCTATCAAATGCTTTAGACAGGTCAATCGCGATACAGTCCATTTGACCTCCAGAATCCAAGATATCTGCTATATCTTGCTGGAATCCTACAAGTTGAGCTTCAGTGGATTAACCTTTCCTAAAGCCGAACTGCCTTCTATCGAACCAGTTATTAATTTCACAAACATGTCTAATATAATCAGAAAGAATGCCTTCCCAAAGCTTACATACAATGCATGTCAAACTTACTGGCCTGTAATTTTCAGCTTTATGTCTATCACCCTTTCCTTTATACACAGGGGCTACTATAGCAACTCTCCATTCATCTGGTATAGCTCCTCCGACCAAACAATAATCAAATAAGATATGGTACTATATCCCAACCCATTGTCTTTAGTATATCCCCAGAAATCTTATCAATCCAGCCGCTTTTCTAGTTTTCAACTGTGTCTTATTGTAAATGTCACTGTTATCATATGTAAATTTTAATACTTCTTTAGCCTTAGTCTCCTCCTCTATCTGGACATTATCCTTGTAACCAACAATCTTTACATACTGCTGACTGAATACTTCTGCCTTTTGAAGATCCTCATATACACACTCCCCTTGTTCATTAATTATTCCTGGAATGTCCTTCTTGGAACCTGTTTCTGCCTTAAAATACCTATGCATACCCTTCCATTTTGGGGTGACTGGACTTGGAGAGGTGAAAGTAAGGATTATAGCCGTCCCCAGGTAATACCAACGGACAGAACCGCCTGCTTTATAAAAAGAAGGGAGACTTGTAAATAGACAGCAATTAGTAAGTGTGGTCATTCATGGCCGAATAGAATTGTTTGTGTACACAGGGTCGGTGCGATGTAGCTCCCTAGTTTTTAATGTCAAAGAGTTTTTGTTAACGAATATTTTCGTACGGAACAAGTTGTGGTCGGTTCTCAGGACCATGGGAATATGTTATATGTGTACCACACTACAATTCCACATACGATCCTGCGTTGTGAACCAAACAACGTAAACGTACAGGAAGTCCGGCCCCGCGGTGTAGGGGGCAACGCGCCCGCCTGTCACCCGGGTTCGATTCCCCGCCGGGCCAGGGGTTTTTAATCGTAAATGATTAATATCCCTGGCCTGGGGACTGGGTGTTTGTGTCGTCCTCAACGTTCCTTTCCTCACATTCAACACTTTACACTTCCGCAATTTCCTAACATATGGTGCAAGTAGGGGCAAAATATCTTTCTACGTCGACGCCCCGAACAAATAGCATTTAAGAAAAAACGTACAGGAATGTCATCAATTGACTACTGCAGAAAATTCTGAGGTAGCCTACGTTTCCGAGGACAACTCTAATTCTCTCCTCCAATTCGTCCAGAATGCGTGGCTTTGTTCGGAACACTCCTTCTTTGGCCCAACCCCACAGAAAGAAGTCGCATTTTCAGCAAGACGGAGCCTTATTCGTTCGTCACCGGCTGGATGAACATTTTCCAGGACGTTGGCCAGGTCGCCGAGGACCACATGAATGGCCTGCTAGAAATCCCGACCTCACACCATGTGATTTCCTTTTAATCGTAACGGTATTTTACCGTCCAACCTTTCTCAGGTAAAATTTTAAAACCGAGATAATACCCATCATCCGAGACAATGATGTTGGTGAATATTGGTATCTCGGTTTTCTTAGCTTTAAGCCAAGATATAAAAACTTTACTCGTGTTGATAAATACGGGGCAACGTACTTGAAATGATCCAGTTGTTTCGGTTTCGTAGTAACTATCTGGCATTCCATTCTCTTAAATTTATTTGTAACGAGCTCGATAGCTGCAGTCGCTTAAGTGCGGCCAGTATCCAGTAATCGGGAGATATTGGGTTCGAATCCCACTGTCGGCAGCCCTGAAGATGGTTTTCCGTGGTTTCCCATTTTCATATCAGGCAAATGCTGGGGCTTTACCTTATTAAGGCCACGGCCGCTTCCTTCCCATTCCTAGCCCTTTCCTATCCCATCGTCGCCATAAGACCTATCTGTGTCGGTGCGACGTAAAGCAAATAGCAAAAAGAAAAGTACTGGCATCACTTTAGACTTGGGAATGTGTATTTTCATATCATGCTTGGCGAATCTCTTTTCAAGTTAGTAAATTGCAGGATTTAAATACCTCCACGCATTATTTGTCTGGCATAGGAGCTTTAACAGATTTGCGGTCCTAAATAAAACCCTTAACAAGGTTCCCCATCACCCCTCTTCTGGGAAAAGGCACACGCGAACATAGATGAACGGGTTCCAGGAAGACACTTTCATGAACCGACTACATTCCAGGAACGGTCGCACAACAAAGCGCTGCTAAATATAAACTCGCTCGTTCACCCCACTACAATGGAAGTTATTTACATAGTAGTTCCAAGGTAAATCAAAATCAATACAACGCTTTATAGCCTACATTTTATTGACTTTCTCTGGGTCAATACATACTGTATATGTTTATCAAATCTATATGCGAAGCTTACCTATTTTTGACAATGGGTAAGCTTATCGTGTGCCTTAGCAAGACCATATGATACATGTATAAGTATTCTTCCATTATATCGCAAGGCATAAAAGAATATCCTCAGCCTGTTTCCAGTCATTCAGTCGGTCAGGAATGGAATAAATCTAGCGGCAAGGATAGGGATTGTGCCGGCTGCCAAAGCCTGTCGCATTCCTCTGGAGCAATGATTCGTGACTGACAGATGAAAAGAAATGATATCGGAGAGTGTTGCTGGAATGAAAGATGACAGGGAAAACCGGAGTACCCGGAGAAAAACCTGCCCCGCCTCTGCGTTGTCCAGCACAAATCTCACATGGAATAATCAGGATTTGAACGACGGAACCCAGCGGTGAGAGGCCTGAGCCACGGAGGTTCTATCTCAAGAGAAAACAGTTTCAGAAACTAAGATACCGTATATCGCTAGAAAGAGTTCTTTTTTGCAAGTTGCTTGAAGTCGCACCGACACAGATAGGTCTTATGCCAACGATGGGACAGGAAAGAGCTAGGAGTAGGAAGGAAGCCCCAGCATTTACTGTACTTGGTGTGAAAATAGGAAACCACGGAAAATCATCTTCAGGGCTGCTGACAGTGGGGTTCGAACCCACTATCTCCCGAATACTGGATACTGGCCACACTTAAGCGACTGCAGCTATCGAGCTCGGTGCTAGAAACAGTACTTGTTTGACAGGACCGTTGTCTTAAAAGTTGTTCATATGTGTATCTCAATATAATAGGCTACTGTACTTACAAAGTTGTAAGTTTTTGTTGTAAATATTCATGGATATGAATCGAATTAGTGATTGTCGAAAGCAGGCACTGTACTGTAAGAGAAGAAGAGCATTTATGCACCTACAGTCCCTTAGTATAAGGACAAATATGGACTGCAAAATGGGTTAACCGTGGGAACCCGGGGAACAAATCATATTTATTTTTACAATTTGCTTTACGTCGCACCGACACAGGTAGGTCTTATGGCGACTATGGGATAGGAAAGGGCTAGGAGTGGTACATACAAACAAGCAAAACCCATGTGAATACAACCCTGATAGGCCAAGGCCTATCAAGCGACTGCTGTTCTGCTCGGATGCCTGCAGATTACGGGGTAACTCGTGGTCAGCGCGGCGAATACTCTCGGTCGTTATTCTTGGCTTTCTAGATGTGGACCGTCATCTCGACGTCAGATAGCCCCTCACTTGTTGTCACGCAGGCTGAACGGACCTCGAATCAGCCCTCAGATCCAGGTAAAAATCGCTGACCCGGCTGGGGATCTAAAGCGTAGCCTCCGGGCAGGAGACAGGACCGCTGTCCTCCGACAGCAGGGCCTGTGTATAGGAGTATTATATTTCAATAATAATAATAATAATAATAATAATAATAATAATAATAATAATAATAATAATAATGATGTATTTGTTCTTTCAATAATAATGTTATAGTCTTAGTTCAAGTGGCAATGTTTCCTTGAATAGACTGTACAGTAGTCGCTTTATCTCAATTTATGTCGAACTGCGAAGTAAATCACTGCAGTGGGGTGAACGTGCGAGGGGTGTATTTGTTGTCCTTCCGTTCCTAGAAATTGCTCGATTCCTTTACCTGCCTTCTTGGAAAATTACTCTTTCCTTTCCGCCTCGCTAAGCCTTCTTTTTCTTCCCAGAATTTTAGAAACATTGTCGTCAAGACAAAGCCACAGAGGTTGCTTGAGAAACCATTTCTATAAGGTCGCCTGGTGACTATGATCATTAAGGCGACAAAACTATGTGGTCTGACACCGCGGTTAGCTGGTTCGAGTCCCGTTGGTCGAAAACATTTCACGATCAGCAGGGTAGGGGAGGTGGTGGTATATAATTTCTAATCACCATATTGTGTGCCAAAAGTCTGCATTCATTTCCAAAACTCTCATCAGTGCTCACATGGAGTGAGGGCATATGACGCTGTTCATGATGATTCGCCCGTCAGACGGGAACGTAATGCTTTGAGCAGACCCCTTGGTGTTATTCGACAGAAGTTAGGCTACGTACCAACACCGGGTTTCACCCTCTCTCTCTACTTCATTATCATCATCATCATTATCAACAAACTTCCAGACGCGCAGGTCTCCCATCGACGTCAAGTAGATACAGCTGCACAAGGCGAGCCGAACATGTCCTCGGACACTCCCGGCACTTAAAGCCATACGATACAATTTGCTACCGAGCTCGATAGCTGCAGTCGCTTAAGTGTGGCCAGTATCCAGTATTCGGGAGATAGTGGGTTCGAACCCCACTGTCGGCAGCCCTGAAGATGGTTTTCCGTGGTTTCCCATTTTCATATCAGGCAAATGCTGGGGCTGTACCTTATTAAGGCCACGGCAGCTTCCTCTCCATTCCTAGCCCTTTCCTGTCCCATCGTCGCCATAAGACCTATCTGTGTCGGTGCGATGTAAAGCAACTTGCAAAAAAGAGAAATAAAGAAAACAATTTGTTTTACGTGGTGTGACCAAGGAAAACCATCTTCAGGGCTGCCGACAGAGGGGTTCGAACCCACTATCTCCCGAATGCAAGCTGATAGCCACATGACCCAAATCGCACAACCACTTAAAGCCATACCACTTATCTCAGTTTATGTCGAACTGCGAAGTAAATAACTCCACTGCAGTGGGGTGAACGTACGAGGATGTATTTGTTGTCCTTCCATTCCTAGAACTTGCTCGATTCCTTTACCTGCCTTCTTGGAAAAATACTCTTTCCTTTCCGCCCCGCTAGGTGTTATTTTTCTTCCCAGAAGGAAGGAAGGAAGGAAGGAAGGAAGTAAGGAAGGAAGGAAGAACGTATTATTAACCAACAGAGCCACAAGAATCGACATACTGTAATTTTATTTTTATTTTATACAAGTTATAATTATACGCATCTCTACAACAAACGAAACCTACATCTTCTAAGCGTTCACGTTGTAGTGCTCACTGTGGCTAAACGGAGATATTTATTTCTCTGAAGACCTAACATTACATCAGGCTAACAAAGGCTACACTAAAATATGGGTCAGTCTGAGCGCCAAGCTCGCAGCACAACACAACAAAAGAGGTTAGAGGTCAATAGTAAGTCCAGCGGAGAAGGTTCGCTAGCGTGTGCGCGCCGGGAATGCATAATGTGACCGGTCGTCTAGAACAACTTTCTACCGCCCATGGCAGCACTTATCGCCCGCCTGTGACACGACCCATTACAGTTCCACAAGTCAGCAGCCACGCGTAAAGTTGCTTCCTGTGGCCTTGGCCCTCCTCTACCGCCAAATAAGGACTGATACGGAGATATTAACTTCTCCTAATTAGCACATACACGCAACACAAAGGACAGTGTGCTCTCCTATTTGGGAAGGCTGAACTCTCATAACCTGGTGAGGCCTTATTTACCTTTTCTCTTTCACTTCTACTTTTATCTTCAGCGAGTGCGTTTCACCGACATCGCGGAAAATGGACTCTCAAAAGAAAATGGCCAAGAAACAACCTATAGTTATAGCATGATCAGTTGCTGTCATCATGCTCGGTCCTGGCTAATCTCCAGGGTATAGCCGGCTCCATGGCTAAATGGTTAGCGTGCGGCCTTTGGTCACAGGGGTCCCGGGTTCGATTCCCGGCAGGGTAGGGAATTTTAACCATAATTGGTTAATTTCGCTGGCACGGGGGCTGGGTGTATGTGTCGTCTTCATTATCATTTCATCCTCATCACGACGCGCAGGTCGCCTACGGACGTCAAATCAAAAGACCTGTATCTCGCGAGCCGAACTTGTCCTCAGACACTAAAAGCCATACGCCATTTCATTTTTTCCAGGATATAATACATGTGGATGTTTAACTTACAAGGATAGTCCGACTCCTTGGCTGTATGGTCACCGATGAGACCTTCGATCCAGAGGGTCCCGGGTGCGATTCCCAGCCGGGTCATCGCTTGTGACTAATTCATCTGGCTCGGGGATTGGCTGTTTGTCCTTGTCCCAACACTCTTCTCCTCATTTTCGAACAACACACTACACTAGCAAGCGCTACAGAAACACGCACTGCTGAATACATCCCTCCGTATAGGGTTGGCGTCAGGAAGGGCATCCGGCCGTAAACAATGCCAAATCTACATGCGACCCTCAAGTGTGCGGAAAGCAGTAGACTCGGGACGCCGATTTTATTGATACTTCGTATATTAAAAAACACATATAACAAAGTATTGAAGGCCGAGTTGAGTGGCTCAGACGGTTGAGGCGCTGGCCTTCTGATCCCATCTTAGCAGGTTCGATCCTGGCTCAGTCCGGTGGTATTTGAAGGTGCTCAAATACGTCAGCCTCGTGTCGGTACATTTACTGACACGTAAAAAAATCCTACGGGACTAAAATCCGGCACCTCGGCATCTCCGAAAACCGTTAAAGTACTTAAGTGGGGCGTAAACCAAATAACATTATTAATTAAAGTGTTGAAGTAATAAAAGTCTATTTCTTTACCGTTCGCAAAAAAGCTTAGTAGAATAAAATAGAATGTCGAAATTCACACATAGGAAGCCTGAAATTGTGCCAAATCAAATGCCTGTAGATGATAACAAAGCATGCAATTCTTCTTATCTTCGTCATCATCATCATTATCATCAAGATAATATCAAGTGGAAGGATTAGGACAAGCAATCTGTAAGACAAGCTACTGTTCTATTGTACATCGTAAGTACATATATTGATTATTTTATTTAAAGAGAGATAACAGTGAAAATAATCAGACTAGGTCTATTTTAATTCAAGCTTAGTCCATTCACCATTCGCATTAAAGAAAATGTCAGGCACAATTATTCTAGTGGTACACTGGTTAATTACATCCAATATTATTTCTGTCTTAACGGTGGATAAGAAAAAGTAGTTCCTGAAAGCGCTTTTACAAGTGTAGATGAGCTAAGACCTAAAACAAACCAAAAACAATGACGCCACAGTCCTGATGGCACTTGGTCTAGAAAACAACCGCTCCTCAGCCCGAAAGCCTGTAAATTACGAGGTGTGGCGTGGTCAGCGCGACGAATTCTCACAGCGTTATTCTTGGCTTTCTAGACCGCGGCCGCTATTTCACCGACAGACAGCTCCTCAATTATAGTTCACACGTAAGCCGACTCGACCTCGAACCAGTCCTCAGATTCAGGTCAAAAGTCAAAATTCCTTCCCTGGCCGTGAATCGAACCCAGAATCTCCCACTAAGAGGCAACCTCACTATCCGTAGATCACGGGGCCGGCAAGGTAAGACCTACCATCGCAATTGGATTCCATATACTCAAACAAGCCTTAAGACTGCTATTCTCTGTAATATTTTATCTGATTCCATTTCATTTGGAATTATTGTCCTGGCGACCGACATGTACTATATTTTCAATTTATGTACACAACAATTTATCATTCAAGAGCTTTAATACATGAAGCTGTTTACTTCCATATTCTAAGCCCATAAAATTAACCAACAACTGTAATAGTATCAACTAAACATATTGTAAGGTGGCCTGTAATCTGTAAAAAAATCAGTCTGCAGTGATAAGAATCGAAGACTATGACAAAAGAAGCAGCAATCCAGAAAGGAGTGAGGCAAGGCTGCAGTTTATCCCCTCTCCTTTTCAGTCTTTATGTCCGGTTCCTTGGCAAAATGGTTAGCGTGCTGGCTTATGGTCACAATGTACCCGGGTTCGATTTCCGGCAGGGGTGGGAATTTTAACCATAATTGGTTAATTCCGCTGGCATGGGGGCGGGGTGTATGTATCGTCTTCATTACCACTTCATCCTCATCACGACGCGCAGGTCGCCTACGAGCGTCAAATCAAAAGACCTGCACCTGGCGAGCCGAACATGTCCTCGGACACTCCCGCCACTAAAAGCCATACGTCATTTCATTTCAGTGTTTATACAGAGCAAAGAAGAATTTGAAAAGGGAATCACAATGGAAGAAGAGGAAATCAAAACTCTGAGATTTTCCAATGATATTGCTATTTTATCTGAGTCTGCAGAAGATTCGGGGAAATTCCTGAATTACATGGACACATCCCTGGAGGAGAACAAGAAGAAAATCATTAAATCTAAAACAAGACTAATGGAGTGCAGTCGAAGTCAGGTGATGGAGGAAATATTAAATGAGGAAATTAAGTCTTAAAGGAAGTAGATGGAAAAAGTACAGTAGAGAGGACATAAAATGCAAACTAATACAAGCAACGAAGTCTTTCTAAAGAAAATACTGTTACGTGCCAGCCTCGACGTAGCCCTTGGAGTTCTTTGGAGGTTCAACGGGAATGTTCTGCCTCTAGCCACCTCGCGAACATACTGGCTCAAATCACCCGAGCTCTAAAACGGGAGGCTAGCCGCGGACAGTCAGTCAGAGTTGGGCTTCATGGTGGAACTATAGATACAGCTGGGTTCCGTGGTGGAACCAGTGTTGGTGCTGAACTCACGAGTCAGAGTGAGGCTCCGTGGTGGACCTAGAGTGAGAGTTGGGTTCCGTGGTGGAATCAGTGTGTTGGAGTTCGGTGGCTGGGCTGAGAGCGACAGAGGTGTTGGCTGTCGCTAGTGCCCCACCGAGGTCTGAACTAGAGCTGTTGTTGTGTTGTCGGAGAAACCAGTGAGTGGGTGGGCTGGAGACAACGGAAGACTGTACTGTGTGTTCGTGTATTTCTGTGGACTAAGGCTCAGCGTCAGTCAGCGGGGGGAACTGCTATTGTGTATGTGAAGGTAAATACACCTGTATTAATGTTCGCTGTTGTGAGTATCGTCCTGCTGTTGAATACAGCTGAGCTGTTTAGTTGTTCACTGCATGTGATTGTGTGAATTACTCGACTGTCTGTGAAGTCGACCCAACGAACTCGTCGTGTGTTGAGTTGCCCGTAGTCCTGTGTTCAGATCCAGAAGTCTACACACAGCTGCTGCAGGAGGTGACTGGACTTCAAGAAGTGAAAGTAAGAATTAACCGCCCGCAGGTATAGCAACGAGCTGGACCGCCTGCTGTGCTGTAAGGAAGAGAGACTTTTAAATAGACAGCAATGAATATGTGTGGTCATTCATAGCTGATAAGAATTGTATGTATTGAACCCGACAGGGGCATGATCCAAGGACCTTTCGTTGATATCGATCTCCGTAATTACGCACGCAATACTATTAAAGGGAGAGAATGCTGAAAATGATTAATATTCATATCATTAATAGAGGTCATACCGAAACTAATTAATATTCATACCATTGAGATAGATGAATTGTGTCTTTTAAAATTATTCTACGAGATTTCTTTGTCTGCGACTTATTGCGCAGTATTATCCTTTGTGTAGCGAGGGCCCCGCTGATGAAGCCAAGCCAACTTAGACCCGGGAGGGGTTATGAATGGGGATTCCCTGTGACATCACTCGAGAGAAGACATCCCTCCTCAAGACTCACAGAATGAGGGGAAACTAACTTTTTCGAAACGAAATACAGGAGCCATCTTGGACTCGGACTGGCCAACTTAATTACCTACGATCTAGAAAATTAATGAAACTCGAATTAGGGGGTCATCTCCCGATTTAAAAGGGATAAATGTCACTGGGACATTTATTTAGAGTGTTTAATGTCCTCTTCCGTGATAACTTTCAGAAGAAGAAAGAATACTGTGTGGTTTCTGCGTGGAAAAGTACTGGGCCATCTGTTTATTCTCACGACACCTCCTCGAGAAAGGGAATTCACCACGCATGGTGGGGGAAGCAGAACAGATTTTAATTAATTTAAAGAGATTCACCGAAGGATAATTGAGTGGTTATGTCTCAATCGCACCAACTAGGTGCTGGTCACCGATTACCCGTACTATTTTACCTCGAGTACGCCGGGAATAGGCGCTACGCCAATTAGTGGAAGGGGTATCGCTCCCTTGTAAAAACTACTGCAGTAAGGGACAAGCGTCAGTCGGGGTTAGTGGCTTATCGACGGCGAAGCTATGCTCGGTTAAGCCCCGTTAGTTCTTTGTTCAAGTGAAGTTAACTCCTATTTGAAGTGAAATAATACAGTTCGCATAAACAGTGTATAATTTTGATCTCTGTGACGGCTGTGTTAACTTTTTAGAAAACCGTGATATGTAAAGTAATATTATTATCATTACGATAGTATAATAATTTGACGTAGCAGCAGACTGAATAGGAAAACCGAGAGATAGAATAGCTTACGAGATCGTGACCGGACGTTCACAGTGAACGCTGTTAACCGAAGTGTGAATTAAACAGTGACGTTGTGTGTGTACAGGATTATCTGCCAAGGGCTCCACCAGCATCGAACAATGGATCTTCAACTCCAAGACGGAATAGAAAATGAAGTGATCACCGTGGTGCCCATGGAGGAGGAGTAAGCTCAGGGTGGACCTCCTGAGTTCACGAAGGTGTCATCATCATGTGATAGAGATGAGTACAAAGTTCTAATATCTGGCATGCATAGAAGGGATGGGAATATTTATTGTAAACTGACGCTATAAGAGATTAAAGATGTAGTCCTGTTGAAATAGAGCGCCGGAATGGGCGCGTAGTTATTAATTCTTAGTTTAGGAAACCGACAACAGGTCTGAGTAATTGAGTGTAAATAATTTAGGGATATAATACTCTAGCTTTGCATGGGATAGAGATTCGTTCGATTATTTCTTTCTTGGGAGATTCTGTTTGTTTATTTGCGTCAGAAGACCAGGAATAATTAGTTTATGGGAGTGCAGTGAGAGTAGTTATTAGAGTATTCATTAATTTGATAAGTGTATGGTATGTAAAACGGTAAGTACTACAGTACGTAAGGCACGCAGCTACGAGACTCAGCGGCCGAACTGACAGCCACAACAAAAACTCCACCCTTTGAAATACTTAGGTAGGGAGTGATAAGATTAAATTGATTATGTGATTAAATTTACAAGGAAGTGATCATAATACGTGTGTCAAATATCGACTCGTGTGAATATTAATTAATTAATGAATGTATTGCCGTGTGACGATAAAGTAGCCATGTGCCGACCATCGATTAATTAGCAATCAGTAATCAGATGTTAATTGGCGCGCGAGTGCTTAATTGTGTTGTAATTGCTGTATAGATTCCGCACGATGACCATGTATAAGTAAGGTAGCGGGTAAGCTATGTAGGACGGCAATAATAATAATAATAATAATAATAATAATAATAATAAAAATCGGGCAAAGATTACCATTATGATACGGGAGTCGCGTTGTAAAAATGACATGATACTGTTGGGTAGATATGTGTTTAATTCGAAGTGATTTGCGCGAGTCTTCTAAGACCGGAGCTTACTGGAGATGTACCTCCGAATGATATGTTACTGTTTCCTTTTGAAAGGAAATGTTACGCCTGTATGTGGGTGTGGACCCCTAGGGTAGTGAACCGCCGTCTGGCCTTGGCCCAGTGTGTTTCTTTTTTTGTTTGAATGTCCCGTAAGCGGAGGAAGGAGGGACATGGCTGTTAAAGGGAAGTTGGTTTCTTTCAACGGCAAAAATAATGTGATTTACCCAACACGGCAGAGCAGTGTAATAATTAAAAAGCGACCCGGCCGATAATGGTAATGTTTGCCAATGAATCGTTGTTAATTGTACGAGTATAATTAGATAGGGATTACAGGACCCTGCCTTCATCGCAAGAGGTTGTCAGTTCGATGCTCAACGTAGGCAATGGAGGCCTACAGCGTCAGAAGAAAGATCAAGTGCCTTTTATGTATTTTTCTTGCATATCATGTACCATTTATGTGTTTTTTTATGTCATGTGTGGTTGTACATAAGGTCAGTGGTGGTTCTGTCCATCAGCTTGGCGATGTCCAGGATAGCGAGGGTCGGTTTCGAACCCGGGTGTTGTATCATATGTGTGTATTTTATTTTTACGTCATTTCACTGGGAAATCTAGGTCTTTATTAGAATAGGGATTGCTCAGACGTGTTGTCGGACGCATGTTAGTTTTATGTGTTAGCGATAATATAGCCTCAGTGTTATGATAAAATTACCATTCGCTATATGTCACGATACATCGCTTTGCGATAAACGTACTCGTTTCTATCACGTATAACGGACAGATATTCGTCAAACAAACTACAACAAACATTTGTAAATTTAATGTAATTCATCAGTGTTATTTAGTGCGTCATTTCCCATCATCATTAAGGTTCAATAAACCAGTTTGTGAGTTATATATTTTAATTCGAATGGGTTCTCATTTTTAGTTATATGCCCCGCTTCTCCTCCCCTGTACGCCTCTAAGCTTACTTTAGTTCAGCGCCTATTTATTTCATACTTTTTGACCCGTGTGCGACCCTGTAGATTCCATGCCGGTGCCAGTTAGGTAGGGGGCGGGTGCAGTATGTATGTATGTATGTATGTATGTATGTATGTATGTATGTATGTATGTATGTATGTATGTATGTATGTATGTATGTATGTATGTATGTATGTATGTATGTATGTATGTATGTGTTTGCATTTATGAGGTCATCCCGAAATAAATTAGAATAATGAAACAGACGTAGTTTTATTCGTGACAAAAGTACATTTGCTCACTTCAAACACTGATACAGGAATCAGAAAGATGTTTTTGAAGACTTTTGTAAGGAGTGTGGCATTGTAATAGGAAAATTGGGTGGTAACTAGCACAGAGAGAATAGAAGCTTTTGAAATGTGGTGTTACAGAAGAATGCTGAATATGTGAAGGGTAGATCGAATCATGAATGATGATATAGTGAATCGAACTGGTGAGAGGTGAACCATTTGGCGAACTCTGAACAGAAGAAGAGAGATAATGATAGGACACCTCTTAAAACATCCAGGACTTATTCAGTTAGTTTTTGAGGGAAGTGTAGAGGGTAAGAGCGGTAGAAGTAGAGCACGGCATGAATATGAAAAACAGATTAGAGTAGATGTAGGATGTAGTAGTTATGTAGAAATGGAAAAGCACAGAATAGGGTGGCATCGAGAGCTTCATCAAACCAGTCTATGGACTGATGACCCAAACAAGAACATATTCGCAGTAGAGGGCAAATTTTTAGCCAAACTTAATCGGTAGGGAAAGGATTTTTAGGTGGAAAGTGTGGTCAGTAAAGAAAAGAAAAAAGGTTCTGAAAATATATACAAATAGATGCAAAAAAACCGTGATCTTTCCTTATCCCGTTTACTGGGTTCTAATAATTAATAAACTTGCTATATTCGATAAAACACAACATTTCATTGTTTTTGGCAGTAGGTCGTTGGCACTTCGAGCTCAATGGATTCTTATATAGTGAGCAAAACTCCACTTAATCAAAGTTGCAAAGGTTTCCACATCTGGATTATTCTTCAAATTTAATTCGAATTTGTCTTTAGCGAATCCATCAAGGTTCTCCGTAACACTCATCAACTTCTTCCAAACTCTGAATCCCATCAGGAAAATACTCATAGCTATGCACTGCAGAAAGTTCCAACTCTAGATCTTTCTTTTTGAGTAACTGTTGGGCCTGTCTGATGACTTCTGCGTAAGTAGAGTCTAAGGCACATATGAAGCATTTGATTTTATCAAAATTTTCCCCCAAGAAAATCTAATGAAGCAAAGAAAAAAGATGCTGTCTAATCTTATAAAAACGCAGATAAAAGTGCTGAAGCATGAAACAGAAGGGAAAAGGTGGCAACGTGTAGTAATCTCAGAAAAAAAGGTGCAACAGATTGTGTTTATTTCGCTTCATTTCATGTTTACAAATACATATATTGACCTATCTGTATGAAAATCCTTTCACTAGTCATAGCAAAGGACAGACTCATTGGCTGAATGGTCAGCGTTGAGGCCTTCGGTTTGGAGGGTCCCGGGTTCGATTCCTGGCCGTGTTTGATTAATTCTTCTGGCACGGGGACTGGGTGTTTGTGTTTGTTCCATCACTTTCCTCTTCATATACAGACAAAACACTACACTGCCAACCACCACAGAAACATGCAATAGTGATCGTATCCTTCCATATATGGTTGGCGTCAGGAAGGGCATCCGGCCGTAAAAGAGGGCCAAATCCACATGTGCTATTCAGTTAGCACCAACGACCCCACAGGTGTCGGAAAAGCAGTAGAAGAAGAAGAAGAAGAAGAAGAGTAATACGAAAGGACAAGGTGCCTTACTTTCATTGCTAGCTCGATATTTTGATTTTCTTGAGCTTGTCGTTATGAAAATGTATTCGATGAATCCATAAAAATTAAACACTAACTTTATTGCCTCACATCCTGCTACGGAGATACTCCCTGTGACTAACGCAAACATGCCCTGACTGTCTTTCTCCGACATGCTGAATGAGTGCCAAGACAAGATGAACAGAAAACATCTGTCTTCATTTAGACTCAACTCTATACTGATGAAACAACGTTCCTTCTCTTTTTCTCTCTTTATGGCCCCCACAGAGCCTACGTCATGCCACTACGAACAGTCATGGCTACAACCACGATAAAAAAAAAGGAACAGCTCCTAAGCATGATCCATACAAAAAGACCACGCAACGACTTCGGAAGTAGTGCAATAAAAAGTATAAAAACAAGATAGCGTCTTTCGGCGAAATGTGCAGATACATTGATAACAGCCAGACATTCGCCGTGATTTAAGAACGGATTACGAGATCCTCGTTCTCAGTCAGCATTAAATCCATTGGCTTTCTCGCGTTCTTATGCAACAAAAGTGACGATGCAGTGATGTGATGTGTGGCCTCCGGAGAGTCCTGGTGCAGATCTTTCTAGCTAACGCCCATGGGCGACCGGGGCGTTTGGGTGTAGTAGTAGTAGTAGTAGTAGTATGATGATGATGGTAATTTTTTTAATTTTTTTTTTTTTTTTTTTTTTTTACAAGTTGCTTTACGTCGCGCCCATATAGATAGGTCTTATGGCGACGATGAGACGATGAGTGGAAAGGAAGCGGCCGTGGCCTTAATTAAGGTCTCGTGTGAAAATGGGAAACCACGGTAAACCATCTTCAGGGCTGCCAACAGTGGGGTTCGAACTCACTACCTCCCGAATACTGGCCGCATTTAAGCGACTGCAGCTATCGAGCTCGGTATGATGGCAATGAGTCGAGTTCGGATGTTCAGGAAATGTCATTTCTTTCCCCATATTCCATTTCACCTATTTGTTGGAATGAAGCGTGAATTGGACGTTTCTAAGCATACTTAGCTTTATATTATAGGGTACGATATATAAATGCACATTTTCTATTTCGGTAATTTTAGTTGTTTAAGGTGAGATTTTGCACGGAAAAATGTACTCTACTTTGAATTTGATGTCCGATGATGCTTGTGTGAATGTGTTTGTGGCACTGTAACGAAACTTGGCGCTCAAGCCTCGAAATTAAATAGTTGATGCTCATTGAATCTCGTCTGAATTTACATCACTAATTTTATAATAACTTCATTTAGAGTAAAACTTGAAGTGCGGGAGTTTATGGTCCATTGGAACGTCATCCTTGATAAGAGGCAAGGAAATACTATAAGGGCTTTTCTTCTTATTTGTCGTAGCGCTAGTGGCTCGTAACCACTTCAGGTAGTACCTAAATTACCTTCCTCCCCCCACCGTTCTTAAAAATTCCAACACAGACTATTTCCAAGGCTCCATGTATAGATCAACTAATAGGGCTGACTTCAGTTTACGTAAAGAAAGTGTTAAATTAAGAAATAGGGAACATGCATGATCCGGGGTTTTAATTAAAAATATGCTAATCTGATTCAAAATTGCATGCAGAATTCAAAAATGTGATCAGAATGTACAAATAATAACTCCAAACATGATAAAAATCTACGAAAATGTCACGTCACGCAAGTATGCGATCTCATTGGCCTGACGTAATCGTACAGGTCGATTGAATTAGCAAACGAAATAACACATAGTGTGCTGTGAGAAGCAGGATACACTTCGCGTATTTCTACTTTACGTTAGTGTCTAGTATGGTTAAATTCGAGGTCTATACATTGGATAATAATCTCAGTGGTGTATTTTAGACTTAAAATGAATCCTGCGCAGACAGTGAGGCAGAAAACTTATAAATGGTGTAGAGTTCCGATGTGCAATAGCACATCGCGTACCATACCAAACAAATTGTTTATAAACGTTCCAAAGACGCTAAAACTAGGGAGAAATGGATTTTGGCGAGCTGGAGAAATGCTGGTGATATATCGGAAAAGTCTACAGTTTATTTTTTTGAAGATTTTAACGTAAGATGAATTTGTTTGAATTTTCAAATCACTTTTCCATGTCAGCTGTTCTAGTGGTAAAATTAAATTTTAATGTATGATGCTTTATTTAAATGCTTCAATTACATCTTGGAATATGAAAGTAATAAACAGTGCATTAAATAATGCTGATAATTAAAGTATTCTCCAAACCTAACCTATGTTTTGGGTGATCCATGTCAAGATAATAAATCCAAAGGGGTTATGAACCATTTTGACAGCTCTAATTCTACCAATATATCTTGGCATGGGACAGTTATGTATGTCTTTATTGAAGAGCTTAATTGGTAAAGAAAGTTAGGCTATGTCTAAATACTCTATAATGTAACAAAGAATAGGCGTGTACATCACGAAAGGAAACAACGTTGATGCTTGTTGTTTTAAGGGGCCTAACATCGAAGGTCATCGGCCCAAGGAAACAACGTGAATTTAACAAATGTATAACTCTACACAAAACCAATGCTTGTCTGTTGGGGTCTTATAAGTTAACAATGCTCAATTATAATAATTATCATAATATTAATGAAATAAATAACATAACTGCATACAGGTGAAAATAGTGATGTAGGTGTTTAAAATATTATCCAACTTAGCCTAAGTTTTAGGTTATACAAGCCAAGTCAATAAACCGAAGGGTAAAAAAAATAATACCGCACGAGTTGGCCGTGCGGTTAGGAGCGCGCAGCTGTGAGCTCGCATCCGGGAGATAGTGCGTTTTGAACCCCACTGCCGGCAGCCCTGAAGATGGTTTTCCGTGGTTTCCCATTTTCACACCAGGCAAATGCTGAGGCTGTACCTAAGGCCACGGCCGCTTTGTTCCAATTCCTAGGCCTTTCCTGTCCCATCGTCGCCATAAGACCTATATGTGACGGTGTGACGTCCTGTATTGAGCGACTAAAATGTCACCAGGACACTTTTCTTTTCTGATATGCTCAGCTTGTTAAAAGCCAAATGTAATTAATGTTACTGGCTTCACGCCCCGCCAACTACTTCTACGATTTTCGGAGACGCCGATGTGCAGGAATGTAGTCCTGCAGGAGTTATTTTACGTGCCAGTAAATCTACCGACACGAGGCTGACGTATTTGAGCACCTTCAACTACCACCGGACTGAACCAGGATCGAACCTGCCAAGTTGGGGTCAGAAGGCCAGCACCTCAACAGTCTGAACCACTCAGCCCGACTTGTGAAAACTAGATGAAGTCATATTTATCTTTATCATGTTTAACTTTTTCCCTCCACAAAGATATTTAATTCTCTTTCATGGGCCCCGGAAGTGGGTAGGCCAGTTGTCCCAACCATAAATATTTTTTTTTTTTTTTTTGGGAATGATAGATTATAGCCCTATAGTACTATGATCTTTCTTTCTTTCCTTCTTTCTTTCTTTCTTAATCAGTTTATCCTTCAGGGTTGGTTTTCTCTCGGACTCAGCGAGGGATTTCACCTCTACCACTTCAAGGGCAGTGTCCTGGAACGTGAGACTTTGAGTATGGTGATGAAACTGGTGAGGAGGGCCATTACCTCGCCCAGGCGGCCTCACCTGTTATGCTCAACAGGGGCCTTGTTGGAGGATGGGAGGATCGGAAGGGATAGACAAGGAAGAGGGAAGGAAACGGCCGTGGCCTTAGGTGCCTGGAGGAGAAGTAGGAAAATACGAAAAACCACTTCGAGGATGGCTGAGGTGGGATTCGAAACCCTTCTACTCAGTTGACCTCCCGAGGCTGAGTAGACCCCGTTCCAGCCCTCGTACTATTTGTTTTCAACTTTCATGGCAGAGCCGGGAATCGAAACCGGGCCTCCGGGAGTGGCACACATTAACCACTACACCACAGAAGCGGACTAGTACTATAATTCTACCTATATGTTTATGTTAGTGCTGAAATCCGATTTCTTAATTTACTAATGCTGAAAGCCCGAAAATGTAATGTTATTCTTTAATAGGGGAATCAGTCTAGAAGGAAATGTTGAAAGTGGTGTGATTTCTATCCAGGTTCGTTGTTATCCTAATACTATGGGTTACAGTACATTGCACGTATATAAAAGACGCCACTTACAAACTTGCTTGTTATCTGCGAATTTCTGCGGCCACAAAAGTCACTATTTTTCAAGAATGATGACATTTACAGATGATAGATTGTCTGATTGTGCTGTTTTGAACCTTTCTTCTGTCATTTTGAAGTTATTCGCGATCATGAATAATAAACAATCGGCTTTTAGCAACGGCTGATGCACAACGGCTGGTAGAGCTCCATGCAGTACTGGATCGTGACGTCACAGCGCGCCGCTTACGTCAGAGGCCGTTTCACTCGCCTTGCGGAAAGACACTATTAAATATATTTTTAATGGTAGAAAACAAGGCAACATACCACAATGTAATACGTTTACGTACTATTTCATTGCTGTACTTTTCAAAAAAAAATTTTTTTTTGAAAATGATGCATGTTCCCAATTGCGTTAAAAGAGTTCGTGGAGGAATTTATTAATTTTGTGCGACTATTTCTAGCCGAGTGCAGCCCTTGTAAGGCAGACCGTCCGATGAGGGTGGGTGGCATCTGCCATGCGTAGGTAACTGCGTGTTATCGTGGTGGAGGATAGTGTTGTGTGTAGTGTGTGAGTTGCAGGGATGTTGAGGACAGCACAAACACACAGCGCCCGGGCCACTGGAATTAAACAATGAAGGTTAAAATCCCGGACCTGGCCGGGAATCGAACTCGGGACCCTCTGAACCGAAGACCAGTACGCTGACCATTCAGGAAAAATAAGTCGGACCGTGGAGGAATGCTTCTCTACCGAAGGAAAAAATCCTATTCAGCAAAATATCCGAAGTTGAAGTAAGTGCTAAGTTATATAGCGTTTTAATGTCTAGCAGCAGAGCGACACAGCTATAGATAAATATGCTGAGATGAATGGGAAATCAAGGTTTTTTCCTGTATTTTTACTTCAATTAAATATGATGTGCCCACGGCCACTGTCGGCGCATTATTAATTACAATAAGTAATACGATTTGCATTGGTTTGCAGGAACAGCGACGTGACCTGTGTCACCGCTGTGTAAGACTTCAATATCAATTAAAAATAACTTCGGTACAGACCAGAGTTTAATGACTGATAATGAATGTACGACAGAGACTAGTGTTAAGATTGTATATTAACTGTATATTTAATATAAAGTAAGTATAGTCATGGCCACCAAATTAGGCGGGTGAAAGAAATGACCGTACGCTGTTGCCAAGATTGTAACTGAATACATAATTTCGGAGCGCGAGGCAGTTCATTTTCTCCCGAGCTCCTGATGTTAACCTCCTACATTGTTGCAAAACAAATTATACCACAAGCTTCAGGAAAGACTGCTGATTTCAGCAGTATAACTATTTTCCACAGAAAACAATTAGACCTAATAATTATTATTAAGAATAAAAACCTCAACAAGTAAATTTAAATTCGTAAAATCATGTATTGTCCGCCTCTGTGGTGTAGTGGTTAGTGTGATTAGCTGCCATCCCCAGAGGCCCGGCTTCGATTCCCGGCTCTGCCACGAAAGTGGTACGAGGGCTGGAACGGAGTCCACTCAGCCTTGGGAGGTCAACTGAGTAGAGGGGGGTTCGATTCCCACCTCAGCCATTCTGGAAGTGGTTTTCTGTGGTTTCCCACTTCTCTTCCAGGCAAATGCCGGGATGGTACCTAACTTAAGGCCACGGCCGCTTCCTTCCCTCTTCCTTGTCTATCCCTTCCAACCTTCCCATCCTCCACAAGGCCCCTGTTCAGCATAGCAGATGAGGCCGCCTGGGCGAGGTACTGGGCATCCTCCCCAGTTGTATCCCCAGGTCCAGAGTCTGAAGCTCCAGGACACTGCCCTTGAGCCAGTAGAGGTGGGATCCCTCACTGAGTCCGAGGGAGAAACCAACCCTGGAGGGTAAACAGATTAAGAAAGAAAGAAAATCATGTATTGAAATTTTCAGTAAGCGGCCACGTTTTTGTTTCTTCAACCAATAAAATGTTGTCTGAGGGAAACATTTAGATAATCTGAAATTTATTATCTGAAACTTGTTACCATAAGTCTTTTAGTTTTCCTGGAAAATGGCCATGTAAATGTCGCTAGCTGAGGTCGTTGAGGTCACACGTGCCAGCGCAGGACCCAGGACACGGTAAGTACCTTCGGATTTCGCATTAATCTGTATCAGTTTTATTAAAATATTTTTATTTGTTTATGGTTTACAATATAACTTTAAATACTTGAATACTATATATTGGACTGCGTAATATAGAAAAGAGAACTAACTTACTTAAAAGAATACGTTGACCTGGAGCGCACCGGCTTGGACTAGACAGCACTGCACGATCAGCATTGCCAATTCGTGTTCAGAAGTAAGCGACTCTCGACCATCTGTCGCTTCGCCGTTCCAATATCTGGCAACAGCGCAGTTCTCCTCACTCGCCTAATTCAGTGGCCGCAGCTTTAGTGGCAACTATCATTCGTTGAAAGTATGTACATTATGTTTGGTCATATTTTCCATTTTTTTAAGGTCATATTAACTGTTTTTAAGAGCTTATATGCCTGCGTATCTGGGAGATTTTTAGGTTTTAAACATCCGAACCCTAGTAATGAGGTAGGAAGAGGATGAAACCCGGGGTCGGCACATGGCCTACTACTGTCTAACAATACAAAGGGGATCGCTCGGGGCTTAACATCTCCATCGGACGGACGAATCGCTATCAACAGCGTCTTATCTTCTCATTCTATATCAACCCTCCAGAGAGGTTTGGATTTTTTGAAACAAGGCTTTTGGCACTCAATTTAGTGATTAGAAATTGTATTCCCTTACAGTTTAATACCACCAGTGAAAATCAGTTAATGAACTCATGCTTCTACATTTATTGTACGAACTTGTCTGTAAATATTTCGTGGCACGTGACGGTACACATTTTGAATACCATAACATTTCAGCGTTGTTTGTTTTGCCGCGTGCGTTACTTGTCGTTCTACAGTACTGTACTTTACCCTTAAAATCACTATGTTATACAACTTTTCATCCTTTGTCCTACATACAGTGAACTCCACACCTTGCACACCCCTATAGCCTGGTCACTCCTTTGATTGGACATATACAGAGTGTCTCAAACCTTTTGGGTCAAATTGAAACAGGTGATAGTTGGTCCACAGCCGATTATACTGAGATAGAGAACCAGAGGTCGGAAATGTATATTTATTATGTTATGGACATACACAGCGTACACCACATAACAACAACATAACTCACAGTAATTGTTCAAAGTGACGACCACCAGTATCAATGCATGCATGGCAACGGCGCATCAAGTTCTGTCGCACTCTCTCAAAGATCCCTATACTGCTAATAATAAGAGTTGGTGTCTGACATTTCTTAGAGGGAGGTCCGTTTACTGCCTGCCGAGTCGGGATAAAGGGAGTGGCTGTGTGGTTGTCATGGAAACGAGGGTGGGGCGACTGCGGTTGCCATGGAGATGAAACTTCAGTGCAGCTCGTCTTGCTGGGAGTTGCCAAACCTGTCACTGTCACTGATAAGAACCTGATTGTTTGTATAAGAGTGATCGCAAATGGGACGGCACCGCCTGGCCAGGTAGTCTACAACAGATCACAGCGGTCAGAATGAAGGAGGGAACAAGTGAGCCGGAAGCGAGGGGTAAGAGCATGTAGAAAGGAATGCTGGAATGTGGCAACATCGTGAAATGGCACGTGCAATGCTCCTCCCTCCAACCTTACCTGTCAGACACCAACTTTAGTCAAGTCTAGTATAGTGTCTGTTGTGACTTATGACTCGACTCCCGTATAATTTCAAACAATAACTGTTTTCATTATGTAATATACAGTAGAGGGCTTTTCCGTAGGTGTGCAACTTAGAGGGGTTTCGCTGTATAAACCTCTAATCTAGTAATATCCTATTCCCAACTTCTCCGTACCTCATCCACCTAATATTCCTCTTGATGCTTGCTTGTTTGTATCTTTTTCTTTTAATTCACTGCTATTGGCCTATACCAGCGGTGGCAATTCAAAATCGCGGTTTAGCTTATATTTCGAAGCCTACCGCACACAATTAGTAGCTAGCCATGTATGCATCTCGAGTCATTGATTTCCTTAAACAAGCTCGTCCGCCCCTTCCCGTTTATTTTGGATGCCAGCAAGCAAACAGTTTGAGAGTGTTCTATGTGTATATATTGTATGTTTACCTTCCCAGGCGAGCAAAGCCCACCAACAAAGTGAAGTTTGTACAGTTCCAACTTAGCAACTCGCCGAGCAATATGGTGTGCCCCAGGCGTACGTGGTTTGACTGCTACAATACGGTGAGCTCATGCAAATGGAACAGGCCAGGTGTTCAACACTGTACGAAGGTCTTCTTTAAAGTCCATAAAACAACACGGCATTTATGTAACGATAAAAAAAAAAAGAAAGGCAACATTAACTTCGAGCAAACGGGACATAAAATGCTGTTACTACGTTATATTTTAATGACAACACAGACGTTAAAAGCACCTTTTTATACAGTCAAGGTGTACCAACTCGGGAGAGAACCGGACAAATAGTTCTTCACAAACCAGACTTCAAATATGTCAAGGACGGACTATTATGAACAAAGATTTATTTGTACTTGAAAATCGAAAATAAAAATGTTGGGGGAATAATAGGGGTAATTAAGGGGAATAACAACGAGATCGCGAATGGATCAGGATAGTTTACATAGGACACAAGAAGTTTCTATTCTCTCAAACTGAGGGTTGATGACCAAAATAAAACAGTAACAATAATAAAAACACCCCATGTGGGTGGGGGACGCAGAGGAAGAATACACCCACGGTATCACCTACCTGTCGTTAGAGGCGACTAAAAGGGGCGACCAAGGGATAAATCAGAACCACGAGACTACTTGTAATTAGTACTATCACGCGAGGAGCACCACGGGTCGCCTTTACTTGCGAATAATACCACTATACAGCCCTGAAGGGCCTTGGCCTACCAAGCGAACACTGCTCAGAGCGAAGGCCTGCAGATTACGAGGTGTCGTGTGGTTAGCACGATGAATCCTCTCGGCCGTTATTCTTGGCTTTCTAGACCGGGGCCACTATCTCACCGTCAGATAGCTCCTCAATTCTAATCACGTAGGCTGAGTGGGCCGCGAGCCAGCCCTCGGGTCAGGTAAAAATCCCTGACCTGGCAGGGAATCCAACCCGGTGCCTCCGGTTAAGAGGCAGGCACGCTACCCCTACACCATGGAGGTTTATGATTAGTAGCTTTTTTAACAAGTTGTTTTACGTCTCACCGACACGGATAGGTCTTATGGCGACGATAGGTCAGGAAAGAACGTGCCTTAATAAGGTACGGCACCGGCATCTGCCTGGTGTTAAAATGGGAAACCACAGAAAACCATCTTCAGGGCTGTCGAGAGTGGGGTTCGAACGCACTATCTCCCGAATACTGGATACTGGCCGCACTTAAGCGACTGCAACTATCGAGCTCGGTGAGATTAGTACCAACAGACGGTGAAACGGTACAGGTTTTGCAGTACCCGTGATCAGTACTGTACCATTATATGCGGAACAACACGGGCTTACTTTGCCTGTGATTAGTACCAGCGTGAGAAACGCCGCGGGTCGGGCGTTGTCTGTGATTAGTAGTACCACTATATGAGCGACACTGTGGGTCTGCGTTGCCTGTGATTTGTACACACTATGTGAGAAACACCACGTGATAGTACGAGCCTCTGTGATTAGTACATCAATGTGAGGAACACCATGGATTTGCGTTGGCCGTGAGTGGCGCCATTACGTGAGCAAACCACAGCGAACCCTTTGGTCCAGGATGAAGGATACCTACCTTCCTTACCTATCAGCAATTTTCATGAGATCTGTCTCTTGGGTCGTTTCGGGTTCTTCGTCACTTGCTGAGGTAAAGGTAGGGTTCAATAATCCTAATCTATCTACTCAAATGAAAGGTCTATTCATAAAATATTTGTATTTTATTTTGGAAAAAAATTTCTGAAGAAATTAATTATTTGTAATCCAGGTATAATTCCGACTCTATCTTGTCCACTCCACCTCAATGGTTTTTACACAGAGGGGCCGAACGCTGATTTGAGCCTTTGACTTAACTGCCTGATCGGCATCCTTACTAGAAACCATTGTCTCAATTATTAAATAAAGAAAAGAAAGTCTGGAAATCCTTAAATTCGGCTTCCATGTGAGACTACATGTACCATCATAATGATTCCTGATGGTCCAGCCCTCGTAACACGAACTATGGATTCTGGGTATATTTAAGGCAGTTCAATCGGTGTGTGACACACAGTGGTTATACGGCATGGACCCTTAAATGAATCGATGTGACCTGCGACTATGTCACGGACCGACAAAGTCATTGTGGGTGATGACCGCAAGGAAAATGATGCTACAGTGGCATATGGTCACTGAGGTTGATGACCCCATGACCATCCACGTTTCTAAGCTGAAGGCTAAACACAATTAAGCTACATCGGTTGATGACCAAAGTTTCCACTTTACTAACCCCAGCACATTTACTGCTCAATCAAAGTAAAATAATGCAAGAACAACCACGCTCACAATACTGTGTGGCAATAAAATCCATTACCTTCGGATATGTCCCCTTAATCGTTACGTTAACATTTAAATATTCCCAGAAAAATAAACTAAGATTTCCAGAATGCATCTCCAAGTTATTCGCTTGCATTTAAAGTTATTTCACAAATACGGTTCCACTGAATTTAATAATTAAATAAATTAAAAATGATTTAATGAAATCTTAATGAACAACAAATTCTATCTCCACGGACGAATGGTTTCTTTCACAAGTCCCTACTCAATATTTGACGCAGTTATATTCATTTCATGTTTAATGTTAATCATCTATCGTTATTTTGCAGCTGGAAAAAATGTACATCATTCATTTCCAGTATTATATCTTGTTTCATGACATCACACTTTACATCTAATCTAACCCTAGCCATTATTAATACTTGGATAACCCTAATAATTACGTACAAACCAAAAAACTCGCCGTATAATGTAAGCCGATTACGATGACATATCTTGTCCTGGCAGTTTGCGCACCCTCACAAACAAACAGTCATCACTACCACCACTCTATATTTTGGACAACCCTGAAATTGGCTAACCTCGCTCATTATACTCTAACTTCGTGGTTTCAAATATACATTACAATCTCAATTAAACAAATTCACAGTATCTAATAATCTACACGTTACTCCCGGATGAAAATTTCAACTAGATCCCGCAGTTAATGATATCCGCTGCCAAGAATGCAATCTCGTTTCAATACGTAACTCTCTACACACCTTCCGTTATACTAACTGTCCCCTATCGGTCAGCTGGCGGTATCCACACAGACGACCCTCCGCTGTCTGTCAGTTTCGACATTAAACACATGTCTTCGTCATACATGACTGGCTTCAAAGAATGAAACCCTTTGACTTCGCAAAATAGAACAAAATACGATATTCTGACCAAACAAATGTGCACATAGATTTACTTTAAAATGTCCCACAATAATTGTACACGTCCCTAATTAATACCGGCGTGAATTCTATCACTCATTTCCATCCCAAACATATAAAATCTTTCTCGGGCTCACCCCAAAGTCCCGGCATCATCTACAGGTTTCCAATCACCTGATTCGAATATCCCATCTCAACTCACACGACCAATCTAACCTCTCAAACTCGACGACTCTCACTGACAAAAGAACGGGAATAAAAATCCTTACTAGAATCCACGACGCCTAATAACGCACAATACTTTAATAATGAACAACTTCGCATAAAATGACCTCGTATTTTAAAACTGGATTTTCACGAAAATGACTGACAAATTTACTGTTATTATTGTCACTCAGACACGGTTTAAATGGGCACAGAATATGTTACACTTCGTGACAAATTAACCGATCTGCATTACTCAACACTACACACAGCACTTCCATCCGATTGAAAATGGGTAACCACGGATCCCTTTTGTAACAATTCCATCAAAATTCCAACTGAAAATTTTACGTCGAATAAACATCTTAATTTGACATCACAAAATATAGGCAATAAACACACGGGAATGATGATCTACTTTGGACGTGGTATCACTCCGAAACCCTCATTAATAACTTTTTACAACATTACACGGCACTCGCAATACTTTAAAAATTTATCCAAGCAGAAAATAAAACCAATGACCTTTCGTCACATTTCTGACATTTACGAAAGAACATATGGGTGACCAACTGCGTCATAAATACCCATTTCAAATACATGTAAGTTTGACATCATAAAACAAGATATAGTAGGCGGTAAGATTGATGTCACCTACCTTATGTCACGTCAGCGTTCATCTTTGGGCTCACCTGCGACCCCTTTTCATATATTTAGCCATTTTTACATTTTTGGCTTTACATAGCACTTTTATTATTCTTGTTTCCTGAAAATAAAGCATAAAAAATAAAATGCTATTCACTAGTCGTTCTTGCTGATTGCACTCGACTGATAGTATTTATTACCCGCAAACGAATTACTTTCTTTACCACACAAAAATTTATAAATACTTCTTCGGTATCTTGACCGTCCTTTTTATACAATTACTTCTGCTCATAAAACTATCTCCTCATGGAGTCAAGACCCCAACCACATCGGCTAAAATCTGTTGGTTGGACTTAGTCTACTTGTCGATCGATTTACAGAACAGTTCAACCCTCTGTCTTCAGCCTCAACAATGCAAATACAGGGATTTCAACATGGCGTCCCTTCTATATTTATAGACAGTACCCCCCTCTCTCCAGGCATTTTCCCTTTGCCGCCAAGAAAATTTGCGTAACTTTTTCGACTTAAATGAACTTTATTTAAAAGAGTTTTTGATGTAACCACATACTTGCTACATTGCTAGCGGTAGTGTTCCTGGACATTTAAAATTTATTCCTATTAAATTAACTGGTTAAATGACCTCATTTGATAGGCAGTAATTTTTGTCGACTTAGCGTGGGTAAGCTAAACACGCGCGTCCATCTGAAATAAACCCCAGAAATGGCTTAGCAGTCTCAAATCCGTCTTACTGAAGACCAATTTGTCTTATAGATAAATACAGGACCCTCATTATATTGCATTCACCACTAATTCTTTCATTTAATTATATTTATTCAACATAAACTTTCTTCTGTATCCTTCCACTGCCGACACGTGCGGATGACGTCACGTATCATCACGTGGGAATGAAGGTAGCCACCGACTTGCCACGTGTCACTTCCGTGATATCAAGAAATGTTCAAGCTCCTCATCATAATTGACATGGGGCCTCATGTAGTAACTTTTCATAGTTAAAATTCTTAGGGCACAAAGGTCATGGGTTCAATAGGTCGGTGTTACCTGTGCGTATTATATTACTTGTGAGTATTATCACACTGTGTGGAATACCGTAAGTCTACGTTACTCATGATTAGTACCGCTTCAGGAAAAATACCATGGTTCTTACTATCCTAGCGATAAGTACAATTATGAGGGGCTACTGACGTGGATTTTGGACCCCTTTAGACAACAAGCATAATCGATTCAGGATTGTGCTTTGGAAGCAGCCGCTTGACCAGTATGCAGTATTGTCTCCTTTTTAAAAAATCTGGTAGGTGGAGATTGATTTTGGAATTATTTTTTTAACTTTGAATATTGTCAGCTGGATCCGCTGATTATTGTAAATTCATATTCATTCATTCATTCTTCATCATCACGTTTTGAATTCTGGTCAGTGGATGAGTTTTTGACTTTTAAATTATCATTACATTTCGTCTCATTTAAAACTATTAAGGGGCGATGACCTAAATGTTAGGCCCCTTTAAACAACAAGCATCATAATCATCATCAATTATAAAAATAGAAAAAGAACTTGAAAACCCGCGAATACTCACCCCTGGCTGTTGCCGAATTGCGTCACAGGCATCGAAAACGCCTTCGCGTAGTGTATCCATATCATTTTATGGGGATCGCATACACCAGGGTCTTTACACGTCCCCAAAGCCAAAAATCTAAAGGGTTACGTTCAGGCGAACAGACAGGCCAAGGTATGGGCCCTCCCCGACCAATCCATCGCTCATCAGGTGTCGCCAACACTGCGATGAAAATGGGCCGATGATCCATCATTCATGTACCACATTTGCAGTCGTTTACGACTAATGATAAGGTAGGAACGTATTTCCGCCTTTTGTTGCATAAGATCCTCCGTAAATTATTGGAACATACACTCAACTCTCGATTTACCGTAATCGGATCAACCGCATTGCGGATTAACCGCTATGTCAAAAACACTAAAAATGCACGAGTGTTAGGAGTTACAGTAATGCAGACTTACAAAGAGTCGGGATAATATTGTCGAGTCGTAATAGTAGCAGGTGTGCGTTCTTGAAGTTTTGAGAAACTTGAGAAGCAAAATAAAGAAAATGTGTTTCTCGGCACAAAAGCAGAAAACCATGACTGATTATCTTCAGAAACAGTGAAGTTAGGTAGTCTGCATATTTTTCTTTGCCTTACCGTATTTGTTTAAACGAAAAGTGCTGTTTATTTTTCCATTTATTATATTGTGCTAGTCTTACTGCTACGTATTGCATAGGTAAAAAAAAAAACAATAATTTTAACTGTACTTTCAGCACGCCTGATCTATAATTTTTTGCGGGTTAAGGGCAATTTTACTTATCCGGGAAGCCTTAACCCTACATTATAGCGGTTAATCGAGAGTTGAGTGTAGTTATCATTGATTGTACTGGTAGCGAAACATAACACCGATTTATTTGTGCCTGAAAATCGAAAAGAAAAAAATTTTGGGGGGAATTATAGGGGGAATTAAGGGGAATTACATCTCCTATGTTACGACCAATGTTTATAGGACCTTTTTCACTTCATCTGTTGCGTGCTGCCTCCTCTGCAAATTTTGGAACCTTTTTAAGGACACCTTGTATTGTACAACTTGTTTTACGTCGCTCCGAAACAGAGAGGTCTTATGTCGATGATGGGATAAGAAAGGGCTAGGAGTGGGAAGGAAGCGGCCATGACCTTAATTACGGTACAGCTTCAGCATTTGCCTGCTGTGAAAGTGGAAAACCACGGAAAACCATCTTCAGGCCTGCCACTACCTCCTGAATACAAGCCGACAGCTCCGCGATCCTAACCGCAACAAAATTTCATTTTGTAAAAAGCAACGATTGTAAGTTAAAAAATACAAAGGAAGTATTCGCTACAAGTAATTTGATTACTTTTGCTAAATAACTTTCGAACTCTGCTGATGTGATATGGAAAATAATGGAAAATTATCGCCTGCCGATAGTGGATTTCGAACCAACTATCTCCCGAAAGTACCTAAGTTCAGAGCTACCTGAACCGAACCGCGCAGCCAATTCGGTCGGTGGTTCAATTTGTGTATGTATGTATCTTCTTTTTCTTCTCCAATTTTCCCACACTTGTGGGGTCGCGGGTGCGAACTGTGTCGTACATGTGGATTTGGCTCTGTTTTACGGCCGGATGCCCTTCTTGACGCCAACCCTATATGGGAGGATTTAATCACTACTGCGTGTTTCTGTGGTGGTTGGTAGTGTAATACTTTGTCTGAATATGAAGAAGAAAGTGTTGGAACAAACACAAACACCCAGTTCCCAAGCCAGAAGAAATAATTAGACGTGATTAAAATCGCCGACTCAACCGGGAATCGAACCCTGGACGGCCTCAGCGCTGACCATTCAGCCAGGGAGTCGGACGTACAGTATGTATGCCTACATACGGTATGTTTTGTTTCTCGCTTTTTACGTCTCTGATTCCGACCGCTTTAAGAGAAGCTAACCTCTAAAGCCATTTCCAAGTGTCATTAATAACCTATTAACAACTTCACCAGAGGGCATTGCGTTAAGTAGAATACGCTCTGAAAGAGGGGGGGGAGTACATTGGGCACTGCTCCAACTCGAAGAGAAGGTGGAACTCGATCAATTCATCTTGAAGGCGGAATGATAATATGCCATATACTCATTCTTGTTACCCTCTAAAAGGTTAATTGAAACGCAAGATCATGCAAGAACAAGCTTACTCAGTCCATTGGCTGCGGTCCAAGAGAGTATTTATTGCTTAAATTCGCTGCAACGGTACATAGATTACAGATAACGTCTATGCAATACAGCCTCGTATACTAAATGACATTCTTACAACATTCACGACGATTAATTTTCCAACTCTGTTTTTTTATTTGTGTAAACAAGTCTATTCTTTCGATCCGACGTATGATTGGCAGTATGAAAACGACACGCGACACTTCTCCCACACGGAGTAGTCGACGCTTATATCTCAGAAACTATATAATCTAAGTAGCATACACCATTACGTAAAGGACACAGTAGTTGTGCATTACAGTACATCCTCTGGTGTCGTCATCACAGCGCATCGAGAGAAATCAAAATGGCGCTGATTGCAGAGCCGTCCGGTGTCCGGACATTTCACACCACGGATATTCCATACCACTTGATTTTTGAGGACATTTCCTACCACCTAGGTCGTTATCTACCTGCGAACGGTTTCCCAGTAATCCCCAAATACTCATGCGAGGACAATCCGTACTATTTTATGTCAAATTTGAATTTCATTTCCACGCCAGCGGGCGTAATTATCAATCAATCAATCAATCAATCAATCAATCAATCAATCAATCAATCAATCAATCAATCAATCAATCAATCAATAAATAAATCAATCAATCAATCAATACTGATCTGCATTTAGGGCAGTCGCCCAGGTGGCAGATTCCCTATCTGTTGCTTTCCTAGCCTTTTCCTAAATGATTTCAAAATAAATTGGAAATTTATTGAACATCTCCCTTGGTAAGTTATTCCAATCCCTAACTCCCCTTCCTATAAATGAATATTTGCCCCAGTTTGTCCTCTTGAATTCCAACTTTATCTTCATATTGTGATCTTTCCTACTTTTATAAACCTCATTCAAACTTATTCGTCTACTAATGTCATTCCACGCCATCTCTCCGCTGACAGCTCGGAACATACCACTTAGTCGAGCAGCTCTTCTTCTTTCTCTCAATTCTTCCCAACCCAAACATTGCAACATTTTTGTAACGCTACTCTTTTGTCGGAAATCACCCAGAACAAATCGAGCTGCTTTTCTTTGGATTTTTTCCCGTTCTTGAATCAGGTAATCCTGGTTGGGGTCCCATACACTGGAACCATACTCTAGTTGGGGTCTTAACAGAGACTTATATGCACTCTCCTTTACATCCATACTACAACCCCTAAACACCCTCATAACCATGTGCAGAGATCTGTACCCTTTATTTACAATCCCATTTATGTGATTGCCCCAATGAAGATCTTTCCTTATATTAACACCTAGATACTTACAATGATCCCCAAAAGGAACTTTCACCCCATCAACGCAGTAATTAAAACTGAGAGGACTTTTCCTATTTGTGAAACTCACAACCTGACTTTTAACCCCGTTTATCAACATACCATTGCCTGCTGTCAATCTCACAACATTTTCGAGGTCACGTTGCAGTTGCTCACAATCTTGTAACTTATTTATCACTCTATAGAGAATAACATCATCCGCAAAAAGCTTTACCTCCGATTCCACTCCTTTACTCATATCGTTTATATATATAAGAAAACATAAAGGTCCGATAATACTGCCTTGAGGAATTCCCCTCTTAATTATTACAGGGTCAGATACAGCTTCACCTACTCTAATTCTCTGAGATCTATTTTCTAGAAATATAGCAACCCATTCAGTCACTCTTTTGTCAAGTCCAATTGCACTCATTTTTGCCAGTAGTCTCCCATGATCCACCCTATCAAATGCTTTAGACAGGTCAATCGCGATACAGTCCATTTGACCTCCAGAATCCAAGATATCTGCTATATCTTGCTGGAATCCTACAAGTTGCCAGACACACTTTAGAAATCAGAAACAAAATTAATTTACAACATTTGCTGAAGAAAACGTCTTTATTATTTTAATAATTGCCTTTAAACTATACGTATCACTTATGTTTACGTAAATATTATCATTAAAAAAATCGATTTTTTGAAGTATACATCCTGAAACGAAACAATACAATAGAAATACTGTATACATCGTGTTCGGGCTCAGTGTGCACAAGGATGGATAATATTACTATTATTGCGAATATTTATAAACTAAGTAGAGATTCTGATGAACTGGCAGATATGGGCTTGAAGGTCACGCGGAAACAGGAAACTACTGAAAGTGGACGTAGCTAGATCCCAGTAGTGGACAATGAATATACAAATGAATACATTCATCAGGATATCGTTTTTACTTAGAATTACTTCCCACTCTTTGAAATGGTACGGAATGTACTCTCCTAAATATTTCAAAGTTATTAACTGACACTTCGCAGGTAAATCAGCCGATCAATTGGTACGAAATGTCCTAGAACCCCGTCCTGGCTGTAACTTAGGACCGAGTAGACGTATTTCGCTTATCGAGTTCTTATTTTGAAGAAAATGAAGATTGCTTTAGCCTTAGCCAAGCGTCCCACGTGTTTATCGGGAACTCGTCTGCTCCCGCGTGAACGAAAGACGTTTTTATCCGGATCTTAAATGATGCGCTTTTGCGCTCGTCTGTTTTAGATTATGTTTGTATTAATAGATGTCAAGAATGAATACACAGGGCCTTTACTTATGCTGAACATAGTGATTTGAAATAAAAAAAGAAGAAAGGTTTCGCTGCAAAGCGCGATTTCCATGATGATATTCCTTTCAGAAGTTTGTTGACATTACAAATGTTCGTGTTTTAACTATTGCAGACATTATATCCAGAAAAAGAATTCAAAACTAGTCTTACATAATTACTAGATACTGTTGATGAATAGGTCTACTCGAAAATGAGTGATAATGGGCACAAAAAAAAAAACCGAAACTGACGAAGGAGAGTGTGAGAACAAGTGACAGGACAGATTCAGACGATGAGTGCCTAGGTATTATCGGTGGAATTAATCATCAAAATTTGTCAGAAAGTCAATAATAGTGGTGAGGAAAGCATAGAATGGTATGAGGTCACAAATCAGGTTCCAGGACTGCAAACAATTGCAGTTTACAACATAAATAAAGTTTCAATTTGCTTCCCATTTCGACAAATATTGTGCATATATATTAACGATATTTTCAAATTCAATAATTATACTGTAGTATTAGTGAAAATGAATAATGAAGTAGGCAAGAAAGTGAATTCCAACCAAGTTGTGTAGATGTAAAATGTAGTGTTTTATGACATTAGTCAAAACTACTGTGTGGCGTGCTTTGTGTCACTTTTGTATCCACCCTTAGGGCGCTAAAGGCCAGTGTCCCACAGTGTGGGTTCCGTCCCCCCCCCCCCCCTCCCGGCCTATATGTGAACGACCTACCAACCCGTCGGTAGGTTCAGCAGTACGCAGATGGCATTGCCAGTAACGGAGATTAGGAGGTGGCGAGGAAGGGAGGGGGGCAGTGGCCCCTCTACTTTGTGAAGAAAATTTTTAAAAATGTGTTCCATTTTAGTCTCCTGAAACTGGGAATTATTTTAAAAAAAGCAATTTGTACAAATTCTGATGTCCCTTCAGCTAATTCTTTAATTTTGTTTCTTGAAATACGCACAAAATTTAGTTCGTCGCGGCTAACCGAATTGTGTAGCGCCATGGCAAGTAATAGAGACCCGCGGACCAATGTGATGTTTTGCAACAATGGGTTGCAGGGGGTACATTTTGCGCGCATTCGTCAGTCCGGCAGTCTCACTCAGTGTGTCTGTTCAGATCTATCTAGAGTCTACTACTTTGTTACTGTGTAGTCAAACACTATGATAATAATAATAATAATAATAATAATAATAATAATAATAATAATAATAATAATAATAATAATAATAATAATAATTTCGTGTGACTATTACTAGCCGAGTGCAGCCCTTGTAAGGCAGACCTTCCGATGAGGATGGGCGGCATCTGCCTTGTGTAGGTAACTGCGTGTTATTGTGGTGGAGGATAGTGTACTGTAATGTGTGGTGTGTGAGTTGCACGGATGGTGGAGACAGAACAAACACCCAGCGCCCGGGCCACTGGAATTAACCAATGAAGGTTAAAATCCACGCCCCGGCCGGGAATCGAACCCGGGATCCTCTGAACCGAAGGCCAGTACGCTGACCATTCAGCCAACGAATCGGTCAGTCAAACATTAAATGTCCTTTTAATTGTATATTCACGCCGTACTTCTATTTAATTGTAATACATGCGTAATTATTGTTTCTTTGGTGAAAGTTTTATTGCATAGAACTATTATTACCGCACTTAAGTTGGTAGACTGTCAACCCTCTATCAAAATTCGCTCAGAGATAATCAAAAACTTACTATTTTATAGCAATTTCTTTCAATTTTGATGTATAACCCCCCCCCCCCCCTGCGCTATATCCCTTTAACTAAACATTGCCATTACTGGGAATAGTGTGTCCGAAACAAGGCGAAAATAAATTCTACACAAACTCAGGCAATTATTTTCAATAAGCGTCAGTCTAAATTTGGTCATTTTAGTGTGAATAATGTCCCACTGTTTTGGACCAACAAAATTATTTCGGATTAATAATGGACCGTGATTTGCCCAGGAGAAACAATACTGAACAGGCCTTACAACGAGCCACGACATGGGTGGGTGCTCTGAGACCTCTGCTAGGGAATAGATTATCTCCTCAAATATTAAGAGAAATGTTTACCTAGCACGTGCCAGACCCGTCCTGCTGTATGGTTGTGAGGCCTGGGATTATATTCCCATAACTTCACTTTCAAAATTACAAGTTTTCCAAAGTAAAACCCTACGAGTGATGGCCAAAGTTCCCGGACTGAAATCTAATAAAAAGATACGAACTGAACTTTGTATTCCGCTGATTAGATGTCAGATTAATAAAATAGTAAAGATGACCGAAACAAGAAAGCTCCTCAGTCACTCAACCGACCCTCTTAAAACAGGTCGTAAAGACCAAAAAGCTGAACGCACGTTTCAAACACCGCGAACATTGGCTCACTTAGACCCGTTTTAAATAGGAAAACAGCAATTCTTTCGGCCTTCTCCAAATTTTAAAACAGTTTTCCACACGAACCTCAAAATCAAACCCCTGAAATGGGCCATTTGTTAAGAAGAGAAGTTTCCCCCCATCCCCTTACCCCATAGAATATATATAAGACTTCAAAATTTGTAAAACATAAACAAGTAAGGACGTGCGTCCTTCGGAGAGGACTGGTGCAGGTCTTTTGATCTGACACCCGCAGGCGACCTGCGTGTCGTGATGAGGATGAAGACGGCACATACACCCAGTCCCCGTGCCAGGAGAATAACCCAATGAGGGTTAAAATTCCCGACCCTGTCCGGGAATCGAACCCGGGATCCCTGTGACCAAAGGCCAGCACGCTAACCATTTGGTCATGGAGCAGGACAATAAGCGATGGGGGTTTTCTTCTCTGACGAGGTGCAAAATACCGCCTCTCAGCCGGATCGTTTTTTTCACGCCAGTGCAGTAAACAGAGATGTGTCCGACTCATCGGGTATTCTCGGAAACAGATGAGTAGGACATATTTTCCCCTTGGGACTCTCATTCATTTGCCCTCAAGACAAAAAATGAGGAGTACTACAGTTTCCAGCTGCTTTCCTCACAGTCTCAGGCCGTTGAGATGTGGACAACAATAAGACCTACGAAACGTATTTTCACAGTATTCATTACAGACACTGGTGTTACTTGCATCCGGAAAAAGACCTAAGAACTGGCCAAAAGGACGTAAAAATGCGATCAAATCATTCCTAATTTTAGTTTTAATTGCATGTTTACTGAAGGAACATAATGTTTTAAAATGTAAAATTCTGATGGTATGCAACGTACAGGGCAAAAATAAATTAGTGAGATACTACTTCTTTCAGACAGTGTATACGAGCATCAAGTCATAAGTCAAGGCAACTTTTTTTTTCCTCGGGAACAGGAGACAACACGGAAAATCTAAGATATACATTTGGAAATACAGGGAATGTTCTTATGCATAATGCCTGAAGACAAATTCTGACTTCAGGAGATTGTCGTAGGAAAGTGACAGAACACAGGTCATTGGTAAACATTGTTTTATTATGGTATAAACAGCAAATACACAAGACTGCGTACAAAGGACAGGTCTCCACTGGTTACAGACCTTCGAAATAATCACCCAAGGTTTCCACTGTGCGTGTGATACCTCTCTTCGAAATGCTGTTACGATGTCCTCTTTGTTAGCAAACCGTTGTTCACGTAATGGCTTCTTGACTTTGGAGATTAGATCATAGTCAGCTCTGCATGGCTCTGGCAAGCATTGCTCCTGCTTGTTGACTTCCATTTTGTGACGCTCTCACTCACACACTGAACTTGGGGGCATGTTTAAACCCACACTGTTGTTTACATACACCATCTAGTGGCATCATTCGCAAGTACATACCGTACGTTTCCAAATGCATATCTTAAATTTTCCGTGTTGTCTTTGTTCGCAAGGAAGAAAATAGTTGCCGTGACTTATGACTCAACCTCCGTATTTTTAGATGAACATAATTTTAAAAAAGGAATTCCGTGTTTGTTAAAAAAAGTACTTGCAGAATTTAGAAATGTTTTTTCCACCAGGAATGAATTCAGCGAACCAGGAGAATTAAATTGAAATTACTGTAACTGGAATCATATTTTGCTTAACCACATTGAAGTTATAGAGATTACAATTCGGAAACCTTACCTCAGTTTGTTTTCCAGTATATCACAGTAGTCATCTCCAGGTTCTTAGGTGTAAAGAATGGTCAGTTTTCAGACAGCACGTTGGAAAACATCGAGAAACTTCTCTACACATCAACGGATGTTAAGGGTTCATATTTGAAGCAAGTGAGGCCTTCCTCTTCAAAAACACTCTTATCAAAATTTTCTCCTTTCAGTATTTCACTTGTCTTGCCCATAATTTGATATCCCTGGTTTTTTCAAGCATTGGTTTCATTTTTCGTATTAATTCATTTTCTCCCTTACTACAGAAAATATGTTCAAGAGGTGATGGATGAACTTATGATGATTTGAATTGAGAACGGGCAGTACCTACTACAAATGTAATCGAAAGAAGGTGAAGTTGCACAAAATGCCGTTAAGATCTAAAAAAACTAAAAAAGGACCTATAAGAAAAAGGCAAAATGGACAAATAAAACTCACCATTTTCTGGCCTGCAAAGATCCAGAATGAACATAAATTATGTTGGGCCTCGTCTTTGGACTCTCGAGATAAAGAGTATCTTTCCTCAATTTTCGAGCCCTAGAAATCACGTAGGCTGAGTGGACCTTGAACCAACCCTCAGATCCAGGTAAAAATCCCTGACCTGACCGGGAATCGAACCAGGATCGAACCCGGAGCCTCCGGATAAGAGGCAGGCACGCTACCGCTACACCGCGGGACCAGCAGTCACTTTCATACTGTGAAAGCCAAAGAGAGCCAGACTGATGCATGTAATAACTTGTTCTAGCTCACACAAGAAAACATAGCCCACTGTAAACACTATGTCATCATGAGATATCGATCGTTTGAGTCATATTATTCCCCACGCTTATATTCTTTACCGTAAGACAAATGGGGGGAATGCAGAGAAAACATTTCCCACGAGAGAACTGGCCCCCAGTATGCTTATTAAAAGTAGCAATTCCCTACAATGAGACTAATATTCGGCACGCCCTCAATTCTAACATCGTATTTCATCTTTGCTCATCACATCACTGCAGATATTTACATCATCACCACATTAGTCCCGTTGGCTGGGACGAGTCCAATTTGCCGCTCTGGATGGCGCGAATATAAACTACAACGTTACACAATGGGTTACAGCCCAGCATGGCGCCGATAACTCATCTAAGTGAGCAGCTTAGATATTGCCACCGTATAAAAATTGGCTTCTGCGAATGCAGAAAACACCAGCTAACAGTGCCCGCGTTGAAGACGCCCTCTGTGGGTGGGGGCGGTAGAATAACACCCCTGCCTGCCATAAGAGGCGAATAAGAGACGTCCCAGGGGCTCGTAACTTGGGGAGCGTGGGTTACGGGGCCCTTACCTCAGTCCTTGCATTGCTTCCAGTTACTTGTACCAGGCTCCTCACTTTCATCTATCCTATCCGACATCCCTTGATCAACTATTGTTCTTTTCCGACCCCGACGGTATTACGTACGTAGGTCGAGGGAGTCTTTCATTTTAATAATAATCATAATATAATATAATATAATATAATATAATATAATATAATATAATATAATATAATATAATATAATATAATATATTATTATTATTATTATTATTATTATTATTATTATTATTATTATTATTATTATTATTATTATTATTATTATTATTATTATTATTATTATTATTATTATTTGAGCACCTTCAAATACCCCGGATCGTGCCAGGATAGAACTAGGTCAGAAGGCCAGCGCCTCAAACGTCTGAGCCACTTAGCCCATCTATTTCATTTTCATGCCCTTCGTGGCCCTTGTCTTTCTCTGGCCGATACCTTCATTTTTCGATGTGTCGTAGCCCTTCCATTTTTCCTCTCTGATGAATGTTACAAAGAGAGTGGTCGCCTCGTTGTATTTCCTCTTAAAACAACAATCAGCACTACCACTGCGTTGAAGTCAGACAATTAGAAATCGGATTCGAACACTGTTCGTAACAATAGTGAACATTCAGGTAATAACCCCTGATTATTAGCCCTCGGAATTTTAGGTGCTAACATTGTTATCTTAGGTGCCTAACAATAGGCTATCAAATATGAAAAAAATGGTTCTAAAAATATATTTTTGGCAGTTTTAATTTTATGTATTCTAATAAAAAATTGTCAATTAAAATAACATATTTATTTGCAATGTTGCTGGGTATTCAGCCCGAAGGCTGGTTTGATCCTCAACAGCTCTGCCACCAGTTGTTATAGATAGCCTGGGCATCACTGCAGAAGCATACTAGGGAAATGAGGAGTGATGTAGTTTCCCCCGGCTTTCCTCACTGAGCCGGAAGTTCTATTTCATACCAGTCTGCTAGTCCACTTATATGTAAGCACCAACCGACCCTATGAGCAACATTTTCATACCATTCATAGCAGGGACAGGCTGCAGAAGGAATGGCATTACTATCATCGCTCATAACTCAGTCACTTTCATGTTGTCAAAGCCAAAGAGATGAGACTGAGACTGGTCAGTGAAAGAAACTATACTTGACTTAACTAAAGTTGGCGTCTGACAGGTAAGGTTGGAGGGAGGAGGATTGCACGTGTCATTTCACGATGTTGCCACATTCCAGCATTCTTTTCTACATGCTCCTACCCCTCGCTTCCGGCTCACTTGTTCCCTCCTTCATTCTGACCGCTGGCTGTGATCTGCTGTGGACTACCTGGCCAGGCGGTGTCGTCCCATTTGCGATCACTCTTATACAAACAATCAGGTTCTTATCAGTGACAGTGAGAGGTTTGGCAACTCCCAGACAGACGAGCTGCCCTAAAGTTTTATCTCCATGGCAACCGCAGTCGCCCCACCCTCGTTTCCATGGCAACCACACAGCCACTCCCTTTATCCCGCCTCGGCAGGCAGTAAACGGACCTCCCTCTAAGAAATGTCACACACCAACTCTTATTATTAGCAGTATAGTTTATTCTAGCCCATAATACAGTAGAAGACATAGTACACCGTAAACACTACGTCTCGCCAGCAAAGGCACTTTAATTTACTAAATTCATAATAAGTCTTTAGGGAAAATATATTTAAAAATAAAAACCGTCACAAAATATAATTTTGCCATCCTATGTGAAATGGGGAAACGTGTGTAACCACTGTTTAATTTCAGACGACTTCAAAGCTGACACTTTCGGCACAATGCATACACTGAACAAACGGGGGCACTGCCATATTCTCAGCGAATGAAATAGTGAATTTTGTTTCCAGCAGGTCAATGAAATGAAATTAAATGGCGTACGGCTTTTAGTGCCGGGAGATCCCAGGACGGGTCCGGCTCGCCAGGTGCAGGTTAAAATTCGCGACCCTGCCGGGAATCAAACCCGCGACCCCTCTGACCGAAGGCCAGCACGCTAACCATTTAGCCATGGAGCCGGACCCAGCAGGTCAATGGCAATGAACACTGTGACACACAGACTACGGGCGTGACAAGAAACATCGGTTCCGTCCGCGGTTATTCTTGTGAAGTAAGGTGCTGCTATGAAGAGGGAGGTTCTGAAGGACTTCTGGGGAGTGTGGTTTATAGCTTCCAACTTTTAATATTTTATTTGAAAAGTAATGCACTATTCAAGATACTGAAAACTAGTTGGCAAATATTTCAGTTTCTCGGAATAAATTAAAAGCACTTTTATTCGATTTAAGGATAGGCAAATATAGATTATAACGTGAATTTAGGCAGTTTCAGGCACTATAGGATCACTAATAAGAATTTATTGCAGCCGAAAGGCCAAACAAAATAGTTACATCTTACTGTATTCAGTTAATGACACTGTTATTTTGGTGCACTTTGGTAGCGCAAATTTGATGATGAAAACCGTGAATGGCGTATGTAGTCACGACGTGTCGTAGTTCCTGATTTTCTTTCATCCAGTTTCTCTCCATCATTGCGCTTGTAGCGTAGAAGCCTAGGTCTATCTCTTTACTCTTAGCCTCTCTTCTCTCCAGATGTTTTGTATATTGTTCGTATATTGTTTATAGCTGATAACAACAGTTTGTCCCTCAGGTCCTCTGCGTAAAATGTCTCCTTGGCTAGTAACTTATATAAACCATTCTTATTGGTGCTGACTTTCACACTTTTAGTGCATTTTTGATAAAGCGGTCTTTGACTCTTTCTATTTTTTCAAAGTCTCTGAGGTTTAGACGATCCCAGATCAGTTCTAATACACAAGTTAGTCTCGTCTGACGGGAAGTCGCGTGCATGCGGGGTGAAGGGTAATCATGGCTGTTGCGCATGCGCGAGTCTCAAGTCTCAAGGCCTGATAATAAACATCGGTTCCGACCGCTTGTGAAGTAAGGTGCTGCTGTGAAGTTTCAAACTGGTAGTGCAATTGCGCTACTGTAAGTACTGAGCAATGGACAGTTTCATAATGAAAAATTAAATGGAATTGTATATGGCTTTTAGTGCCGGGAGTGTTCGGCTCGCCAGCTGCAGGTCTTTTGATTTGACACCCGTAGGCGACCTGCGTGTCGTGATGAGGATGAAGTGATGATGAAGACAACACATACACCCAGCCCCCGTACCAGGGAAATTAACCAATGAAAATGAAAATCAACAGCCTGTTTCCAGTCATTCGACCGGGTCAGGAATGGAATGAATGAAGCCCCCATTTAGCGGCTAGGATAGGAATTGTGCTGGCTGCTGAAGCACTCCTATGGGACAATGATTAATGAATTTATTTATATATTTATTCCTGACTTACATTTGTGGCAAAGTTAGGGCTCACGGCCCTATCTTACACTTAACCACTATAAACAATTAAATTTAAAAATGTAAATATAAAAGTAAGACAGAAATTCTAAAAATAATAATACTACGGACAGATAATTTTAAGAATAACTTAGGTCTAAATATCAGTGCGGTAGTGTGACAATACTACTACTACTACTACTACTACTACTACTACTACTAATAATAATAATAATAATAATAATAATAATAATAATAAATGAAGAAAACCCATTCACACAACATACACACAAAATGACTCACACAACTCAGTTTTATGTTCCTAGAAAAAACTTTCGCCAGGCAGATTTGAATTTATGAGACGAAATAAGATGCCGAATGTCCATTGGGAGTGTATTCCAGAGTCTCGGCGCAGTAACTAAAAAGGAATGATTGTAGGAATTCGTTCGACTTAGTGGAATTTCAAGTAGGGAATCAGAACGGGTACTAATTTCATGGAATGAGGAAAGGAAACGAATATTAGAAGAGAGGTAAGTAGGAGTGTTCGTCGAGAGCACTTGGTAAACAAGTGTCATTAGGTGAAAATTATTTCGTTCATTTAAGCGTAGCCATCCCAATGTTTTGAAATATGGTGTAACATGAGCGTCATGTGGCAGTTGGAAGGCAGATGGAATGAAATAATATTGAAGAGTGTTACTGGAATGAATTATGACAGGGAAAACCGGAGTACCCGGAGAAAAACCTGTCCCGTCTCCGCTTTATCCAACACAAGTCCCACATGGAGTGACCGGGATTTGAACTACGAAACCCAGCGGTAAGAGGTCGGTTCGCTGCCGCCTGAGCCACGGAGGCTACAGGGATGGTTAAAATGCTCGACCCTGCCGGGAATCCAACCCGGGATCCCTGTGACCAAAGACCAGCACGCTAACCACTTAGCTATGGAATCGTACAGTTTAATAATGAACACGCATCTCTTTCAGAGAGCTCGCACTGTTTATAACGACTAATGTTTGTAGCTTAGTGTAGTATTTGTTACTCGTGTCGTGGCTACAAACTCCCGTGACTTCTCGTGAGACGCAGATAGTATAGTGGTGTTAAATGTCTCATTGCTGTATCTAAGGGCAGAACTGAAAGATTCTTACAATTTGCTTTACGTCGCACCGACACAGATAGGTCTTTTGGCGACGATGGGATAGGGAAGGGCTAGGATAGGGAAGCGACCGTGACTTTAATGAAGATACGGCCCCAGTATTTGCCTGGTGTTAAAATGGAAACCTGCAGAAAACCATATTCTGGGCCACCGACAGTGGGGTTCGAACCCCCTATCTCCCGGATGCAAGCTCACAGCTGCGCACAGCTGCGACTAACTCGCCCGGTGAAAGATTCTTTATGGCTGGGATTGCTCTTGTGGCTGCTGCAGTTCTTTCTTGAATATGATATCTAACTGACTTTGTAGTAGTTTACAGGGTAAAAAGGACCACCATTTGTAAACGTACAAATACATGAACAGGAAATTCAGGAACAAAATAGGTTTTTGCATCCAAGGTCTATTGATCACCCTCGAAACTTTTCGAAGTCAGTCACCACTGATCTGCATTTAGGGCAGTCGCCCAGGTGGCAGATTCCCTATCTGTTGTTTACCTAGTCTTATCAAGTAACTGCAAAGAATTTGGAAATGTATTGAACATCTCCCTTGGCAAATTATTCCAACCCCTAACTCCTCTTCCTATAAACGAATATTTGTCCTCTTGAATTCCAACTTTATCTTTACTGTGATCTTCTCTCTCTCTCTCTCTCTTTTTTTTTTTTTTTTTTTTGCTATTTGCTTTACGTCGCACCGACACAGATAGGTTTTATGGCGACGATGGGATAGGAAAGGCCTAGGAGTGGGAAGGAAGCGGTCGTGGCCTTCTTCAGGACTGTCGACGGTGGCGTTCTAACCCATTATCTCCCGGATGCAAGCTCACAGCTGCGCGACCCTAACCGCACGTCCAACTCGCCCGGTTTACTGTGATCTTGGATCGTGCGATTGTGAAGGGGAGAGCTTGCTCGTTGTGCATGTGTTGCATGCTGCACTTGGGAAGCATCCTCGAAATATTCAAATTCCGTTTTCGAATTGGAAGGAGTTGCTACTTGCAATTTGAACGAGTAATCCCCCTGTGGGTGTCGGCGGTAGAATAACACCCCACGGTATCCCCCGCCTGTCGCAAACACAACTAAAAGGGCCCCATGGGCTCTTAATTTGGGAGTGAGGGTTGGCGACCACGGGACGCGTAACTGAGTCCTGGTATTGCTTCCACTTACTTGTGCCAGGCTCCTCATTTTCATCTATCCTATCCGACCTCTCTTGGTCAACTCTTTGTTCTTTTCCGACGCCAACGGTGTTAGAGCACTCGAGGCCTAGGGAGTTTTTCTTTTTCACGCCCATCGTGGCCCTTGTCTTTCGTTGGCCGATACCTTCATTTATCCAAGTGTCGGATCCCTTCCATTTTTCCTCTCTGATTAGTGTTATATAGGGGATGGTTGCCTAGTTGTACTTAAAACAATAATCACCACCACCACCACCACCACCATCTGAACGGGTATGTTCTTACCGCATGGCCTGCACTTACACTGTATATTGAAAATGGATCTACTGGGTAGGGACAAGTTGGGAAGGTCTCCTTGTGTGTGTGTGTGTGTGTGTGTGTGTGTGTGTGTGTGTGTGTGTGTGTGTGTGTGTGTGTGAGAGAGAGAGAGAGAGAGAGAGAGAGAGAGAGAGAGAGAGAGAGAGAGAGGACGCACACGCCACTGGTCATTTTCTTATCTTCCACCTAGTATTTCCCCATTCTTGACTGTGTCACTTTGAAATGCCAGTAATTCCTTGTGGAATGAGCTTCAGCAGCACTACAAATAAACAGCGCAGACGTAATACTGCTGGAGCACTGCCGAGCGATGTTTGTTTAGTCGGTGGAGACAGCTTGCGTCATCGGATCCTGTTCAAAGAAACATCACTGCCGCAATTTATCCCCGTCCGTCCGCTATTTCAAAGTTACAGTTTAATAGACTCAGTCTAAACTGGAGCTCAATTCTCCTATAGTTTTTTAGCAAACATCTTCACTGCTCGATGAAGTGGTTGCTTTACTCACAGGAAGGACGAGCTATTGTCCATCTCGAGGAATAAAAGGCAGCTGCTTTAGCTAAGTCAACGATTTTAATTCGGGCGAGCGGAACAGACTAGCGGTTCTTATTAGTGATAGCCGAAAACGTTATTTTTATGTAACCGTTACCTACGTCTCCGTTGCAAAAATTAATGATTATAAACAACAGTTAAAAATGCATTCCACCATCCATTACACTTCTTTCAATATTATTTATGAATTATAAAACGAACGTTTGTTCCAAATAACGAACCAGTTCGTATATTGTTATAAATGCCTTTATAGTAAAGTTATCGATACTGAATTGCTTTAGTAGTAGTAGTAGTAGTAGTAGTAGTAGTATTGAATAACATACTAATTTCATATTTAATGACTGCCGGGCTGAGTGGCTCAGACTCCAACTTGGCAGGTTTGATCCTGGCTCAGTCCGGTGGTATTTGAAGGTGCTCAAATACTGTACGTCAGTCTCGTGTCAGTAGATTTGCTGTCACGTTAAAGAACTCCTGCGGGACTAAATTTCGGCACCTCGGCATCTCCGAAAACCATACAAGTAGTTAGTGGGACGTAAAGCCATTATTATTATTTTATTATTATTATTATTATTATTATTATTAATTTAATAACTAAACAAATCTTAATTTGAAGATACTACAAATGTTTTAACACGAAATTGGACTGGGCAGAGTGTGAAAGGTGTACGGGTTGAGTGCTTTTGTTAGGAATGTAAGAAGTGTATTCAAGTACAGCAAAAGAAAAACATTCTCTAAAGAACACCCAAGGATTCCATTAATAATGATTAATGACATTGATCTGACTGTCCGAAACTACACCCAGTTAAATCAGCAGAAGGTCATAAATTATTATTTAATTTTATGGTATACAACCATGTAGATTTGGCTCGTATAGGGGTTTGTGGGGATATCATAACGCCTACACTGCTACGGACTCCGCCCACGTGAAAGCTTCTTCCCGCACCCTTCCTCCTCCCGAAACCGTCCTCCAGCGCACTCACCCCTTTCTTCTCAACCCCCCCCCCCCCACCAACACATTATGCTTGGACGGAAGCTCGAGAGTCCGTGTCTTATCTTCAACCTGAACATATTTATCAGTGAAATGCGCGCTGAAAATCAGTCACCCAAGTTTGATTACTTATTGCCGAACAGTCTTCCTTATTGATGAGAATTTACAGTTTTACCATGAAGTGTAATTTTCTTAGCATTATTCAAGTCCAATATTTGACTTCAAATGTCGAGAGAAAATAAAAGAACCTTTTCGTTCTCTGGGGAGGACGCCGTCCGGGAGTCCTTTAAGGGTCGGCCGCTCTGATCTTAACACAAAGTACAAATTTTAAAGAAAGTATGAAAAACCAAACTAGCTACAAAGAAATATTCATTAACAATACACCGGGGAACTGTATGCTCTAAACATATGTTTTGATATACACGTATAAGCTGTTGTCAATCATTACAATTACTGTAATGTACGAGCTGAGAGAGTACGTTCTTTTTTTCTTTGCAAGTTGCTTTGCGTCGCACCGACACATGGCGACTAGAGAGTACGAAGGTCGAAGATAATTCATGGAGGTAGGAGACTTCAGGGGTTGCGAACACCAAATTACTGCGAATAAAATATTTTCTGGGACACTCTGTGCCCCGCTGTAAGGTTCCAGGATAATGACAGTCGTTTTCCTTTGTTTGTTATATCGTGCAGGTCTGCTAAAAAGAACAGGTGACGTTTGTATACAAAAGAGCATTTACATAAATCATTTTCGGGGAATTCTAGAGCAATGCGGCTTTTTTAACGATGCATTTTGTTGTGTTTTATAGAGCATTAACATCTTATTGCTGCTGATGGCAACACGTGCAGCCCAAGTCGCAACTACAGTAAATTACTCATGCTCAGAAAGGAGCCGAGCAATTGCGTCAAGAGGTGGCTGGCACCAGCCAATTCCCCGAATCCAAGCAATAAAACGTGTTCCGAATGAGTTGCGTTTTATCACCTTGAAATATGCTCCTTGGCAACCCATTCTAACTGCATTCCAATTCCATCCTCATGTCGTATGACCTTGCGTCTCCGGCTGAGCAAAGAGTTACCGCCTAATCTCCTCTATCTGTGCAAACAAGTACGGTGCGGTGTCCTTGCTACAATACAATCAGTAACATCTCCATGAAATATCTTCTTACTACGAGAGAGTGATATTCATACAAGTTTTAATACTTCTGTAAAAATGTATAAATCAGGAGCTTTCACGGCACAACAGCCCTGACGGGCTTAGACCTACCAAGGGACCGCTGCTCAGCCCGAAGGTCTGCAGATTACGAGGTGTCGCATGGTCTGCACTACGAATCCTCTGGGGCTTTATTCGTGGCTTTCTAGATCGGGGTCACCATCTCACTGCCAGACAAGTCCTCAATTGTAGTCACTCAGGCTGAGTGGACCTCGAACCAGCCCTCTGATCCAGGTAAAAATCCATGACCTGGCCGGGAATCGAACCCGGGATCTCCGGGTAAAAGGCAGGCACGCCAACCCTATACCGCGGGGGGACCGAATCAGATATTAAAACAAACTACAATTAAAATAAATGTAATACTAATGCGATAGCATTCGGGGGATAGTAGGTTCAAACCCCACTTTCGGCAGCCGTGAGGATCGTTTCCGTGGTTTCCCATTTTCACATCATCCAAATGCCGAGGCTATACCTTAATTAAGGCCAGGGTCGCTTCCTTCCCACTCCTAGCCCTTTCCTATTCCATTGTCGCTAAAAGACCAGTGTCGGTGCGACGTAAAGCAAAATGAAAAACAATACCAAACCAAACCCCATGGCACTACAGCCCTTGAAGGGCCTTAGCCTACCAAGCGACCGCTGCTCAGCCCAAAGGCCTGCAGATTACGAGGTGTCGTGTGGTCAACACGACGAATCCTCTCGGCCGTTATTCTTGGCTTTCTAGACCGGGGCCGCTATCTCACCGTCAGATAGCTCCTCAATTCTAATCACGTAGGCTGAGTGGACCTCGAACCAGCCCTCAGGTCCAGGTAAAAATCCCTGACCTGGCCGGGAATCGAACCCGGGGTCTCCGGGTAAGAGGCAGGCACGCTACCCCTACACCACGGGGCCGGCTAATAATAATAATAATAATAATAATAATAATAATAATAATAATAATAATAATAATAATAATAATAATAATAATAATAATAATAATAATAATAATAATGTGGCCTAAGATTCCGTGTGGTGAAGGCGTTTAAGTTGCTTGCTTGAACATTTCGACATTATGTTTTGTTCAGTCAGATGGCAGAACTCTGCTGGATGACCTAATGCCAACTTTTAATAACACTTGTCTGGTAAACATCGAATGCGTAACTAGATGCAGTGCCGAATGGAGTTTCTTCTGCCCTTCAGAAATCTGAGTACCTCTGCCAGGACTGATCCTGCGATCTGAAGCCCGACACACTACAATTGTTCCAGAGAGAGAGAGAGAAAGAGAGAGAGAAAGAGAGATAGAAAGGGAGAGAGAGAGAGAGAGAGAGAGAGAGAGAGAGGTATCCTCACATTACCATCCTTCTACTTCATGTTTACTGGACCGTTTATTTGGATGTTAAACCCTCAAACAGTAAGGGCCGATTGCAGAAACGGTGTTTAGACGATGTCTAGGTTAAACAATGCCTAAGTATGGCTGACGCATTGCAGAGACGTTATTTATCACTTAGGCACTGCCTAAAACCGATGTTCAACCGGCCATGTTTAAACACTGCCGAGAACAGTTTAACCTCAAGTGAGAGGACAATCACAATCAGAGGTTATGTACCATGAAACATGTAATTTGTATTATCATATTGAGACAATTCCGGGAAGAAGGGTTAGTTCAACGGCCTCTCTGTGGGTCGCCCACTGCGAAATCGCAGCAATTAATTTGAAATGTACGGGGAGGTATAGCTTAAAATAAGATTTCCCTTTTCAACAGACTTATTTCTTGAGACTGACAAAAGGACAGTCCGTTAACTGTCAACTTGAATACAATTCTTGGCAACCGATATATTTTATTATACATGGGCCAATTTCGATGGAATTATAGGTCACTTCGGGTATATACAGTACATGTCGGAATTACTTGTCCCAATTGTCAGAGGGCTGAAACATACATCATCCGGGAAGAATTCGCTAATATTTACTGCCAAGTAAGCACACATAATAGTGACAACTAAAAAGTACGTTATATGTGGTTTCTATATATATAATCGTCGCGCTAATTCAGGTAAGTTTTCAGCAACTATGAGATAGGAAAAGCCAAGTGGTGGTGATGGTGGTGATTATTGTTTAAAGAAGAGGACTGGGGAAGAAGAGACGTGGTCATAATAACAGCCTTAGTATTTGCCTGGTGTAAAAACAGAGAAACTACGAAAAACAATCTTCAGGGTTGCCGATGATGCGTTTCAAACCTACGATCTCCAGGATGCGAGCTACATCTATATGGCCCGTACAACACATTCGGTTACACATTACTATTGTTTCATCTTCCCTTCGTCGAAGCTATTTACGAGTAGATTACTCACCGTAAGAACGCTATAGGCCTAATCATAGCTACACTCCCCCGTACGGTGGCGTGTCGCTTTAGTGTCGATAATATTATGAGATTTTTCCACCGAAAGCAACATTCTTATCTGTGGGCAAGTCATGCTCATGCTTAGCCATATTTGAGTAATGTGTAGGAAGACAAAACAGCTGACTGGCGTTCGGCGCGCGCACCGACGCATTTCATTGGTTGCGACAATCAAAAACTTGCATCAAAGATACTTGTATCTCCATTTTCAAACCAATACTGAAACTTTAAAAGATGTCTAGTTAAACAACGGCTGAACATTGTTTATGTAATGGAAGATCGTACTCGATTTAGACGTTGTTTAGGTAGACGTTGTCTAAGGCTTAAAACTAGTCATCGTTTCTGCAATCGGCCCTAATAATTGTTAAAAGATTCTTAAACACTGCAAGACCTTGCCGGAGCTAGGAATCGAATCGAGGCTAATCGGATCGGAAATTACTGTACTAAACCCTCTGCGGTGACATCTATTATTACTGCATTATTATTATTATTCGAATTCGAATTAGGACCGGCCAAGGTAGATGTGGAGCCACTCTCTTCAAATGGGGATGGAAGACATCACCGCAATGTGACTGCGGACAAGGGGAACAGACAGTGGAACACCTTGCATTTGAGTGTCCTTTGCGTAGTTACAGAGGCTCTATTGAGGACTTAAACTGTGTCTCAAACGAAGCTCTTCTCTGGCTATTAAATTTTGACATGGAACTTTAGTTACGAGCTTGAGATGGTAGTTGTATATATTGTAAATAATATTGTATTCATCATACGCTAAATAATAATAATAATAATAATAATAATAATAATAATAATAATAATAATAATAATAATAATAATATGATAATATATATATAATATTATATAATATTATTATATATTATATATTATATAATATTATATAATAATATTATAAATATTATAATAATATTATATTATTATTATTATTATTATTATTATGTCATGGAGATTTTGGAGTTGTTGAAAGGGCCAAACAACGTGATGTTGATTACTTCGTTACTTACACAGACACGGAAAGTTAAGGCAAGCAACTTTTCAGTGACCACTAATATCGTCGTTCGTGGTGCTTTGGGGCGATGCGCCGCGTAGCGGCCTTCGAAACACAGGATCATGGGTTCCAGTCCCCGCTGAGCTGAACATTTTAGCCGCATCTAGTTAATTCCTGTAGCTCGGGGACTGGACATTTGTTTTTACCTTCATACAAACCTCTTCATATATACACAGCACACGACACTGTCGAACACCTCAGCAAAACGTAATAGTTGAGCGCATCACATTATTGGTGTCAGGAAGCGCATTCGGTCGTAAAATTGTGTCAAATGAACATGTATGACATAGATCGGATCCGCGACCCCATTAAAGGGTGAGGAAAACGACATAAGAAGAAAATAAGAATAATTTAGTCTTTGTAATTGATATATTGAACATATTTACCAACAGTTAAGCTCGTGGTTACTGTGTTCGTCTGGCCCTTATCTTTGTGAAAAGAGTTCGCCAATCGAAAGTTTGGGAACCACTGCATTAGCGTATGCAAGCCTGTTGAGATAAAATATTTCATTATTTAGCAGAGGGAAGTCGCATAAGAATGCTCAAAGACAAGAGAATGGCACAAGCAACAAAAGAGTTGATGGACTCAGCTGAGACTCCGTGGACGCCAGGCATATCTCATACATTATAAGAGTGGTGATGATGGTAACTGTTTTAAGAGGGCGTACATACGGGCAACAATTCTCTATATAACACTAATCAGAGAGAAATAAAGGAAGGGATCCGACAGCTCGTAAAACGAAGGCATCGACCGAAAGAAGAGAAGGCCACGACAGGCGCAAAAACGCAAGACTCCTCAGCTCTCGAAACCCAACAGCGTCGGGGTCGGAATAGAACAAGAGCCGACCAAGGAAGGCCGCACAGGACAGGTGAGAGTGAGGAGCCCGGCACAAGCAACCGGAAGCAATGCCAGGATTCAGCCAAGGGCCCCGCGGTCGCCAACCCACGCTCCCAAGCCCAAAGCCCCCGAAGTCCCTCCCACGACAGTCAGGGAACACCGTGGGCGTTATTCCACCACTCCCACCCACAGGGGGATGCGAGGAAGGAGATTGGCTGGACAGTAAAAGAAATGACATTTAAGAAGGTTAGGATAGATGTCCGACTCTTTGGCTGAATGGTCAACATTGAGGCCTTCGGTTCAGAGGGTCCTGGGTTCGATTCCTGATTCATTCCATTGGCTCGGGGAGTGGGTGTTTGTGTTTGTCCTAACACTCTCCTCTTCATACAACACATCAATCTGCCAAACACCACAGAAACACGCATTAGTGGTTGCATCCCTCCACATAGCGTTGGCGTCAGGAAGGGTGTCCGACCGTAAAACAGGGCCAAATCCACATGTGCGACACAGTTCGCACCCGCGACCCCACAGGTGTGGGAAGAGCGGTAGAAGAAGAAGAATAGAAGGGTAGAAATAGAAATGAAGTAAAAAGAGCATAGACATCTCACAGGCAACTCGGGGGACAACTTGTTAGTCTGGCTCTACACTGAGGGTAACCCTGAGCTGGCATAGCCCTCGGGATCAACAAGCACACAAGCCCCCACACCGATGTCAAAATCATGGTCCCTAGAGGGGGCCCTTCTATTCAGGAAACCATATGGCACACACAGTTTATTAAGAACTTTGGCCAAGAAAACCGACTGCTGTCTAGCCAGCTAGTCTCCAAATATTTCGGTGAGATCCTCAGTTGTTGCAATTTAAGAATCTCATAACTGATCCGTATTGAATTTACAGTACGGAAATATGTAAATTAAAAGTCCACCTTAGTTAATACACGAACGTTAATTAGAAATACAATTAGTGATTTACTTTTTAATGGCCAATCTATTATTACATGAACTTAGCTTATCTTCTATTTTTCACTTAGCTTAACATCTAATTAATATATGTTTCGACCCGATTAATGGAACATCTTCAGCAAACCGATATTCTGATACAATTGATATTTCTACAAGACTTCAAGAATAAGTATTTAATATATTCTTATTTATGTTTTGTTTCTAACGATATGACACAGTGTGACCCTTCAAGATTAATTCTTTTATATAGACTTTTAATATGGTGTTTTCTATAGATCCTTTTCTACAAACTTTATATTTTGAACACTGAAGAGGGTCGAAGTATATGTCACTAATTGTGTTCCTAATAAACATGTGTGTACTGAATAAGGTGGACTTTAAATTTAAATATTTCTATAGTGCCGAACATATTTTAAACAATTTTAAATTTAAAAACATTTAAGCTCATTAAGCCCTTAGGCTTTTTCAATCGTGAAATTACCAGCCTATTCCCCAGTGAAGCAGTGGGCTCATCAGTTGGAATGCTACATATATCCAAGACGCTGGCGGCTAGTGCACCGTGGACACATCACTGCAAGCCTCTTATGTAGGACAATACAGTGACGGTGCACTAGAGGAAGCATGTGCCTCCACTTATATAAATGACTGCTTTTGGCCTGTATCATAAAATAAGGCTCCTAGAAGGAAATTAAAATTTAATTTCATCGATTGCGTAATGTTAAAAACGTGTAAGCTCACTAAGTAATTAGGCTTTTTCAATTTTAATTTTTTAAATTTTAAATCACCTAATGTCTTATTGTCTCAGTTTTTGTATTGCACGCTTTTTAGTTGAAGACGTTAAGTCCAAAATAATCAATAAATTTCATAATTGGGCCCGTATTGCTGGGTATGACTTAGCCTACTTTTTTTTTTTTTACACGAACGAACTTTGCAACTTTCCCCTTTGCACTTCGCACTTTTCAGTTCAGATTTTGTTCCACCATCACTTTTCAGATTTAGCTTGCAAAGTGAAAAGTTAGGAATCTTTTCACTTTTCAAGCCTGTTATGATCCTCCATTGGTACAGAAATGCAAAGTGCAAAGAAATGAAGTGAAAAGTTTTCATAAATCTTGCAAAGAGATGATTCCCTTTTCATATGTGAATTAACAAGTACGTACATTAGTTTCTCGGCGTAGAATTTGGTTTAGTGATATAAACACGTTACGACGTGAGCTTTTGTTAGCATCAAGTGAGGACAGTGATGAAGAATCCAATTACAGAACGTACAAAGACAGGATTAATTTTCATAACCTCACTTCGACGTAATATCGCGAGAGATTTCGTATTAACCCAACACAGGCTGACTATATATTCTTGAAATGATCGATCATTTATTGAAACATGCAACAAAAAGTCAATTCCTTTCTGAAAAAGAACAAATTCGTATATGCTTACAGTGGTTAGTAAATGGTGCCCAGCAGCACGGTGTAGCAGCAATGCATGGGACATCAAAATCAATTTTTTGCGAACAGTTACCAAAGTCGTAGATGTTATAGTAAATGTAATTTTTCCTAACAGTACGTTGGCCTGATAATCCACTCAATATAGCGACGGGATTTCTAATAAAGGGTGAATTTCGTTGTGTGTGGATGTGTTGACGGTACTCTCGTTAACATTGATGTGTCATCATTTGAGAGGTTATCTTTAAAGTTGTCAAAAAAAGGATGTCACGTTTCTCTTTGACAACTTCCAGCACAGCCAGCTTCTTGTAATAACATTTCTTTCCCATGATAAAAACTTTAACGGTACGATAATTATACCGCCAAGTTCGCCGCGAAAAAGCATTAAAATCATAGAGTATTAGGCCTATACAGCTTGCTCATGGAATAAACTCGATCGGATCACTCATTCGCAAAGACTTTTCACTTTGCGAAGAAATTGAAAAGTACAACCTAGTTCATGGTGGAACAGAAAGACTTTGCACTTTGCAAGAATTGAAAAGTGAAAAGTGCAAAGTTGAAAAGTTGCAAAGTTCGTTCGTGGAACAGGCCCCAGCACAGCTGTCAGTGTCGAATAAATTGAATTGATTAGGTGGGTAATGAACTGAAGTTTCTGAAATAAGTCCAACGTAGACGATGAGCTAAGTCGATGTAATCACAGATTAGCCATTAAAAAGCAAATCAGTAATCGTGTTTCTAATTAAAGTATTAACATTTGTGTATTGACTAAGGTGGACTCTTAATTTGCATATTAACCTCAGTCGTATTGTTTGATTCTCTTGACCGCGTCATCACTCTTTCTGACGGGAGGAAATGTTCCCTTCTTGAGCTGTAATGATTAGGACACTCAACTCTGTAACTATTCACCCACAGGATCACGACAAATACTTGACCCAGAACATGGTCTGATATGAACAATGTATTTACCGCCGAGTCAAAGTTCACAGATGCCCTTAATCTATGTAGGACACGCCAAAGTTTATCATAATGGGCTTGAGTCATGAACGCCGTAACCAAGTGCATGTTTGCGTGAGAGGATTACTTACTATACATTAGGAGACATCAAAAAGGGCTGGAGGCGCTTGAACCCTCCAAGACGAACAACAGTCACGGAACTCCTCGCAACAAAAAACTAGCATCAAATTATAGTCTGAATACGAACGAGACCTCTGCCATCAGAATGCTGCTTTCTTTCCCAACAGAAATATCTATCCACCACCAGTATATACATACAGAAGCTGGATTTTCTTTTTTTAAAAGGGGCACGCAGCTATGAACTTGCATTCGGGAGATAGTGGGTTCGAACCCCACTGTCGGCAGCCCTGAGGATGGTTTTCCGTGGTTTCCCATTTCCACACCAGGCAAATGCCGCGTAGTGGTTTAACGTCGCACTAACTCACTGAAGGTATTTTTTTTTAAATTGGCTTTACGTCGCACTGACACGGATAGGTCTTATGGCAACGATGGGATAGGAAAGGGTTAGAAGTGGAAAGGAAGCGGCCGTGGCCTTAATTAAGGTACAGCCCCAGCCAGCATATGACTGCTGTGAAAATGGGAAACCATGGAAAACCATCTTCAGTTCTGCCGACAGTGTGGTTCGAATCCACTACCTTCCAAATGCAAACTGATAGGTCCCGTGACTCACACCGCACAGCCGCTTGCTTGGTCTATGTAGAATTCAAAAACGAAATATAAATATAGAAATAAAAAATCATTAAACCAAGTTCTTATCTGGCCGATTTCATGCAAGTCATGCAAAAAAATAAAATTAAAAATTAAATGGCGTATGGTCTTTAGTGACGAGAGTGACCGAGGACAAGTTCTTCTTGCCAGATGTAGGTCACATCTGTCTTTTGCGCGTGGTGGTGAGGATGAAATGATGATGAAGACGACACATACACCCAGTCGCCGTGCCAGGGAAATTAACCAATTATGGTTAAAATTCCCGACCCTGCCGGGAATCGAACCCGGGACCCCTGTGACTAACATGCTAAGCATTTAGCCATAAGTCCGGACTCTGACAATATAATCATTTTGCCAGTCCAAAGTCAGGAAAATGTGTGCTGGAAGAGTCTTTCTAAACCTAGGTTACAAGTGATCAATCTCGTAAGATAGCACTTGAAAATATAGCAATTTAAATTAAGTTAAACAACTAATCCATAATTAGATTACCATGCTGAGTGGTTCAGAAAACCGAGCACTGGCTTTTTGAGTCCAAGATGACGGGTTCGATCCTGGCTTAGTCCGGTGGTACCTGAAGGTGTTCAAATACCCCAGCCTCGCGTCGGTAGAATTAAAATAACTCTTGCGCGACAACATTTCTCGCATAAGTAGTTGGTGGGACGAAAATCCAATAAAACTGTTCTTATTAAATTTTACTGTTAGAAGTTAGACAGTACGACCGTGGAAAATGTCAGTATTTGTCACAATTGCTCTTATATCATTACAGTACTTATTGCCCTTTGCTGTACTCCTCATCCGAATTCGTTTCTGGCATCTCTGTGTGTGCTATCGATCGCATTGTTCACCGCACAGCGAACATACACAATTCTCGTTCACTTTATGATAGCGTAAAGTAGTACATATTCTATGATTAAAAAAAAAAGCTGTAGGTTGTAGTCTTGTTACGTGACGGAGCAATTGGTTCAACCCCACCCATTTCTTATTCATCATAGCATACGTGGCTGTAAATGTCCATCAGATTTCGTCTTGTTTTCAATTTCTTTCCATTGATAATTTTTGTATTCGGACCTGAAATTTAATAGTTTAATTTAAAATTATTACTACAATACACAGCAATTACCAATAGCAGGCATAAAACAGTAGCTTATTTCACGAAAGAAAATTCGTAACTAAAACCAAACCCCCTGGCACAACAGCCCCGAAGGACCATGGAGTGATCGCTGCTCAGCCCGAAGGCCTGCAGATTTTAAGGTGTCATGTGGTCAGCACGACGAATCCTCTCAGTCGTTCGTCTTGGCTTTCTAGACCCACGCCGCCATCTCACCGTCAGATAGCTCCTCAACTGCAATAGCCTAGGCTGAGTGGACCTCGAATCAGCCCTCAGATACAGGTAAAATCCCTGAACTGGCCGGGAATCGAACCCGGGGCCTGAGGGTAAGAGGGAAGCACGCTACCCCTATACACCGCGGGGCCGGCTAAAATTCGTAATCACAGAACGAAATAATACAGTAGCTTCTATCGTGCATTAAAGAATCGTAACCAACTCCTCGTCCTTTCAGTCTCTGACTGCCTGTACGGGGAAACTGACCACAAATTCCACTGCGTAGTCCCTCAGGGACATCATTCTGGTATGTTAGCTAAGATGCAGAGCTGTCAAATGTAAACTCTGTAGCTCTGACCAATCTGGTGTTATACATGACGCAATCGTCAGGAACTCGGTAAGTCAGTAGTTAAATTGCCGTGTGGGTCCACCATCTCTCAACGTAATTGCATCTCAAGTTTATGGAAGGGAAGTGACTACAACCAGCCATCTCCGATAATAAAATTATACCTCAGAATTAGTTCGGGCAATCTGCAGGGCGGTGCATTGCATTCTTCTCTACTTTAATTATGGAGCAATAAACCTTCCTTATGATCAGCGGTAATTTTGACGATGCAGCCAACTCGTTTGACAAGATACAGTGAATGAACTGCTGGAAACAATTGGTAATATACTTGCTACGGAGCAGTGAACTACTTAAGTGCATTTTAAAGGTCTGTAAAATTCCCTTGTTCCACAAATGAACTTTACAAGCCCTCTTTAGTATCGAGTTCGAGGTATCTGACATCAGGTTTAGAACCAACGATTTGACTAAAATTCTTACTAAACGCTGAGGGTGCTTATGACCACATGTATCGACAGTAAGGGAAGAAGGTAAGAATTATACAGTGATACATAGCACTCTTTCATCTGTTTAGTCTACAATCTCCTCTTTTGTTTTTGTTTTTGGTAAACGATCTCTATATTCCAAAAATGCAATATATTTTATATATCATGGCAAGCAATAACAATTGTCTCGTGGGTTACTTGGTGGTAATAATAATAATAATAATAATAATAATAATAATAATAATAATAATAATAATAATAATAATATGTTTGAATAACCATAATGTTATTGGCTTTACGACCCACCAACAATTTTTACGATTTTCGGAGATGGCAAGGTGCCGGAAATTAGTCCCGCAGGAGTTCTTTTACGTGCTAGTAAATCTACCGACACACGGCTGACGTATTTGTGCCACGATCGAACCTGCCAAGTTGGGGCCGGAAAGACAGCACGTCAACCGTCTGAGCCACTCAGCTCGACTGTTGTTTGAGTCATCAGTCCAAAGACTGGTCCATGCACCCCTCCCCCCCCCCCCTTTTTCCCGCCATCCTGTGCTAATCTTTTCATTTCCACGTAACTACTGCACCGTACATCTGCTCTAATCTGCTCGTCATATTCATACTTTGGTCTACTCCTACCGTTCTTACCTCCTACACTTCTCTCAGAAACCAACTGAACAAGTCCTGGGTCTCTTAAAATGTGTCCTATCATTCTATCCCTTCTTTTCGTCAAATTTAGCCAAATTGATCTCCTCTCATCAATTCGACTGAGTATCTCTTCGTACGTGATTCGATCTACCCATCTCACCTTCAGCATTCTTCTGAAATAATAATAATAATAATAATAATAATAATAATAATAATAATAATAACATGGCCTCAGCTACCGTCTGCAGGCATTTAAACTTTTCGCTATTTAGGCTGCCTGCGCGTAAATTCCGACGTTCCACTTCACTCTGCCAAATGACAGGGGTAAGCTCTCTGCTGAGCGATTTGTGGCCAAGTATTAATAATTTTTGCCGGCTAAACAAATGCATTTTCACATATAGTTTTCATGCCAATATCATAAAACATGGAGTTTCAAATGAAAAATTCGACTACCTCTGCCGGATCTGAACCCGTGATCTTGGGATTGGAGGTCCACTTTCCACCTCCAATCCACGGCGGGAGTTGTTCATTGGCTGATATCAAGCTTCGACGGTGGGAGAGTAATGTTACGAAAATCTAATTAAAATACATACCTCTTCAATCAATCAATCAATCAATCAATCAATCAATCAATCAATCAATCAATCAATCAATCAATCAATCAATCAATCAATCAATCAATCAATCAATCAATCAATCAATCAATCAATCAATCAATCAATCAATACTGATCTGCATTTAGGACAGTCGCCCAGGGGGCAGATTCCCTACGTGTTATTTTCCTAGCCTATTCTTAAATGATTGCAAAGAAACTGGAAATGTATTGAACGTCTCCCTTGGTAAGTTATTCCAATTCCTAACTCCCCTTCCTATAAACGAATTGCCCCAATTTATCCTCTTGAATTCCAACTGTATCTTCATATTGTGATCTTTCCTACTGTTACAGACACCGCGCAGACTTATTCGTCTACTAATGTCATTCCACGCCATCTCTCCACTGACAGCTCGGAACATACCACTCAGCCGAGCAGCTTGTCTCCTTTCTCCCAAGTCTTCCCAGTCCAAACTTTGCAACATTTTTGTAACGCTACTCTTTTGTCGGAAATCACCCAGAACAAATCGAGCTGTTTTTCTTTAGATTCCATTTTTATTTGCTAGTTGCTTTACGTCGCACCGACATAGATAGTTCTTATGGCGACGATGGGATAGGAAAGGCCTAGGAGTTGGAAGGAAGCGGCCGTGGCCTTAATTAATGTACAGCCCCAGCATTTGCCTGGTGTGAAAATGGGAAGCTACGGAAAACCATCTTTTGGGCTGCCGACAGTGGGATTCGAACCCACTATCTCCCGGATGCAAGCTCACAGCCATGTGCGCCTGACCGCAAGGCCAACTCGCCCGGTTGGATTTCATTACTGACTGTTCTGACTTTTAGCGTTCAATCCGCACGTCTCTGTGAATGAACTATGCACCTCCAAATTTCCTTATTTGCAACTAGCACTGTTTTCTCGTTTCTTTTCCATCCTCTTACTTCTAAATCATGAAGAAGTAAACATCGTGTCGTAAATCTCCTTCTCATATATACCATGATCCCGTTATTATTCCAGGGAACCTATTTTCCTCCACTTGCCTCACATAACCTCACCATCGACAGCAGTCCATAAAGTTTATTCCTTACTATGTTATTATATTAGTACGTATCCTAACGGGTGTGGGTGGTAGTGTGCAATGGAGCTCATTAAGACGATCGAGCGACCCGCCACGTGTGAGATGCGGTCAGTTAACCGGTTCTTGACAGCAAGGAATGTGCCACCGGCAGAGATTCATTGCCAGAACTGTGAAGTGTATGGCCCCAATACTATGAGTGATGGAAAAGTCTATAAGAAAAGCAAAGCAAAGCAAAGTCATCTCCGTACAGGCCATGAAGGTCCTTGGATTGGTGGAAGGTAAAGGCTTCCACTACTCGTAACCTCGGCACGTGATGGGGTACAGCGGTTGGCTCTACGCCCGGCCGCCTTTGCCCCTAGGGGTTAACCTGGTACTCATTTTTGGTGTAGGCTGAGCGAACCTCAGGGCCATATACACCTCCGGAAGTGGAAATCTCGTTTCTTTACCGCCTCGGCCAGGCGAATACCGGACCTTCCTTGGTACTCTCAACCTTCGCTATCCTACTTATTGCCCAAATGCTTTTAATAACATTAGAATCAGCTGTAGCAATTATTCAAGCACATGTCTTTGCTATCTTAGCCACCCTTTATTCTAGAGAAGTAAACTATGGTAACTCATTCAAATCACCCATATCATCTAGTTAATCCAAGACCTTGACCTTTAACCGGTGCTATTGGAGCTATAGCAACTACCATAGGAATAATTAAGTGATTTCACCAATATGATAATTCCCTTTTGTCCATAAGAGGGTAAGATTATTCAAGGAAGGTTCGGAGAATATTCATGACGACCTACGCCCCTGTATCATAGGTAATCTGCGATGGCCCGCCTGCAAAAATTACAATTCGGACCCCGTCAAATAAAATTTTAGAAACCAAACCAAACTTAACCCCATGGTGCAACAGCTCCGAAGGGCCATGGACTAAGCTGCTCAGCCCGAAGGCCTGCAGATTATGAGGTGTCGTGTGGTGAGGACGACGAATCCTCTCGGTCGTTTTTCTTGGTTTTCTAGCGCGATAAAATGTAAAACCTATGAATGAAACCAAACTCCATGGCGCAAGAGTCCCGAAGTACCATTGCCTTCCAACCGACCGCAAACCTATGAATAACTAATACAAATTCAATCACAGCAGGAAGAAGTAATGCAATATATTGTTAATTTATATAAACAATGGGATTATTCATTATTGTAAGATTTTAGAGAAAAATATTTAATGGGTCTTATAATTCCATGCAAGCCTAGAATGGATGCCGTCTTGGTCGGAATATCCAAATGTTGTCTTCAACTCATCAATAAGATCACAGGCAAATTAACATTACCAGTCTCCATTTTCGTACAGGTTTCTTCTTGCTAGTGGCTTTTCGTCGCACCGACACAGATAGGAAAGGCCAAGGAGTGGGAAGGAAGCGGCCGTGGCCTTAATTAAGGTACAATCCCCCCCCCCCCCAGCATTTGCCTGGCGTGAAATAGGAAACCAAGGAAAACCATCTTCAGGGCTGCCGACAGTGGGGTTTGAACCCACTACTTCCCGGATGCAAGCTCACCGTTGCGCCCCCCTAACCGCACGGCCAACTCGGCCGGTCATTTTTGTTCAAGCATTTGTCTTATCCTGAGATAAGTTTATGTAAACCCTCGTCATTGAAGTCTGCCGCCTGTGATGAAAGCCATGTCTGAACCATTGTTTTCGCTTCCTTGTCAGTGTGGAAATGCTTGCCGCCGAGAAACCTTTTCAGATGAAGGAAGAGATGATAGTAACTAGGTGCAAGGTCAGGGCTATACGGAGGGGTGGGGATTACGATCGAATTACAGCCAGCCAAACGATTCAATGTGAACTTGTGTAAGCTGCACCGCCATGAAGCAACAACACTCTACGGCACAGTCATTCCCAATCTGTGGTCCGCGGATTCCTGGAGGGCCGCGATTTTAATCCAAGGGATTCGCAGTAATAACGTCGCCACAAAACCTGTGTGTGTCGGTACGATGTAAAAAAACAGAAAAAAAGAACAAAAATGGCACTATGTGTAAAAGTAGCTAAACGTCTATAGAATCGGATGAAACATAAATTGCCCAAAAATATTCATCAGTTTTTCTTTTATTGCAGAATGGACCTTACTTAAAAATAGTCCTCATATTATTTTTGGCTAATCTGCCAACTAGTGACCCCGATAAATTTCATTATACAGTACATTCTGACGTTTAATCAGTTTTCGATTCAGTACGTGTGTCAAGCACGGCGTTCATCCGACCACTATGCACCAGTTGTCCATATCGCATCCAGGAAAGTCCCAAAAGTTACGATGTTTGTGCTGAAAAGGTCTCGTTTGTGCGCGTCATCTGGTCTTCTTCGAGGTCTTTCTTGTCGTTAACATACCAGGGAATTGTTGTTTTTGGTTTTGAGCCAACATTATTAAAAATGCGTTATTCCACAGTGTCGTCCATCTGTCGCAGGTGACCGCAGAAGCGAGCCCTGCGTTTGGGCATTGTGTCCGTGATCTCTCAGAGTAGATTTCTTGTATGGATTTTCTTATGTACAGACCGTTTTTGTAGTTTGGACCAAGAATGTGGTGGTGAATCTTCCTCTCTTTTTGCTCTAACTTACAGAATAAGGCATTTTGACGGATAGAAAGATTCATGCTTGACGACAGTGTTATAATGGTGAATTATTATTATTATTATTATTATTATTATTATTATTATTATTATTATTATTATTATTATTATTATTATTATTATTATTATTATTAAGCTCCCAGAGGCGCCGGATTCGGTTCCCGGCCAGGCGACGGATTTCTACATGCATCTGACGGTTAGTTCGAGGTGCACTCAGCCTGTGTGATTATAACTCAGAAGCTATCTGACGGTGAAATAGCGGCCTCGGTCTAGAAAGTCGAGAATAACGGCCGAGATGATTCCTTGCGCTTACCACGGGTCACCTCTTTATCTGTCTGACTCGTTGGCTGAATGGTCAGCGTACTGGCCTTCGGTTCAGAGGGTCCCGGGTTCTATTCCCGGCCGGATCGGGGGATTTTAACCTTCATTGGTTAATTCTAATGGCTCGGGAGCTGGGTATTTGTGCTCTCCCCAACATCCCTGCAACTCACACACCACACATAACAATATCCTCCACCACAATAATACGCAGTTACCTACACATGGCTGATGCTGCCCACCCTCATCGGAGGGTCTACCTTACAAGGGCTGCACTCGGCTAGAAATAGCCAAACGAAATGATTATTACCTCCTTGAAATCAATCAATCAATCAATCAATCAATCAATCAATCAATCAATCAATCTATCTATCTATCTATCTATTCTATCTTTAAAAATAATTTGCTTTACGCCGTACTCACACTGATAGGTCTTATGGCGACGATGGGAAAGGGCTAGAACTGGGAAGGAAGCGGCCGTGACTTTAATTAAGGTACAGCCCCAGCATTTGTCTGGTGTGAAAATTGGAAACCACGGATATCCATGTTCAGGGCTTCCGACAGTGGGGTTCGAACCCACAATCTCCCGGATGCAAGCTCATAGCTGCGTGCCCCTAACCGCACGGCCAAATCGCTCGCTGAATCAATCAATCAATCAATCAAAGCTCGATCGATCCCACATTCATACGACACATAGAACTGTTTGCTGACAAAGAACGGATGTCCGTCAAGGAAGTGCGTGCTCAGCGCCAGGTCAGCGCCTGTAAACAAACACGAGAGATTTTTATTGTTAAAGCAGCTCGAGGAATGCTTGCATCAGTCAGCTGACGAAATAACGTGCTAGCAGTAATAGGCAGCGCGACCTTCACTAGGGTCACAAACATATTTACAAGATAATGGTCTATAAATAGCGCGGCGTTGTCTGTGTGAAGTGTAAGGCGCATCGTATTGTTTCCTTATGACACAAGAGATAAGATAGTCCTGTCAACAAGATACCTTATCTTGCCTTTCTTCGCCCTCCGGACATTGTTCCAATCCAACTTTTCCACTTGCTACCGTACACAAGAACTTTCCAGTGAAGTAACACTGCTCAACTCTGGTGCCTCAAGCTCCTCCCAGTTTGATATCAAATTCATTAGTAATAGATACGCAACTATCAAAAACAGAAAACAACAAACGTGTATTACGTACGCAGCCTTTTACCGTTACATTCACGTTTACTTCGTTAAAATGAACACGTGTTCCTGACAAATATTTACAGACCGTATTATTCACCGATATATTAAATGCCGAGTGGAGTGACCGCGCTACGGCTAAGGAGCCATTCAGGAGACGTGTGGGTTCAAGCCCCACGTCGTCTATGCTAAGAATGATTTTCTGTGGTTTCCCATTTTCACTTCCAGGCAAATCCCCGGACAGTTCCTACTGATAGGCAACAGCCTATTCCTTAACCTCCTTACCCAGTTTAATTCACCATCACGCATTTCATCTTCATTAGCTCCTCACCTGAGGTTGGCGTCAGGATAATAATAATAATAATAATAATAATAATAATAATAATAATAATAATAATAATAATTGTACCGGAGGTATATCCAACTCCGTGCATTACAGTGAGCGCCTTTTAGAAGACCATCTGCAATATATACAGTGAACTGTCTAGATCAAGAAGTTCCAACGTTTATCGTTAGATGTCTCTATTGTCTACTTATGTGCCCCATCTGGTGGGAAAATGAACAATTAATTTTCAAATAAATTTGTAAATTCGAGGTTTTTAGAACTGAAATGTTGTACATTCTTTTTTTGTGTTCTTAGGTTACTAGCAGTGCTATCCCTTACATGTTCTTCTAAATTTTCGACAAATAAGGATTTTTGTATATTTATTTAATCGAACAATCAAAATTGTGGGTGTGGACAGGGTTTCGGCCCAGAGAGTTCTGGAATCTTCCTTCTATGCTATAAAAGCTGGGACCTTTTGGGCCATGTTGTCTTTCGATCGCTCCAGTCAAGAAATAGTGTGTGTTCGTAGAGGAGGTAGGGGCGCTAGCCTTGCCCATCCCCAGAAGGTCCACCAGCTCAAGGTAATGGCAGACATCTTGTAATTATGTAATAGCCTCAGAAGGCTAGTTTGAGAGGAAGGTTTCAAAATATTTTCGTAATGTTATAGCGATATTTTCTATGCAAATTTTCAAAGAAGTCTAAAGACCCTAGTCTAACTCAGGGAATGAAGAATATGAACCCTCTTTTAATTCCTATTCAACTTAGTACTGGGGTGACTATGATTTTTATCTTTTCCTTTTGGTAATTTAAATGTTTTTCTCCGTCTAGTCACCTCCGTAGTATAGGCTTAGTCTCTGTAACTCAGGGCCATAAGCCCACATAGGGTTTTAAGAATTTTGAAGTGAATTTCAAGGGAGTGCAAGTGTTCGCCTCCTAGCATTTTGATTTACGACCAAAAACTTTAACCTTTTCATTTTCACTGAGGCTATGTAGAATGGGCACTTACTGCCTCTGTTAAAGTTAACTATTCTTAATTAATTTCCTATTTAAACGTAACTTACACTGTCGAGCGAGTAAGACAGTGGAATCTGGTTTTACCTAATGTAAAAGTTAAACTATGCCGCTGAGAGGCTTAAATCTTGTAAAATTTGGAGAGCAGTCTCCTAGGTAATCGCTGGAGCAAAGAAGCTATTTATAATGTTGTACATTTTGGAGCCCCGTCCCCTTAATTGTAATTGATTGGAGCAGCAGTGCTCTTGGTAATAGTGTAACGTTTGAGCGACCTAACTCACCTCTTTATTGTATCTGATTATGTATTATTGTTTAACAAAGTTTAAAATCTGAAAAGAGAGAAAAAAGAAAGAAATATAATTTCAAATTTTAGAGTTTCAAATTTAAATTTGATCTTTTCTCTATCCACCCATTCATGCCCGCACCTTCTTACACAGAATCTTCGGAACAACAACAACAGCAGCAGCAATAATAATAATAATAATAATAATAATAATAATAATAATAATAATAATAATAATAATAATGTCCGCCTCTGTATTGTAGTGGTTAGTGTGATTAGCTGCCACCCCCGGAGACCCGGGTTCGATTTCCGCCTCTGCTGGAACGGGGTCCTCTCATTCTCGGGTGGGCAACTGAATATAGGGGTTTCGATTACCAACTCATCCTCGAAGTGGTCTTCCGTGGTTTCCCACTTCTCCTCCGGGCAAATGCGGGATGGTACCTAACTTAAGGCCAAGAGCGCTTCCTCCATCATCCTTGTCTACCCCTTCCAATCTCCCCATCTCCCTACAAGGTCCCTGTTCAGCATAGCAGGTAAGGCCACCTGGGCGAGGTACTGGTTCTCCTCCCGAGTTGTATTCCTGACCCAAAGTCACACGCTCCGGGATCCTGCCCTTGAGGTGGTAGAGGTGGGATTCCGCGCCGAGTCCTAGGGAAAAACCAACCCTGGACGGTAAATAAATAAATAAATAAAATAAATAAATACAGTACATAAATACAATAATAAGACAGTTTTCGGAGACGCCAAAGTGCCGGAATTTTGCCCCGCAGGAATTTTTACGTGCCAGTAAATCTACTGACACGAGGCTGATGTATCTGAGCACGTTCATATTCCACCGGACTGAGCCAGGATCGAACCTGCCAAGTTGGGCTCAGAAGGCCAGCACTCTACCGTCCGAGATATTCAATTCGGCGCGCCAGGAAGGGCATCCGGCCGTAAAAATGTGTGACAAATATAAATCTCATATCATCCACGACCCCGCACCAAGAAACGGGACTAAGAGGTAGACATACATTTAAATAGTAAATAATTCATCTGGCTCCTTGGGTGAATGGTTAGTTTATTTGCCTTCGGTTCAGAAAGCCAAGGGTTTGATTCCCGGTCGGGTCGCAGATTTCAACTACGTGTCGTTAATTTCTTTAGACAGGGGACTGGGTTCTATGTTCATCTTATGAGGTAGCCCTTAATTTTGAAACCCTAGTGCGGTAAGATTGCCGGCCCCATGGTCTAGTGTTAACGTGCCTGCCTCTTTCCCGGAGGCCCCGAGTTCGATTCCCAGCCAGGTCAGGGATTTTTACCTGGATCTAAGCGCTGGTTCGAGGTCCACTCAGCCTACGTGATTACAATTGAGGAGCTATCTGACGGTGAGATAGCGTCCCCGGTCTAGAAAGCCAAGAATTACGGCCTTGAGGACTCGTCATGCTGACCACACGACACCTCGTAGTCTGCAGGTCTTCGGGATGAGCAGCGGTTGCTTGGTAGCCCACGGCCCTTCGGGGATGTTGCGCTATGCTGTTTGGTAAGATGCATGTTCCACTGTGACAATGACTAAAATTAAATTCAAAAATCAAATTAAGTGAATACAGATGAATACACATCCCTTCAACTACATACAACATACCACGGTACCAATCACCACAGACACAAATCCTTCCACATTAAGTTGGCGCCAGAAAGGACATCCGGCAGTAAAACTCGCTCAAATCCAGGCTGTGTGTTGTTTGCGGACAGTGTCGAATGCGGACACCTCATTAATAGTCTCGATTACGGCCACGAAATAATTTTTTTTTTGCTAGGGGCTTTACGTCGCACCGACACAGATAGGTCTTATGGCGACGATGGGATAGGAAAGGCCTAGGAGTTGGAAGGAAGCGGCCGTGGCCTTAATTAAGGTACAGCCCCAGCATTTGCCTGGTGATGAAATAATTGGGAAGGGTACCAGCTCATTTCAGGGTTTTCCTTTCCACCCCTCTTCCACCCGCCTTCGTTTAAGAATAAGAGTGTATTATTAGGAGTATGTATTTAAAATTATGACGAATTTATAGATGAGAAATAACTATAAGCCTAAATTAATATGTAAATAATTAGTAGTAAACATGACACACTTCTTAAAAAGTGCAAACAGTTGTTCTGGAAAAAAAAAAAAAAAGCTAATTATGGGACTAGGTTTTCATTACTTTAAAGGCCGCGTACGATTAACCGTGCGAGTTCATGGCGTCCGTGGTCTTCCGATCCTTCCTGTTAACTTCATGTGCGGAGCCATACGGCAGGCCTACCTCGAAAATAAGCAAGGTACTCTAAAAAAAAGGGGGCACGCAATCGCGGTTGGTGCTAACAATGAACCTTTACGCACGTGCACTAGTTATAAAAGTACAATATAGATGCTTTATTTCACGAAGGCTTATCTGTAGGAAATACTGTCTGCAATTGAAGCACATCGAGATTATGAATGGGGTGTTCGCAATCGCGACGACATCCAAATCCACATCAATTGTCCACCCCAATAAATTGGAAAAATGCCAACAAGAAAAAGAAAAAACACTGTAGGCCTATATATATTTTATATAGGGTGGTCGGAAATAACGTGAACCGGGTACATGAACGTTAGAGGGTTGGTCATACTGATAAATAATTTGAAAAAAAAAATTCGATATCTCACACCTTTGCCATTTTATCAGCTGCTGAAATTAGTCAATCAGATAGCTTCGCGGGCGAGTTCAAATGGGCTTTGCCAAGCGATGTTGCTAAATCTGCGCATGGCTAGAGACCGGCTTGAGGGCACCAATGTAAGTCTAGCGTTACAATGTTGAGTTCAAGTCTACTGTCCGTATGCCATATTTAGCAACACCGCCTTGCAAAGCCCATTTGAACTCGCCCGCGAAGCAATCTGATCGGCTTACTTCAGCAGCTGATAAATTGGCAACAGTGTGAGATATCGAATTACTGTTTTTTCAAATTATTTATCAGTGTGACCAACCCTCTAACGCTCATATATATCCTGTTCACGTTGTTTCCGACCATTCGGTATATACACGGTGACCCGAAAGTCTCTTAACATTTGACGAGGCAATATTTCACTGAATATTGGAGGTAGAGAGGTAATAATTGACGCACATGATGGACATGACACGTGGTTTTATTGACACCAAAATAAATTACAAAAATGACTAATAGGTGGCGCTGGACAGCAACACGTCAGGTACGAATGGCTACACATGCTTGACATGACATGGGGTTTTCCTGACACCAACAACGAGTGCACAAACCGGCCAACAGATGGCACGTCAGTGATGACGCATGAGACCCGCATGCGGCATAAAAAGAAATGTCGTGAGAGAGGGAGTCAGAGGTCAGATGCGCCTGCAACCGCGGCGTGTTGACGTTACCAGAAAAGGCACTGTTAGTGAAGCTTTATTTACTTTATTTCAGTGCTGTCCGAATGTCTTGGGTGCTGTGTAGAGATTGCATTCATTATCTGAAAGATCAAATCCACAAAAACACGCATTTAGGGCGGAATGGGAGGGTAAATATTTTGTTTGTAGTCATAATGAGAACGTGAAATGTTTACCGTGTTCTAAAATACATACAGTGAAAATAAGACTAGATTTAAAACTGGAGATTGTTCACTCGCAAGATGAGACACCTTTGTGTAAAACACAGTTTTGAATATAATATTTAAAAAAATATTAACCCCTCTAAATACTCACTTCTCAATTCATTTGCTGCAGAATCGCAGTTATGTTCGGTTCTATGAACATTTGTGAACAGTTCCTTTTTTCAAAAACGATCATTCTAAAATATGCAATGAAGAAGAACCTGCGTAACAGATGTTAGCCTTCAAGCAACAAGCCTAATGCGGTAAGATGAATGTTCCTCTGTGACAACGACTGCAAATAAATTCAAAAACAACATAAGTGAATACAGATGAAATGGTCAGCGTACTGGCCTTCGGTTCAGCAGGTGCCGGGTTCGATTCCAGGCAGGGTCGGGGATTTGAATTGCCTGTGATTAATTCTTCTGGCCCGGGGACTGGGTGTTTGTGTTTGTCCCAAAACTTTCCTCTTCATATTCACACCACACATTACACTATCAACCAACACGCAATGGTGATGACATCCCTCCATATTGGGTTGGTGTCAGGAAGGGCATCCGGTCGTAAAACAGGGCCAAATCAACATGTGCGACACAGTTCGTACCCGCGACCCTACAGGTGTGGGAGAAGCAGTAGTAAAAGAAGAAGAAGCAACGAATATAGGCCTAATACTGTACTTTGTTTCTCTTGTTATTTCTCTGTTCAGTAGCGGCGATTAAGAGTGGACAAGGAGGGGGGGGGGGCACTATCCCCCCCCCCCCTTTGTGGAAAAAACATTACATTGTTATTCCATTTTAGCCGGCTGAAACTAGGAATCATTAAAAAAAAAAAAGAAATTTGTACAAGCCCTGTTGTCTTATCAGATAACTCGTTCCTTTATTTTCTTCGTTCGTCGCGGTTAACCGATTTGTAAAGCGCCACGGCAAGTGGGGGGAGACTTTGCATGTGTTGTGAGGAAGGGTATCAGATGTATGCTTTTTTTGCGAAGGTCATGGACACCCGTTTGCGGCGCGCATTCGTCACTCAATGCAGTCTCTTAATGTCTGTTAGTTTCTTTGTGTGCAGTCAAATACTAAATTACTTTTAACTGTATAATCACGTCGTACTTCTGTTTAATGGTTCCTTTGGTGAAAGTTTTACTACATAGTATTGAATCGAAATCTGAAAAAAATATCTATCTATCTATATATAGTCTACCGCACTTGGTAAACTGTCAACCTTTACCTCTGTCGAAATTCGCTGAGAGAGCATCAAAAGGCTTACCATTTTGTAGTGTTTTTTTTTGTTTTTTTTTTTCAGTTGTTATATATCCCGCTCCCCTCTCGGGTACTTTTTGTTGGCTGTATATTTTTTGCCCCCGAAACCAAATCAAACCAAACCAAACCCCATGGTACTACAGCCCTTGAAGGGCCTTGGCCTACCAAGCGACCACTGATCAGCCCGAAGGCCTGCAAATTACGAGGAGTCCTGTGGTCAGCACGACGAATCCTCTCGGTCGTTATTCTTGGCTTTCTAGACCGGGGCCGCTATCTCACCGTCAGATGGCTCCTCAATTTTAATCACGTAGGCTGAGTGGACCACCCCTCAGTCCAAGTAAAAATCCCTGACCTGGCCGGGAATCGAACCCGAGGCCTCTGGGTAAAAGGCAGGCAAGCTACCCCTACACCATGGGGCCGGATTTTTTGCCCCCACCACTTCTAATTCCCAATCGCAGCTACTGACGCTGTTGAGAACACTGCCGGTAGAGGTAGCGTTCACAGTCCACCTCTGTGTTCTCGGTGGTGGCGTGCCAGATGCGACCGTGCCGCATGCGACCCGTGCTACTAGCGACCGCATAATCTGTAACCGTGCCGGATGCGACCGGCGTTGACAAACAAATTGTCATTTGATAAGCTTTGTCATCACCCAAGATAAGGCAAGCTAAATCAGAACCAGAAAAAGTTAGAAAAATGGGCAAAACTTGAGAACACTGCTTACGGGGTAGGGAATGAAAATGTCTTTGTTCTGTTCAACAACTAAACCACAAACTGTGCACAACATTAATGCACACTTAATTAGTCATCAGGAAATACACAGCTCTTTACGGAGAACAATTCGAACGATTGCATGAAAGGCTCATAAATAATAATGAATGAGTACATTTCTTACGCAAGTTTAAAAAACACACACAATATTCAAGAACTCGTTGAAATATGTCAGTGTAATTTAAAATTTGGAATGCCATAACCCGAGGTATGCATTCCCCAAAGAAACCATAGATGGGTCATAAATAGGCATAACTCAAGAAATATTTCAAGGACAAAATCATAAAAATTTGAGGGAAATGTACAACCAGGTAATCTTCTGCTGAATACTAGAATAACACAAGTTCGGTTACATTTTAACAAGGATTATTTGTTTTACAGTTAACTGATCTGTAAGTACAGCTGTTGGGGATCATCAGGAGCAGTCCTTGGATTTTCGGGAAACAGATATGACAGAGCCGCATCTTCTTCAGTTGCTTTTCAAGAACTTTCCTGTGAAGTACCAGTACGGAGTGTAATGTCATTTTTTTTTTTTTTTGCTAGTTGCTTTACGTCGCACCGATACAGATAGGTCTTATGGCGACAATGGGACAGGGAAGGGCTAGGAGTGGGAAGGAAGCGGCCGTGGCCTTAATTAAGGTACAGCCCCAGCATTTGCCTGGTGTGAAAATGGGAAACCACAGAAAACCATTTTCAGGGCTGCCGACAGTGGGGTTCGAACCTACTATCTCCCGAATACTGGATACTGGCCGCACTTAAGCGACTGCAGCTATCGAGCTCGGTAATAATGCCATTTCAACACGTCCTATAAGCAGCTGCTGCCCCTACTTTATGTAACACTTCTGGGGGAAACTCGTTGTCTTACAACACGAAATCTGGTGATGCGTTTACGTCGTTTACTAAAATATGTCCTTATATGGAGCTGCATTTCCATGCCTGGGAGAAGGTACCAAGCAGGTTAGGTCAGTGCATTGCAGCACGACTAGTTACAGCTACTTCGGTAGGTTGCTGGGTTCGAATACCCCGTTGGCCATCCTCGAAAATCGTTTCTTGTGGTTTCCCATTTTCATCGTCAGAAAAATGCCTTGATGGTACCTTCCTCCAATTTCTAGCCCGTGCAGTTACACTCACAGGCAACACCCTCACACAGCATACATCCTCAGACACTCCTGGCACTAAAAGCCAGATGCTAAAAAATGTTAATCAATCAATGATTTGTGTCTTCTAGTGAGGAGTGTTGTAGCAGGTATAGGCCCTACAGAGAATAGCTGACATTGGAAACGTCATGCCCATGCGTAAAGCTGGTGGGTCTAGGCCTGATCTTCGTACAGAGGACCGCATATTAGAATTTACTGCAGAGGACCCCCAGCAGTAATACTCGCCAAATTGCGGCAGTGGTAGGAGTGGACCGTCCTACGAACATAACGGGAAGACCGGCAACATCTGTATCATTTGCAGTGTGTTCAGCACTATTGGAAAGAAATTATGCACCGCAGGTAGCCTTCTGTGAATAGGTCCATCCTCAACCCGAAGACTTCATGTTCACAAATGAGGTCTCGTTTACGAGGAATTGCAGCTTCAGTTTTGACAACACGCATGTGTAGTCGGAGAGCAAGCCCCTGCTATGAGACGTTCCCACCACCAGGTTCGGTTTTCTCATTAATGTTTGCACAGGGATTTTGGGGAGCATTATCAGAAGATCTGTGATATTACCTCATAGAATGGCTAGCGTATCTTATCTACAGTTTCTAGAAGACATACTACTACTACTACTACTACTACTACTACTACTACTAGATGATGTTCCACTCCATACGCGACGGCATCTGTGGTTGCAACATTACCGAGCAACCCCGCACTTTAGCAACGCAGTGCGCCGTCACCTGGACGCCGCCTATCCGCAGCGATGGAATGAGTGACAAGAAGTCCCGATGAAAACCCCTTAGGTTACTTCTTTTCGGGGTACATGAAATCTAAGGTTTATCGCAGAGAAGTGGAAACACTGCAAGAGTTCCGGGAATGTGTCTTGGAAGCTGCTCAGGACATCAGTCAAAACAAAGAGGTACTGAGGCGTGTTCAAGAGAATTTTCTCCAAAGATGCCGAGCATGTACTGCCGCCACTGCCGTAACAATGAAAATCATTTCCCGCGGCCAGTCTGGTCAAGCGTGGTATTAAAAGGTACATAAACACTTTGCCGTTGTTTTAATGTTTTTCTATTAAAAGTAAATACGCTTAGAGTTTTACGCGACTTTTACTTTTGTGATCATAAGCCACAGGACCTCCATTTTTATGTAGAATCCGACCCATAGGACGTGACATTTAATTTCGTAAATCCCACACGTATTGGCCGGGAATCAAACCCGGACTGCCTTGGTGAGAAACGATCAGTGATACCACTGGGCTCGTTTTTATTACTCTCCACTTTATCCGGTTTTTACTGCGGGTCAGGGTTTGTAGCAGACTTTTACGGCTGGATGTTTTTCTTGACGCCAACCATTAGATGAGAAATGCTACGTGTTAATGTGGTGGTGGTGATTATCAGAGAGAAAAATGGAAGGCATCCGACACTGCGCAAAATGAAAATGTCAGCGAAAGAAAGACAAGGGCCACGAAGGGCGTGAAAGTGGAAGACTCCCTGAATACCGTCGGGGTCGGAAAAGAACGAGAGTTGACCAAGAGAGATGGGATAGGATAGATGAAAGTGAGGAGCCTGGTACAAGTAGGTGGGAGCAGTGCCAGGACTCAACTCAGTGCCCCGTGGCCGCCAACCCACGCTCCCAAGTTGAGAGCCTCTTACGACAGGCAGGGAATACCCTGGATGTTATTCTACTGCCCCCACCCACAGAGGGATGTGGAGTTAGATAACTTTGTTCTTTAGCATGACATTCCTCTGGTTCATCGATTGTCTGATACTACTGGTACGTAACGCACAGGTTTATCATAGTAGTCCACGCATTTGATCCCTACTCTGAGGCGCTGATTGGAATAAGTAGTGTGCGCTCTGAAAGGAATAATGGCAGAGGAGTGTTCACGGCCGTCTGCAGCCTGGTCATTCCAGGTCAGGAACTTTGGATTGTTAGATCGGCAGCATAGCACTGTTCATTACAAATGAGAAAATGTGCGATTTTCTGTTTGATTATTTCATATAATAATATTGCTTGTAATCGTGACATTCCTACTGACTTCATTGTAATGACCTATGATTATTTCAGTTGGGAAAACCACAACGACAGCCTTTCTAAGGATGTAAAAAGGCAGGTGGAGAGTGATTGTCTGCCATCAAACTGCCCAACTCGACTGATTGGCAGTAGGAAGTGGGCCTGCCATCGTAATGAAAACTCCCCAAGTTCATTGTGACTGATAGTAGGCAAGAGGAGCTGCCGTTATAATTTCCTAACCCAGTCTTCACATGAGAAAAGACGTATGGTGATTTTCCCGTCGCTTTTCTGGATAACTTTAAGAACAATGCAATTTAATATAATCTTACTCACAACGTGTAGAGTACGTAATCTAGAATTCTAAATACAATGTAGGATTCCGCAGCGAAGCAACCTCTGCTGAAGCCTGACGAAGAACGTGTTCTTTGTTGCTGCAAGAACTATACCGTGAACAAATACAAAGCACTTCCGTTATACGGCATATTTCATGAAGTCCAGTCAGCCTTACGAGACGTTTCTTAAATTTTAAAGCGTGTGACCATGAAGACTGATGACTTAGAGGATAAAGCTGTATCTTTTTCGTCCATCGTGCTCAGCAGGGCGGGCGCCGAGAACCAAAACATATAACTCAATGTTATTGAGACATAAATCATGACGAGAAGTGACTCCACAGCCAGTGGGCCATCCACCTCTTAAAAAATAATCCCTCAAAAGGTCAATGCCCTCCAATGGAGACGAAGCGAAATTATTCCAGCCATAATTCTTTTACTTGGTTTCAATCTCCTCAGATAGTGTATCACATATTTTCAAGATGATTACGAAACGCCTCAACTCAGCCAAGGGTGAAAAGTTCAAATCTCGGGACTGACAACAACATCCTGACCACGTATATCTCCGCGACCCCCTTTCAGTAGACAACAATTTGCTTTTCGTCGCACAGACACAGATAGATCTTACGGCGACGATGGGATGTGAGTGGAAAGAAAGCGACCGTGGCCTCAATCAAGGTACAGCCACAGCATTTGCTTGGTGTGAAAATAGGAAACCACGGAAATCGACCTTCAGGGCTGCCGACAGTGCAGTTGGAACCCACTGTCTCGCGAATGAAAGCTGACAGCTAAGTGACCGAAACCGCGCGGCTATTTACTCGGTACTACGTTCACTCTGTAGTCTATATTTCCTTTCTTTTTTTCTCTTTTTTTCATCACAATACTTGTTCTTTTTTTTCTATGTTATGCTTTAGCTTATTTTATTTTACTTGATGCATTTTTATTTTTATTTTAGCTCTACGCAAATATAATTTTAAACTCATATTCATATTATAAAATACATTATCTACTTAATAACATTAAATTCCCCCCCCCCCCCTCAAAACGCTATCAAACACTAAATCACAAACGTTACAATATTTCTGATTTTTGAAACGCCAAAACTCACCACACCTACTAAAACTTCATCTCGGACAACCGCTGGGAACTGATTTCAGGGATACAAATGAAATGAACTGAAATGGCGTCTGGCTTTTAGTGCCGGGATGTCCGAGGACACGTTTGGCTCGCCAGATACAGGTCTTTTTGATTTGACGCCCGTAAGCGATCAGCGCGTCGTGATGAAAATGAAATGTTGATGAAGACGACACATACACATATTCCCCGTGGCAGCGCAATGAACCAAGTATGGTAAAATTCCTGACCCTGCCGGGAATCGAACAATGGACCCCTGTGGCCATGGAGCCGGACAGGGATACATATATGATTTAGTGAGACACTCCGTCGAAAGGGTGTCCGAGTGACAGGATCGTACGTAGCTCTAAGTAGTCAGCTTGGCAAAATCATTTCTTCCCTTCCCCCATTCGCAATAAAGCGGCGGCGGCGGCGGCGGTGGTGGTGGTGGTGGTGGTGGTGGTGGTGATTATTGTTTTAAGAGGAAGTGCAACTAGGCAACCATCCTCTATATAACACTAATCAGAGGGAAAAAATGGAAGGGATCCGACACTTCGAAAAATAAAGATATCGGTTAAAGGAAGACAAGGGCCACGAAGGGCGTGAAAATGCAAGACTCCCTAGCCCTCGCAAACCTAATAGCATCGGGGTCGGAAAAAAACAAGAGTTGACCAAGGGAGGTCGGATAGGATAGATTGAGGAGCCTGTCACAAGTAAGTGGAAGCAATGCCAGGACTCAGCTAAGGGCCCCGTGGTCGCCAAACCACGCTCCAAAGTCCAGAGCCCCTGGGGCCCCTTTTAGTCGCCTCTTACGACAGGCAGGGGATACCGTGGGTGTTATTCTACCGAACCCACCCACAGGGGATATGGAAGAAGAAGAAGAAGAAGAAGAAGAACATACATTTCTTTGTTATATAGACTACGTGACAGTATTGTATAACTTTCAACTCAGATGAAGAATTTAGCAAAAGGGAATACAATTAAATAATATGCGGTCCACTTGAGTTAGATGTGAGGTGCGGGTCATATAACAATATGCTTGCATTCGGGAGATAGTGTGTTCGAATCCTTCTATCAGAAACCCTGAATATGATTTTTAGTGGTTTCCCATTTTTACACCAAGCAAATGCAAAAGCTGTTTCTTTCTAAAAGCCACGGCTGCTAACTCCCCAGTCTTAGCTCTTTCCCATCCAAGTGTTTCCGAAAACTTTCAAGTGGTAGCGTGCAGCTGTGAGTTTGCATTCGAGAGATCGCGGATTGAACTCCACTGTCGGCAGCACTGAAGATGGTTTTCCGTGGGTTCCCATTTTCACAACATGGAAATACTGGGGTTTTACCTTGATTAAGGCAACGGTCGCTTCCTTCCCGCTCCTAGCCCTTTTCTATCCCATCGTCGTCGTAAGACCTATGAGTGCCTGTGCGACGTAAAGCAAAATAAATAAATAAATAAATAAATAAATAAATAAATAAATAAATAAATAAATAAATAAATAAATAAATAAATAAATAAATAAATAAATAAATAAATAAAATTAATTAATTGGGGAGAAAGGTTACCAGTTAATATTTATGTCATAATTAGACCTGGGATTTTAAGGCAAATTTCTATTTCTTTCCTTACGAAATAACATGATTTTTTAAAATATGTTGACGTTTCATGAAAAATCCCTTACATTAATAGAGTTTTATAGTGCCCTAAAATGCCTATTACCGGGCGAGTTGGCCGTGCGCGTAGAGGCGCTCGGCTGTGAGATTGCATCCGGGAGATAGTAGGTTCGAATCCCACTATCGGCAGCCCTGAAAATGGTTTTCCGTGGTTTCCCATTTTCACACCAGGCAAATGCTGGGGCTGTACCTTAATTAAGGCCACGGCCGCTTCCTTCCAACTCCTAGGCCTTTCCTATCCCATCGTCGCCATAAGACCTATCTGTGTCGGTGCGACGTAAAGCCCCTAGCAAAAAAAAAAAGCCTATTTGGACCTTTAGAGCCTATTTTACTATTTTAGTGCCTAAAAATGCCTATTTTCTACATTTAAAATAAAATTCAACTGTAATTTTTACAATCACACAATGGACATCCCTGGAACGAGCAGAACAGCAGAGGGTCTGGTACTACTACCATCACAGTGTAGAGTGCGTTTAAGTTGCCCGTTGAGGGCCAAGTCAATGAATATTGAATTTTCACAACCGCATTGTAATCGAAACCAACTTTCAACCTATTAGGTCATGTTACGTACATTTAGTATATATTGAAGAGATGTAATTACCAGACCTGTAGCTCAGATCCTTTCCAACAGAACAAAGATGGTCTAGGCCACCATAGCTCAATTGGTAGAGCAACCGACGCAAAATCGGGAGGTTTTGGGTTCGGATCCCACTGGTGTCTGGTTGACCATTTTTGTTCTGTACTTAACATCTCTTCAATACGTACTTAATGTATGTAACACGACCTAATAGGTTGAAAGTCGGTTTCGATTACAATGCGGTCGTGAAAATTCAATATTCATAGTGATACCACGTTTGTTAAAGTAAAAAAGTATCACGTTACAGTTTAAGTGTATATTGTTATGTTTTAAATTCTATTTCCTGCCTATCCAAACATTTTAAAAACATATTTTAAGTGCCTATTTTCTCTTTTAAATGCCTATTTTAGGCGCCTAAAACTAACTTTTTTGGAGCCTAAAATCCCAGGCCTAGTCATAATATGTAAGAAAGCCACACTCTTCATTTACATACAGCGAATCTCACTACCAGCGACCACTCGATATGTATCCCTCTGAACTGGGTTGGCCTCAGGAAGGGTGTTCCGCCGTAAAACTGGACCAAATCCACGACAAGTATGCCGACCCAAATGAATGAGGAGAAAGGCCAGGAATAAGATCTAAGAAAACAACATAGACTTTTTGAGTTATATTTTTATCATATGATTATTCGCTCCAGGACCTCCATTTTTTGTGGAATGAGAACATGGAGGACTTGGATTTAAATTCCCAATTTTCCACATGAATTGGCTCGAATTTGAACCACGGCAGCCTCGTTTCGCACCAGTGACTAAGAAGCCAAGTTGACGTAATTTGAGGTTCATGAATCGTTAAAGTTATTGCTTATAGTTCGGGCTTCAAAAAGCCAGTCCCACGTCTAGGGATGGCAAGCCTGCCTCTTAACCCAAGAGCCCCGGGTTCAATTCCTGGCCAGTTCTTACGTGGATCCAGTGGCGTGCACTGGACTCCAGCTACCTCAGCGCTGCTGGGGATAAGAATTTTGTATTTGCATTTTCTTATCATTCCTTAGAACTTTTCTTTATCAAATTAAAAGACCGCAAACAGTTAAGTCAAGAAAAGTACAGATGTCTCCATACGTTGCTCTACCGCAGTCTACGTCTCTCCAGCGACCTGAGTTTCTTTACCAGCGCGAAAGAGAGCTACCCCAGCGAAATTCAAATCGCTTGGTTGTAGCATGAGCTTTAGGCCTATTGCTCACGGTAAAATGTTTCGTAAAATTAGCTGTACAATTAATTTTATAAAAATTTTGTGAAAACAAGTTGTGTTGCTCACGGTAAAATTATTTTATAAAATCCGTGGAAACATCAGGATGGCCATCTATGAACTTACTTCTGAACTAAGATGAGTATGTGCTGCCATCTATCGATAAACTTTTAACCCAAGAATCAGCTGTTCAATTTACAATGTTTTTGAGAGTATGGCTCCAACAAACAAAGCAAAACTTGCTGCTTTAGCTGCAATTATATGTTGTACAGTGGTAAAAAGGAAGAAAAGATATGCCAGGAAATACTGGACCCGGGATTGGATCAAAAGAAGAGAAGAAGGTCCTTGGTCGAAAATTAGTTGAGGTTAGAAGACCAGTATTCATATAGGAATTCGGCGATTGTGTTTTTTGCCTCTCTTCTTGCATTTCTGTTGTGGTAAAGTGGCGTTTTAACTTCGTACAGACAAGGATATTTCTGGTATTCGTCAGTAAAACACTAACAGCTTCTTTAGTCCACCCGGATCCTGCCATTTTAGAAAGAAGTGTTTGTTTACAATCGAGCTTCGGAATATTCTCACGACGTAGCGCCAGCATCACCGTGATGTCAGCTTCGCTGATTGGTTCGTTTCGTAAAATTAATTTTACGGAATAGAACATGTCCTATTTTATGAAAAGTTTCATCAAAGGTTTTATAAAACTTGAATTTGACCGTGAGCAACAGAAATTTTATAAAATTAAATTTACAATAAATTTGACAGAAAATTTTACCGTGAGCAACAGGCATTAAGCTTCCTTCTCTTGGGGAGGCGGGGTGATAGCTGTTGGCTTCGCTCGAGATTAACAGCAGCTTACGCCGGCGGAGCAGCTAGCTTGGGTACATGTTAGTTGTAATAAAGTTAACACTCGAAGGGTTCAGCGCCACACGTCAGAAGCTACAAGAAAAAAAAAACCCAGTATAACCACCTCTAATAAAAAGAGCCATTTTATGAAATCAGCTGTAATAAAATGTTTGGCTTTCGGCATGTATGAAGTTTTTGAAAGCGATCCATTAATGGCACGTGTAGAGTATGTTTTACGATGCACGCGGAAATACATTTCGGTTGCCCGGCATGAACAAAGACCCAAGCGCGAAGTAAAATAATTGGTTACGTCTCAAAACTCACGAGTCTCAAAACTCACGGGCTATAATTAGTAACAAATACTATCAAAACTCACGACCACAAACTGGTAGCTAAAGTAAACATCCTAATGATTCTCAAAATTCACGAATTCTGACAACAGGTGCTTGCGATAACTGTAGAAGGGATGAGGTGCGCGGTGACTCACGCTTCCCTTCAACCGATGATTTTCCACCGACTTAGGACAGTCACCCAGGTAGCAGATTGCCTATCAGTAGTTTATCTAGTCTTTTCTTAAATAATTTAAGAGCCCCTGGTGGCCCATTTTAGTTGCTCCTTACGACAGGCAGGGGATACTGTGAATGTTATTCTGCCACCCCAACACACGGGGGGGAAATAATGGTTAGTGAATGAAAGAGACCGAGGTGTATTATTATCATTATTTTAATAATATTTTGCTGTTGTCTTAAAGTTAATATGATGAATTTCTTACCTTTCACATAAATTTATAATAGTGAGGTGTGACCTCCGGGGTGGTCTGGTGCAGGTCTTTAGAGTTGACGCCGTATAGGTGACCTGCACGTCTGTGAGGATGAAGCCCTACCGAAGATGAAGTCTAATGCTGAAGACGGCACGAACACCCTGTCCCCGAGCCACAAGAATTAACTAATGAAAGTTAAAATCTCCCATCCGACCGGAAACCGAACTCGAGACCCCTTGGACCAAAGGCCAGAATGCTAACCATTTATGTATGCAGCTGGACGACATAAAATTAAAGTAGGTATATTTCCCGCTGCTAGTTAAAAGAAACTGTCAGCTCCATAATGTGGCCAGAAGGCGGCATTTACTTGAATAAGGAATTTTATTTAGAGATATTACATGTCAGGCCAGTTAATTCACTCATTTAGTTTCAACATTTGGAGATTCATCTGGAAAAAGGCGTATTTCTAATTTTCGTAAGCGTTCATCTATTCGCTTACTTTAGTCGGTTATCTACCAGACACATTTAAACCGAAAAATTATCCGTGTCGCATCCTATTATTCCGCGCGATATAACTGAATGATATTTGAAACTCATTCGATTATTTTACTTGATTATTGATTCGATTATTTAAATAATCGGATGGAAGTTATTTGATTATTAAAAGTATTCGATTAACCCATCACTAATAGGGTGGACATTTAAGCATTCAAAGGAGTGGCCCTGCTCGTGAGTTTTCAGACTGGCGCAGGTAGAGAAACTCTTTCTAATCCTCTTCCAGGAATTCGTGAGTTTTGAGACTGGCCCAGGTAGAGAAACTTGTTCTCACTAATCCTCTTCCTGGAATTCGTGAGTTTTGAGACTCGTGAGTTTTGAAACTCGTGAGTTTTGAGACGACACGAAATAATTTTGTATTTGGTTGCTCTACTCTCTACGACTGGTGACAGGCCTATATTGTGAATTTTTGTAGCGTTCCTCTTGGATTATAGGTGACGTTTTCGCGAGTTCTGCGGTATTCTTCGTTAATATAACAGTAGTATGACGTGAGGAATATTTTCCCTCTTTTACAGTAGCTCTGAAAATCCTAAATGAACAAATTAAAATACAATTATTTCTGTACCTATGCTCAGTAAGCTACAGAAACCGTAAAATTTCGTCGACGGTAAAATACCTGCTAAATTGTGCTCATTCAGTTTAGATTAGGCTTTGTAAGTTAAAAAACAAAGAGTTCCAGTATATTTCTGTGAGAAGCGTGACTGTACTAACGAAGCGTCAGTGGGTGAAACAGTAAGTACATTGTTTACAATCTGCTGTAGCTTAAGTCATGATGGTGCCGTGAATACGAATTTGGAACTATGTGAGAGTATGTGGTTGAAAGCCGGCCCCGTGGTTTAGGGGTAGCGTGCCTGCCTCTTACCCGGATGCCCCGGGTTCGATTCCCGGTCAGGTCAGGGATTTTTACCTAGACCTGAGGGCTATTTGGGTTCGCGGTCCACTGAGCCTACGTGATTAGAATTGAGGAGCTATCTGACTGTGAGATAGCGGCCCCGGTCTAGAAAGCGAAGAATAACGACCGAGAGGATTCGTCGTGCTGACCACACGACACCTCGTAATCTGCAGGTCTTCGGGCTGAGCAGCGGTCGCTTGGTAGGCCAAGGCCCTTCAAGGGCTGTAGTGCCATGGGGGTTGGTTTGGTTTTATGTGGTTGAAAATATTCTTATTCAAGTGAGTTATAATTTCACAGGTTATTTAATATTTGTCTGATATATCTTCCTGTTATATTTCCACTTAGTTATCGAGCGAGTTTATAAAATAGTAATGTTGGCTTTAGAGTGAGTAGTTCCTCAAACAAAACGAAAAGGGGAGTTTTGCAGCTGGGGTAAGGAATGTGTTCACCGTAACGCGTCTGCCTGGATCTTAGGGCCGGTTCGAGGTACAACCAGCCTACGTGAGAATATCTGAAGACCTATCTGACGGCGAGATAGCAGCTCTGGTCAAGAAAAACAAGAATAACGGCTGAGAGAAATCGTTACCTTGACCACGCGTATTTCGTAATCTGCAGGACTTCAGGATGAGCATCAGGGCTGTAGCGTCATGGGGTTTGTTTGGCTGGGGCTTCGAGAGGGGATTTCAGATAGTTGATGCTAATTTTAGCGAGTAGTGGCGTGTTTAACGGCAAGGAATTTGACCACGTTTTTTTGATGACAAAATAGAAAGCAAGCTTGAAACCACGGGGCCTCCAGCTTTACGGGGAATTCGAACCGCGGCCTTTTGGTGAGAAGCCAGTGACCCTCCTTTTTTTTTATTCAGGGCGGCATGGCCGGTCAGTAAGGTACCGGTAGTTATAAGGGTGACGCTCACATGTGGTTAGGTTTTCCGCCCATGTGAGCGTCCACATTATAGATTTATTTGATTTTTATTTTGCGTCCACGTGGTAGATTTAGTTCATATTTTTATTTTTTTCCCCTTTTTAACGGGAACATGTATTTGGGTCGAAAGCCTGTAATGTTCTTCAATAACTATCTGTATAAATATGTGAGAAGCCAGTGACCAAGCCACTCGGCTCTCTCGCCCCCGAGCTTTAATGAGTAATCGTGCGATTAAGGTAGCAGCAGTGAAGTAGGAGGAGACTTTAGAGAGAGAAATCCTGTTGCGTATCCAGAATGGAAGGTGACGAAAAACTTTTTTTTTTTTTTTTACAAGTTGCTTTACGTCGCACCGACACAGTGAGGTCTTATGGCGACAATGGGACAGGAAAGGGTTAGGATGAGGAAGGAAGCGGCCGCGTCCATAATTAAAGTACAGGTGTGAAAATGGGAAACCACGGAAAACCATCTTCAGGGCTGCCGACAGTGAGATTCACACCCACTATCTCCTGATTACTGGATACTGGCCGCACTTAAACGACTGCAGCTATCGAGCTCGGTGACGTTATAACGAGAAGTACAGACCTTTTCTTCTGTTTCGTTCGTGCATGTTAATTCATTGCTATGCAAATTGGCTCCTTTGCTCGAAGAAGCAGCGCGCTAATCTAGTCCCCCTTCCCAAGCTTCAGTGCTCAAAAGAGTGAAATATTCTCGTAATTTTCCCGCAGCAAAGACAAGTGACCTCATCTGAGAGAATGACAGCTTCTAATGGGAAGGGACTTTGTTTTACACAAAAACAGCCAAATGACTCATCACACGTACAATAAAGAAAATAAAGCAATAATACAGTACGAGGTGAAGGTTAATCCTGAATGCATCTCACGTTGTGCTTCATACAATATGTCTTGGGAATGAGCGTTTCAGCTATTATAAGAGCAAACCCATCTCTGTACTGGCCATGAAGGCCCTCGGAGGAGTCGAAGGTAAGGGCTTCCGGGATAAGCTTCTGAAGTAGCACCTGGAAAGTTACCAGCAGCGTAACGTTAGGACAGACTTCTAGCAAAAAAAAAAGCCCCTAGCGCCTAGCCTAAGGTCACTCTGCGGTTTTGTAGAATCAGTCGAAATAATTTGTTTTTTTACAATTTGTTCGTAGGGGGATTGCCACTTGGTTGCATCACGCACGGCCAGCTCGCTTGGTAAGATGCAATGTTATTTTACCTATAGCTCATTCCATGTTAAGAAAAAAGTATTATTCTTATGACAAAAGCCTCAGTGGCTCAGGTGGTAGTGCGCCGGCCTCTCACCACTGGGTTCCGTGGTTCAAATCCCGGTCACTCCATGTGAGATTTTTGCTGGAGAGAGCGGAGGCGGGACAGGTTTTTCTCCGGGTATTCCGGTTTTCCCTGCCATTTTTCATTCCAGAAACACTCTCCAGTATCATTTCATTTAATCTGTCATTCATTAATCATTGCCCCAGAGGAGTGCGACAGGCTTCGGCAGCCGGCACAATTTCTATCCTCGCCGCTAGATGGGGTTTCATTCATTCCATTCCTGACCCGGTCGAATGACCTGAAACAGGCTTTGGATTTTCATTTCATTCTTATGACAACAGGGTTGCCATATCGAACGGCTCTGCTCAACACCATCTCGGGAAAACGGCGGGACATAAATTTGTGAAATTCAATATTTAAGTTCAAGGCAAAAGACGAAAGAAACTACGCTATAAATTATTTGTATGAACTAAAGGGGACGGGGGAACGGGGGTTGCAGGGGCTATTTTTGGTTTGTACAGAATCAGAGAAAATAGACAAATAATTTTTATGGGCTCGATGGGAAAGGGATGCATTTAATTGCATTTAATAAATTTCTCTAGGCAATAAAGGCTAGAAAACCGATGCAATAAATAAGTACTGTAGATGAATCTACAAAAGATCACAGTATTAATGTTAAATAAATAAATCACACACGTAGGCTTATCGCATAACTCTCACACAATAGAAGACAATTACGCACTGATTTAAAGCCTAAAAACATACACGCAACAAGTAAATACTGTAGATAACTTTATTACAGAAGTGAGCTGCCGATTGTTCACTGATGGAGGGACTGCACGAGGCTTGTACATACCAGAGCAACACAGAAGAAGGAAAATGAAGGAAGACAACGAAGCGATGGCTGTTCCCGCCATTGTGCTTCCTCCCTACAAGTGTATTTATGAAAAAGAAAAATGTTATGTAGTTATTTTAATAACACACGGGCAAAAATGCCTCATCCTTTTTACCTTTCATAGTACCTACATTACAAAATACAGAATAATATTCCTTGAACACGAGGAATTATAGGTATCCCAGAGGGGGGTGTGTTCGCTCCTTGTAGGTCCATAAGAGCAATTCTGCTTTCTTCACGTGGAATGAGCTACAGTAGTCTGTTTGTTTACCGGAGATTATTTATAATTATGTGTGTTAAATTCTCTTCAGTTGCTATAAACATTTTTTTTGACTACTTGTTTAACGTTTTCGGCGACAGAGGGATGAAAAAGGACTAGAATTGGGAACAGTAGCGTAGCCAGGATCGGCTGTTGCGGAGGGGGGTTATAGTTACAAAATGCTGACAGAACATTAATGAAGGTGCGTGTGTGGTGCGCGCATGCATAACTTGTACAAGTGAATTATGTTGATATTCAGATCGCAGTACACTACAAAATCTTGTATTAAAACACAGAACAAGGACAATACGATCACGGACAACAGTTGTACAGCGAATTATATATTCAGCTTATAGTCTAAAATCCTACTTTCGAGGTTTCCTAGAAAATAGATTGAACAGATCAGTTGGTTCTAAAATTATGTCTCTGAATGTTTATTGTTTCTGTTTATTTTATTTTTGTAAACTTTCCATGCCGGAGGGTGGGGGTTTCCTAACCCCCAGTAGCCAACCCCCTTTCGCTTCGCCCCTGCAGTTTACAATCTAAAATACAATTTTCAACAGAACTGTTGGTTTTACAATTGTCTCTGAGTGTTTGTTTAGTTTATTGTGTTCTGTCAGTTTCTGTTCTTTTTGTGAAAATTCCATGGGGGCGGCGGTTGTCTAACTCCCATGGCTACGCTCCTGATTGGCCTCGTACAGCCTAGTGTGAAAATTGGAAACCACGAAAAACCATCTTGAGGGTTGTCGACGGTGACTCGAACCACCTATCTCCCGAATGCAAGCTCACAGCGCGCCACCCTAACCGCACCGCCAATTCGTTCGGTCTATAGATTTTTCATGGACGTCGGAGTGCCAGAATTTTGCAGTAAAAAGTGGTTCTTCAACGTACATGTCAATAAATCTACACCGGGCAGCTGTGAGCTCGCATCCGGGAGATAGTGGGTTCGAGCCCCACTGTCGGCAGCCCTGAAGATGGTTTTCCGTGGTTTCCCATTTTCACACCAGGCAAATGCTGGGGCTGTATCTTAATTAAGGCCACGGCCGCTTCCTTCCCATTCATAGGCCTTTCCTGTCCCATCGTCGCCATAAGACGTATCTGTGTCGGTGCGACGTAAAGCAACTAGCAAAAAAAAAAAAAAATCTACAGTCACGGACCTTTTCTTACATGTCAGTCGACGTTGCCATGGTACAATCCCACAACCTTGACTACAGAAGGCCGATACCTCAACGAGTTACGCTAGGCTGCAGGTCAAACACCGTAGACTGATGAGAGAACACAAATCTTAGAAGGAGAGAGAGGGAACAGCTGGCACTTCCGCTGCTTTGTTCGTATTTGTTCTTGTAATGGGCAACCTGCGATTAACGGTTCTAGTCAACAAAGGCAATTTACGAGTACACACTTTCTCAGCAGACATTTGATTACGAATTACGGACTATTACGATGTAGACGGACAAGCATGAGAAAGTCTACCGCACAGTTAGTGTCAAGTTCAATTGTTGTACATGCGAATTGTGGTCAACAGTTCCCTGTACATATTGCGAGTGAATACTGGTACTAATAATGTACGTGTAATGTGACCAAACGTCCCGTAATTCAGTATAGTTGAAACGGCATTTGTCCCGCTTTTTATTCTGGACATTTATTCCTTCTTCCTTTGCCCACATTTTTGTTTTGGAGAAAGAAGTGTTAGTGCTGCTCCTAGCATATTATTTCAAGGATTAGTCTTGATTACCTGTTTACATTTTTAAAAACCAATATACTAATCAGTTTAGCCAGAATCGCTCACTTCAAATATTTTATAATCTTGGTTCGTGATAGGTAGATTTTAATTACTTATTTACGTTTTGGTTACAATATAGGGGCTGGCTGGCCGAGGCGTTAAAGGCATGCTCGGTTCACCCGCAAGGAAGTGGGTTCGATTCCCCGTTAGAAAGTCGAAAAATTATGAAGCCAGATTTTCATTTTCAGAGGTGCTCCATGGCCCTGAGATTCCCTCAGATCAGCCCGAAGGCCTGCAGATTACGAGGTGTCGTGTGGTCAGCACGACGAATCCTCTCGGCCGTTATTCTTGGCTTTCTAGACCGGGGCCGCTATCTCACTGTCAGAGCTCCTTAATTCTAATCACGTAGGCTGAGTGGACTTCGAACCAGCCCTCAGGTCCAGGTAAAAATCCCTGACCTGACCGGGAATCGAACCCGGGGTTTCCGGGTGAGAGGCAGGCACGCTACCCCTACACCACGTGAGTTTTCCTCAGCCTATACAAAAAATGAGTACCAGGTTAATTTCTGGGGGCAAAAGCGGCCGGGCATAGAGGTAACCACTATATACCACCAAGTGCCGAGGTTACGGATAGTAAAAGCCTTTACCTTCCAGCCCTCCAACGGCCTTCATGGCCAGTACGTAGATGACTTGGCTTTGCTTTGTTGTATTGTATGGAAGAAAACATTGGTATTATTTTTTGTTTCATCTTGATCGAAACTGTTAGCTAGACGATTTTCTTAAAGGTTTAAATGGAAGGTGATAGTGATAGCCCCAGCGAAAGTGGAAAAAGGACGAAAAACTGTACCTCTTTTTAATCTGGTGAGAAAACACCGTTGACCGAACAACATTCACAAAGTGTTATGTTAACTATATAATATATGCCTGCCCCTTAGGCCCGTATTCGCCAACATGAGTAAAAGCTTTTATCTTGGTTTAAACCTAAGAAAACAGATACATTTGCATTCACCAACGACATTATATCGGCATAAAAAAATTACCGGAGAAAGTTTAACCGGTAAAATAGGAAATCTAAAGTAACAATAATAATGTTATTTGCTTTACGTCCCACCAACTACTTTCATGGTTTACGGAGATGCCGAGATGCCGGAATTTAGTCCCGCAGGATGTTTTTACGTGGCAGTAAATCTACCGACACGAGGACGACGTATTTGAGCACCTCCAAATATTACCGGACTGAGCCAGGGTCGAACCTGCCAAGTTGGAGTCAGAAGGCCAGCGCCTCAACCGTCTGAGACACTCAGCCCGGCGAAATCTGAAGTAATAGCCTTTCAAGATGGCAGTTCGTAGACGGCTGGAACATTTAACTGAGAGAGAAAATCACAGTGACGAGGAATATACCCAAGATTATGCAATAAAACGTCCTAGGTGTAAAAAGAGAATCCTCTACATTATTTGAGGACTACGATGCCACTGATTTTGAAACATATTTTAGGTTATCTAAAGCTTCGACACTGTCAGTGTTATTCATGAACGAACATAACCTGCAATTCCTAACGCATAGTTAGGCCTAAAATGAATTCTCGATTATAGCTTACCGGTATATCATGCGGTACGCGACTGGATGATTTTTTAATAAACTAGGGAATTTTGGCTTTTTTTTAGTATGAAAATCCACAACCTGTTTCCAGTCATTCGACCGGGTCAGGAATTAAATGACTTAAGTCCACATCTAGCTGCGAGGATAGGAATTGCGCCGGCTGCCGAAGCCTGTCGCACTCCTCTGGGGCAGTAACTGACAGATGAAATAAAGTGGTATTGGAGAGTGTTGCTGGAATGAAAGATGACAGGGAAAACCGAAGTACCCGGAGTAAAACCTGTCCCGCCTCCGCTTTGTCCAGCACAAATCTCACATATAAGTGACCGAGTTTTTGAACCACGGAACCCAGCGGTGAGAGGCCGGCGCACTGCCACCTGAACCCACGGAGATGAAATACACAATATGATGTTAATATTTTCTGCCATCAAATTTAATAAAAATTTCTTCTCTTGGATTCTTGGCTACTTTCTTCGTCTCCGGTCAATAGCGGACATAATTTATCACAAATTATTTCCAAACACCTACATTTCGATAATGGCGGCAACACGTAGTCGTTTGTTTTCCGAGTGTCAATATCAGTAATGTGAGGTTCAAATTCTGATTAAAACGAAAACTTTGTTTTGGTGAACCGAGATAATAAATTCTATGCTGAATATAGAAGTGAGCGTTATTCTCGAGTCGAAACATACACATTTACAGTTAATGTACAAGTCAGTTTGAAGTATACAAAACATATCATGAGAGATCATATTACACATGTCCAGTATTCTGCAATGTCCAGTGCACTCGGGGTGACTTGTAGGAGATCGTCCTCTGTGCAAGATGTCGGGCACTGAAGCGTGTGGCTCGTGGTTTGTTCTTGTCGACATTTACATCTTGTATCCCTTGTGCTGAATCCCCGTTTCTTCAAGTTATCCCTGGAACCTCGCACTCCTGATCGTAGCCTGTTCACGGACTTCTACACCAGTCAACTTTCATTATGTCCAGCTCAGCTGCTGACATCTATCCGCGGAAGTGAGGGGTCCTCTTCTTCCACAGCTCCAGCCTTGTCTTCTCTGGTGAGACAGCAAGTACCTTAGATGACGTCAGGAAGCTCTTCCGGGATATCAGCTGTTACTGAGGAGGGTTATGTCCAAGCAGCGGGTGAGCACTATTCTGTTCCTCTTTAAGCATCTCTAAGAAGACAGGGTGGTGCTATTTTATCCGACATAATAACATTATCGGAGTTTATTTATTTATTTATTTTTCTAGTGGCTTTACGTCGCACCGACACAGATCGTCTTATGGCGACGATGGGATATGAAAAGGCCTAGGAGTGGGAAGGAAGCGGCCGTGGCCTTAATTAAAGTACAGCCCCAGCATTTGCCTGGTGTGAAAATGGGAAGCCACGGAAAACCATCTTCAGGGCTGCCGACAGTGGGATTCGAACCCACTATCTCCCGGATGCAAGTTCACGGCCGCGCGCCCCTAACCGCACGGCCAACTTGCCCGGTATATCCGAGTTTAGAAATCTAAGATAACAGCAAAAGTAACTGAAGTAGGTGAATACGGACCTTAGTCCTTTCTTGATATGGGGTCGGGCTTGTTTTAACGACCGGATGCCTTTCCTGACGCCAACCTCAGTTGAGGAGCTAAAGAATATTAAATGAACATGTGAATAAACCTGGGTAAGGAGGTGGAAGGAGTCAGCAGTGGTATATGAACAGGAACTGTGCCGCCATTTGCCGGGAAACCACTGAAAACCATTCTCAGGGCAGCCGAACGGTGGGGTTTGAACCCACGCAGCTCCCTAATATAGAACATGGCTCCATAGCCGTAACGCGGTATAACACGCACGGCCACTCCACTCACTATGTTACCTATGTAATGTAATTTAATACAGGCAATGGTGGAGTTAATAACGTAACATACAATGGGAGGAACATATTTAAAAATGCCAGTTAACCAGCTGAGCACCAAACCATGAATTAATTAAGCTACATGTAATTATTCTAATTGTGTTGTTGTAATCATACAAGTAAATGTGTTCCTCAAAATTGTTTACTATTCCTCGTTTCTAGTTTTCCTGTCCCTCTGTTTTCATATTTGGTCACCTTGCGAGTGTGGCACAAACCAATTTCGTCGAACTTTCGTGAGGACAATCTACATGGGAATAAATAAATACCTATGTGGGACTTCTCTTAAGATTTTAGCGTATCAATTTTCAAACATGAGTTGTAAGCCGTCATATAAGCCAGCATTTACCGATAAGTTTTCGTAGCACGGTGGGCAAAGCTCTGGCTCTAGAGTGTATGGTACAAAGGTTCAAGTCGTTGTCGAACCTTCCTTCTTCTTCTTCTTCTTCTTCTTCTTCTTCTTCTTCTTCTTCTTCTTCTTCTTCTTCTGTACCGGCCGTCTAAGGACCATGTTAAACTGTGTTAGGTTTCTTCTTCCTTCACCACTCCTTCATCTGTTCACTTTCCAGTCTTTTTCTTTCCTCATACCAGATGTTGTTTCTATCCTGGAAATCCTTCCATATTTTCAGTTATTGTCTATATTTCAGTCTGTTCTGTATGTCTGTATCTCGAATGCTGGCTTCTTTCATATGTTTACGTATCTCTAGTATCTAGGTGGATTCTAGCTTCGGGTTGTTGTTATTGTTGTTGTGTGTCCCTAAAACACCAGTCTGCTTTTCTTTTCTTCATTGTATCCGTTGTTCTTTCAGTCTTTCGATACAGTTCATTACTTCTCTCTTAACGTAGGCTTACATATAATCTTTCTTACGTGCACCTAATATTTTTTCCCAATATCATTCTTTCTTAATGATAGCCTATCTTCAAGTTCGTTTTTCTTATTCAAGGCCAAGCATTCTTTTTCCTTTCCTTCGCTTCTTTGAATTTCCTTGAAGTGATTTTTAACGATTTTGTTTAAACTGTATGTCTTTGTCTTCTGTATAGGCTATTTGGAGACTGTCTGTTAGGATAATTAGTTTTGTATAAGCTACGCATAGAAGGCCGTCTCCTGCTTTCTCTTGATGGATACACTATTTTTGTATCTGTCTCTTGAGACAGGCTTGAGCAAAATGTAGCTTCCCCTGAAGCCTTGGTCTCAATGATGGCTGTGACAATATGGAAGACGCTGAGGTGAGGGTGGTGCTGAGTAAATGACATTCAGAGCGCGACTGATGTATCTCAGTATTAGGGAAGATGCTACTCGTAGCACCGGTCGTGCTGCTATAGAACTTTTGGGCCATTTAGGAAAGCAATGGCAAACTAGCTTACTCCTCATCCTGCCTAGTATGCCTCTGCCATTGTTTTTAGCAAGTTTTCTATAACCGCTTAACCTTTTATCTGAAAAGTTAGAGACAAACTCATGATTACACATTTGAATAAATAGACGAATAAAAAAGACACACAGTTGAAATCAACAGCAGGGAGTGAAACTAAATTCAAAATTTTAAAAATGACTTCATGGAGACTCGAATCTATGCACATTACACTACGAAGTCAGAGCCTTGATTACTATTCTACGAGAACGGTTCTCTGAATAATGACCTACTTGACAGTGTTTGAACATTGAAATGCGAAAATTTAAGTCCAAATAGTTATTGATTTTGTACCCATGTGTCGTCGCGAAAGCTCAACCAAAGTCGGTGCTCGCCACACTGTAGACTCTCCTTTGTAGGATGGAGAAATCAGCGCATCCCAGAATTTACGTCGAATTAAAGTAGGAGTGCATGGAACACCACTTCTACAGCAGCATTTCCAAGAGTAACATTTGAACACATTTCTCTAACCATTCGTGTTTCTAAGCGTGGAAGCACACTCTCCTAGATACTTAAATGCCTCCTAATGTATTCTTACCAGTATTACAACCTTGAAGTTCACTTGCTAGGGACTAAGACTTCCAGCAGATGGATAAAAAACTTGGAGGGGGAGGGCACAGACATGGTAAAGTATTGCTGTTCTATAACGCCCTACTGTTACTCTTTAATGGACTATTTTATAGCCCAAACTGAAGGTGAAGTTAAACTCTTGCCACTGACTGATTTTGTTTATCTTCTTCTTCTTCTTCTTCTAGCGAGTGAGTTGGCCGTGCGGTTAGGGGCGTGCAGTACTGAGCTTGCATTCGGGAGATAATGGGTTCAAGCCCCACTGTCGGCAGTCCTGAAGACGGTTTTCGCGTGATTTCTCATTTTCACACGAGGCAAATGTTGGGGATGTACCTTAATTAAGGCCACGGCCACTTCCTTCCAACTCCTAGCACTTTCCTACCCCATCGTCACCATAAGCAAATTATATATTTTTTAAAAACTTCTTCTTGAACCTAACAAGTTGGCCACACTGTTTGCACTGCACCCCAGTATGTGCAGACCATCTGGATGGGCAGACAAAGACTTTTTTTTTTTGCTAGTGGCTTTACGTCGCACCGACACAGATAGGTCTTATGGCGACGATGGTGTAGGAAAGGCCTAGGAGTTGGAAGGAAGCGGCCGTGGCCTTAATTAAGGTACAGCCCGAGCATTTGCCTGGTGTGGAAATGGGAAACCACGGAAAACCATCTTCAGGTCTGCCGACAGTGGAATTCGAACCCACTATCTCCCGGATGCAAGTTCACGGCCGCGCGCCCCTAACCGACAAAGATCTTTAATGAACTCTATTATTATTAATTCTAGCCATATAGAACATAACCCCGAGACCGCGGGACAGGCAATAATGTTACTTGAAAATTAAATCATTTATAGGCCTACTCGCTTTCACGTTGGTATCTACGTCGTACTTGGTACATTTGTATTAATTATAAACCAGTATGTAAATATATTGAAATAAGCATTGTAACTTAGTATTAAGTAGTTCAGGCAGTAAATTAAAAATGCGTGGCACGAAATAATATAGAGACAATTTTGCTTTATGTTATCTATCGTACATTGCAAGGCTTCAATTAATTGTGTTAATTTGCCCTTCCTTCTACATAACGCAGGCTGGGTAATATAAAAAGCTTCCTAATCTTATTGCAGCCAAGCGTGAATAAATCCAATCCAATTCAATTCAATTCAATTCAATTCAATTCAATTCAATTCAATTCAATTCAATTCAATTCAATTCAATTCAATTCAATTCAATTCAATTCAATTCAATTCTGTGACACCTTGGCTGTTGGGGATCCAACCAGCCTTCGAGTTGATGGCTCAACAAACATCGCTCATTCCGGGGAAAAGCCACTTAAATCTCTTTCTTCAGTATTTTTAATTTTTTATAGTAACCTGCTAAGGTCAATGCTCTCTATTAGTACGTTTACATGGGGATTGAGATCGATTTGAGTACACTTGCCGTATTGAATACGATCCCCGTTTACATGTAGTATTTGAGTACCGTATCGTATTGAATCCGCCAGGCAACATCGACGTATACAGACGATGCAGAATTGTAGTAAAATCGATATCACCTCTTAGAATTTAAAAACGCCAAATGAAGTAGAAGCCTAGGAGATAACTTTCAGTTTTGAAAGTATGTGTGGTATTCCAAATGTAATTGGTGCAATAGATAGAACGCACATTCCAATTTTACCCCAAAGAGAAGGATATCGTGATTTTCTTAATCGCCAGGGCTGGCCGTCTTATAATATGATTGCAGTTGCTGATCATTTATACAGGTAAATATATTTACTGGCTTATTATATTTGTTATTTCGACAGAACTTTAATGATGATGATTTTGTGAGAACAAACATGGAGTGTGTGCGCAGTCGTTTTCAATACGATCTCAGTACGATCCGCATTTACATAGAACTCAATTCGATCTGAGTACGATACGATCCCAGATTTTACCGTATCGACCTTGAGACTCAATTCGAACTGAGTCCCCGTTTACATGGCGTTTTCAATACGAGAAGTGTACTCAGATCGATCTGAATCCTGCATGTAAACGTGCTATATCTTTTGACACTAACAAGATAAGTCATTTCGTCATAATATTGAAGAAATAGCCAAAATTTTACTTCCAGACTGTTCAAGAATACAAAACAGTCACCAGTAAGAAGCAGTTGAGTTATCTAGCCAATATTCTGAATAGTGTTAATAAAAGTGGCTTCAACAAGATAAGTGTCCGACTCGTTGGCTGAATGGTCAGCGTACTGGCCTTCGGTTCAGAGGGTCCCGGGTTCGATTCCCGGCCGGGTCGGGGATTTTAACCTTCATTGGTTAATTCCAATGGCCCGGGGGCTGGGTATTTGTGCTGTCCCCAACATCCCTGCAACTCACACACCACACATAACACTAACCTCCACCACAATAACACGCAGTTACCTACACATGGCAGATGCCATTTTATTGTAGTGAATTTACACAGCTGCCTGTGTTAAAGAGCGCTGTTAGTACACAAATGTGACTTACAACACTTTGGTTTCGACTGATCCACATCAGAAAATATGCCTGTTCAATGTAGGACAAATCACTTTCAATCAAGATCCAAAGCAGATACTTCACTAATATTTAGAATTAAACAAAATAAAACCAAAATAATTATTTAAAAAGCTGTTTCATACAATGCAGAATGGTTAGACAACATTTGCTGAATCTGTGGTTTCGTATTGTTTAAAAAAATAAAAATGCTTCCCCTGACAACTTTAACTTTTAACACCGAAAACATTTCTTACCAGTGAAAAATGTACAATTAAGGATTTTCCTCAATTGTACCGAAAGGTGAAGGGCTAAAGGGCTTGAGCAGATTTCAAATTGTTAGTCTTGGATAGCTCTATCAAAGTTTAAAGAAAGCAAATTTCAAAAATCACTTCCGGCCTAAATGCAATTCCGGAAAAAAACAGTCTAAACTCGCTTGTTTCTTTACTCGTTTTCTTTTTTTAATTCAAATCCTAGCCAAATTAACTATTTACATAATTCTTTCTGTAATGTGTTCCTTGGTTAAGTACCCTCAGGTGGTTTTTAATTTTTTGAAAGATGTCCACAACGAATATAGCTACAAGGCCTTAAGTGAAACTGCATTGACTCGCATTAGCGTTCGTAGTTGTGCTTAAGTGAAACAATGCATTGACTCACATTAGCGCTCGTAGTGGTGCTTAAGTGAAACTCTGCATTGACTTGCATTAGCGCTCGTAGTGGTGCTTAAGTGAATCTGCATTGACTCGCATTAGCGTTCGTAGTTGTGCTTAAGTGAAACAATGCATTGACTCACATTAGCGCTCGTAGTGGTGCTTAAGTGAAACTCTGCATTGACTTGCATTAGCGCTCGTAGTGGTGCTTAAGTGCAACAATGCACTGACTCGCATTAGCGCTCGTAGTGGTGCTTAAGTGAAACAATGCATTGGCTCATATTAGCGCTCGTAGTGGTGCTTAAGTGAAACAATACATTGACTCATATTAGCGCTCGTAGTGGTGCTTAAGTGAAACAATGCATTGACTCACATTAGCGCTCGTAGTGGTGCTTAAGTGAAACAATGCATTGACTCACATTAGGGCTCGTAGTGGTGCTTATGTGAAACACTGCATTGACTCACATTAGCTCTCGCAATGGTGCTTAAGTGAAACGATGCCTTGACTCACATTAGCGCTCGTAGTGGTGCTTAAGTGAAACAATGCATTGACTGACATTAGCGCTCGTAGTGGTGCTTAAGTGAAACCATGCATTGACTCATATTAGCGCTCGTAGTGGTGCTTAAGTGAAACAATGCATTGACTCATATTAGCGCTCGTAGTGGTGCTTAAGTGAAACAATGCATTGACTCACATTAGCGCTCGTAGTGGTGCTTACGTGAAACAATATATTGACTCACATTAGGGCTCGTAGTGGTGCTTATGTGAAACACTGCATTGACTCACATTAGCGCTCGTAGTGGTGCTTAAGTGAAACGATGCATTGACTCACATTAGCGCTCGTAGTGGTGCTTAAGTGAAACAATGCATTGACTCATATTAGCGCTCGTAGTGGTGTTTAAGTGAAACAATGCATTGACTCATATTAGCGCTCGTTGTGGTGCTTAAGTGAAACAATGCATTGACTCACATTAGCGCTCGTAGTGGTGCTTAAGTGAAACGATGCATTGACTCACAATAGCGCTCGTAGTGGTGCTTAAGTGAAACAATGCACTGACTCATATTAGCGCTCGTAGTGGTGCTTAAGTGAAACAATGCACTGACGCGCATTAGCGCTCGTAGTGGTGCTTAAGCGAAACAATGCACTGACTCACATTAGCGCTCTTAGTGGTGCTTACGTGAAACAATGCATTGACTCACATTAGCGCTCGTAGTGGTGCTTACGTGAAACAATGCATTGACTCATATTAGCGCTCGTAGTGGTGCTTACGTGAAACAATGCATTGACTCACATTAGCGCTCGTAGTGGTGCTTAAGTGAAACAATGCACTGACGCACATTAGCGTTCGTAGTGGTGCTTAAGTGAAACAATGCATTGACTGACATTAGCGCTCGTAGTGGTGCTTAAGTGAAACAATGCATTGGCTCACATTAGCGCTCGTAGTGGTGCTTAAGTGAAACAATGCATTGACTCACATTAGCGTTCGTAGTGGTGCTTATGTGAAACACTGCATTGACTCACATTAGCGCTCGTAGTGGTGCTTAAGTGAAACAATGCATTGACTCACATTAGCGCTCGTAGTGGTGCTTAAGTGAAACAATGTATTGACTCACATTAGCGCTCGTAATGGTAGAAAAGGGCAAACTGCTAATCTAATCGACCAGATAACTATGGTTAAGAAAAAGGTGGCAATATTTAGGAAATATAAAGTATATATTCCCATACTTTATTATATCTTATTTACCTAAAATTCGAAGCTCATATTCCTAGGATGTTTTCAACATTGAGTTGCTTGCATGAACTGTGGATTTTTGACTTGTTATTCCCTAATGTACAGTATGTATATAGCGTGGGGTAAAGGGAACGAGCTAATAGGGTCGGAAGGGTGTTAAAAAACGCCACACAGAGCTATGGTATGTCCGTACATACATACATACATACATACATACATACATACATACATACATCAGGACGAAAACAATTTATGGAAATTTTATAAGGTCTATCATCATAAATTCAAAATTGTTCCAGTGCGAAACCAGGACGGGTTAGTTATAAAAATGAGAACGCATTACCTGCTGTAAGAAAGTAGAAGCGCAGGAAATTGCCTTCCCGCTCAGCCAAGAATGTTTGGTCTACTTTATAATTACGTTGTTGTTGAGAACGGTGTTACATAACTCTCAAGGTGAAAATGTATTCTTATTTAATTGACCACCGTACAAGCCAGAGCCTTCTGGAAGGCTGACACGTAGTAACACATTTGTACACTGATACGGTTCAATTGACCATTTCAAGGGAAGCAAAAAAGCTTGAAAGTGCAATGCTTGGATTATGAGGCGCTGTTTGGTCCAAGGCCAGCGGCTAGATTCTATCACGCACGCAATGAAGCATACAGCTCAATAGGTAAGAAGAAGGGTACAATTAGGATTGTTTAGAGAGCCGCTCCGTGACTCGTGATAGTGAGAGCGGATCCCGAACCAAAGGTCAGGAAGTCGTCCATCAAGAAGCGTGCACCCTCCCTGACAATAGGGCACAAAGAGACAGGCATTAGCCGCCAGAACTGATAGACAGCCATTGTGCTCCCCGGTCTCATAAGACAGAGAGAACCAACACAGCCATTGATTCCTTAAAATGATAAGAAAGTATTAGGGGTGGGGAGAAAAGAAATTGAAATACCTATTAACCTTGACGGCAGCCCCAGTGACGGCTCGTGACATTTTCAGGAGGTTCACAACATTTTTGTTCGTGTCTCAAATGTACCAAATTATAACGCAAATCAATAAAAAGTGACCTACTTCAATCATTTCACTGAAAGTTCTTTGTACGGTTCCTTCTCCAGTCATAATATGGTGAAGTGAAATGAAATGCCGTGTGGCCTCCGGAGAGGTCTGGTGCAGGTCTTTTGATCTGACGCCTGTAGGCAACCTGCGCGTCGTGATGAGGATAAAATGATGATGATGACACATACACCCAGTACTGTTTTCATCCCGTACCCTGGGGGGGTATGGCGAGCCTCCTAGAGGGTGACGGTTTCTGTCAGGCCAGGATATATATTGCGGAAAGGTGAGACGGGAATCGAACCCGGGACTCCTGTGACCAAAGGCCAGCATGGGCCATTGAGACGGACATAATATGGTAGTAGAGCCCTTATAAGCGAGGATCCATTCTACCCGAGACTAATCTGTGAGTGTACAACAATACAATTACTGCTACTAGTACCATCACCACCACCACCAAATACACTATAGAGACTACGTGTCACTTTGCGATATATCGCAAGACATTATTTGCCAACACACCTGTCGGATTTTTTCTTACGGACACTCGAGTATAAGCGCTAATTACAAATGAACTACCAGGCCTACTTCAAAAGGAGTTACACCAATATTGTCCTTGTTTAATTCTGAGAGTGTATAAGAAAAATTGTTTTTAAAGTTCATTAATTACTTTTTATTTTAAGTTGTAATAAATATTGTCCAGGTTTTTGGCTCTAGGAACCGTTCACTTAGAAATGTATACATGGAAAACTACTTGTCTTAAGGTTATGAATTTTTTTATATGTTATAGCCACATGTATTCGTAGTGTAATATTCAAGTGAATTTTTTTCAACGACCCCGAAAAAGTCCATAATAAAAAATCTGACAGTAGCGAGACGGCCTTGAAACCGAGTGTAGTAGTACACTGTACACTATGAATTATGCCGAAAGTATCAGGTTCCAAGTCGTCTTTAATTAAAAAATGGTTACAGGAGTTTCTCCGTATCACATCGGATGGTAAAATTACATTCTGTGACGTTTGCAGCAAAGAGGTGAGTGAAACTTGTTTTATATTTACCCCTAACGAATTATTATCAATTTAGCAAAATAAACATGGTATTATAATTCATACTTATTAAATTAAAATTGAAGCTGCCTAAAAGTATTTTAGAACCTATTTGAGAGTCCATTTTAGGCAGCTAAAATAACATTTAAGCAGCTAAAAACCCCAGATCTAATCACTATTGCATGTTTCTGTGGTGGTTGGAAGTGTATTGTTGTCTGAATATGAAAAGAATCGTGTTGGAACAAACACAAAGACTCAGTCCCCGAGCCAGAAGAATTAGACGAGAAATTAACATCCCCAATCCAGCCGGAAATCGAATCCTGGACCTTCAGAAACGAAGGCCTCAATGCTGACCATTCAGCCAAGGATCCGGACAAAACGAAATCATTATTGAGTTTTATTATTTCTATTAATTTTAAAATGCAACTTTTGTAGTTTTAATCTTGTCACCTGATGTTTAAGGTCGGGCCACCAGGTGCGCCACTGTCAATACTTCTTTCAGTTTAGTACGGGAGAATACAGAAGTGTGCAGTATTGTCTATACCCGCAGGGATGGCGAACCTATGCCACGCGTGTCACTTGATGACACGCGAACACGATTTCGGTGGCACACCACATGCCCATATTAATACGTTTATATACGTCTTGTATTATAGACTATACATATCTCGTGCATCGTGCAGTCATAGTGTTTCAGGTTTAAGAAATAAATACAAAAAATCTAAATTCTAGTTCCATTCGGAAGTGCATTATGGCAAAATTGATAAGTCCGGAAGTCAAGTGAGATAAATGTCAGATGCGGCCGGAGAGCCGTTCGCTCGCCCACACCAGTCAATTAGTGAACTTTGTCTTGTGTGCGGTTGCCAGTAGTGGGTAATTATTCTCTGTGAGTAACTGTTTATTGTTTTAAATTTTGTAAGACAAGTAGTTGCCAAGAGATTATCCCAATTTCGAGATTTGGAGAAAATATCTCACTTTATTTCAAAACCTCATATTGCACAAATGAGTTATATTAAGGCCAACTATTTTTTGTGCGTGGTTAGAAATTGACAGTTTACAAATGGAATTGACTAAATTTCAATAAAGCAGTATATGGGTGAATCTCACCAACCTGGACCCAATGTTTGGGAAGCCAGGCTCTGCCTGTCACAAGTCAGGACAAAGGGCGAGTGATAGAGGAGTAACACCTCTTTAAAAAACCTTCTGACCCGGCTGGTAGTCCCATGTAAGGGTCCCTTGCCAGGGTTACGGTGAACACCTCAACGGCAGTGAAGGCGGAGAAGAGGGACTTCGGAACGGTGGAATTGGCGGAAGGGGCAGACCTCCTATTCTGGGTAAACATAATAGGAACTGCTGCCTTGCAGTAGAAGTGGGAACTTCAAAGGCTAAGAGAAGAAACCCCGGCAGAAAATCAGCCTGGTGCCTCAGGCTTAAGATGGCAGCCCCGTCAAGGCACTTTGAAGCAGTGGATTAATCACTCGCTCTTCTTAAATAATCTGATTATAGAAACTGAAGCGAAATTACAAAACCAGACGGATAACCTGATAACGACCTTTGGCATGAAGAGGATAGCGAGGTCGGCCCAAGAAGACCTGGGAGAGGACGATCGAAAAGGAAATCGCAGAGGTTGACAAGACCTGGAGCGAAGTGAAGAGAATGGCCAGGAACCGTACTGCGTGCAGAAATTTCGTCAAGGCTCTATGCTCCAGAGGGAGCAACGGGAAATAAGTGAGTAAGTGAACAAATTCGTACATTGGTGAAAATCGTGTGTGCTGTTGATGGTGAATACTCTCTCCAGAAGCCGGAGAACTTAATACTTAAACAGTGGATCAGCCTCCTACAATAATGTTTTCGGCCGTGAAGAAACCTGCTACAACGCTACTTACCTTTTTGGGTCACCGTACGCCTGCTAGCAGATGTTTTCTAGAATGAACGTTGTGAAGTGAACAGTTAGAAACCATCTTGGTTCAGACCTAAGTGCTTCTTGTGTGTTATTGAAGATAAGTTACGAACCTAACATAAATGACATGGCCACTAAGATTCAGCAACAAGTTTCACACTAACGTTGAGAACGACATTCCACTTAAAGCCCTTTTGCAATATTAATACTTTGGATTTCTATATCTATTAATATTTAATAACGAAGGGTGTTACAACGGACGCTTTTTTTCATAAATAATGTTGGGTATTCTTAAAACTTACATAGTTTGTATTTTTGCGGATTGGCAAAATACGACCACGGAACTTGCAACCAAATGTATTATTTTACAATATATATGTAATGAACCCATGACCTTTGTGCCCTAAGAACATTATGCATAAATCGACAATCATTTAAAAGTTGGATTCTTGATAGAATGGATTTGACACGTGACGAGGGGGTGATTACCTTCGGTCCCACGCTCTGGGATACGTGACGTCAGCCACACGTGTCGACGGCGGAAGAATCTCAAGTCATTTTTGTGAACTATTTCAAAGCGCGTGTACATGGCGTGATCCAAGCCAAGTCAAAAAAATATAGTGCCTATCAAAGGGGGTCAATCATCTCACAAATCGAACCCGTAAAAATTTTAAATGTCCATGAACACTACCGCCAGAAATGTAGCAAGCATGTAGTCACTTTCAAAACTCGTGAAATTACAGTTTAGTTAAGTCAGAAAATTTATAGAAATTTTCTTGGCGGCAAAGGGAGATATCCGAAGAGAGGGGGTAACTGCTATAAATATGAAGGGACGCCATGACGAAGTCTCCTTCTCCGGCATTTGTGATACAAAGCGGACGAAAAATTGTTGAGCTGTTCTGCGAAATCCAACCAACGAAAGTAGACTGAGTTCAACTGCAGATTTTAGCCATTGTGGCTAGGTCTTGTCTCCATGAGGAGATAGTTTTCTTGAGTGAAATAATTGTACCAGATAGGACGGTCAAAATACTGAATAAATTCTAATGTGATTAAGTAATTCGTGTGCGGAAATAATTATAGTCCATCGTGTGCGCTCAGCAAACATTGAAGGGCATTTTCTTTTTTTTAATGCTTTATTCCAGGAAACCTGAAGAAACATAATGATATGTACAGCCATGAATGTAAAAATGGCTAAATAAAATGCCAGGGTCGCAGGTGAGCCCTATGACTACATGAGGTAGGTGACTTTCCATCTTACTACCTCTTATATCTTATCTCATGATCTCTAAAAGTGTATTTGAATGGGGATATACGACGCAGTGGTCACCCCTACTAAGTTTTGTAAATGTGAGAGTACGACTAAAAGAGTCATTTGTTTCATTTTCCACTTGGATAAATTTTTGAAGTCTTGCGAGTGCCGTATAATGTTGTAAAAGTTATTGAATAGGGTTTCGAAGTGATATCACGTCCAATGTAGATCGTCATCCGTGTGAGTGTACTGCCTATATTTTGTGATGTCAAATTAAGATGTTCATTCGACGTAAAATTTTTCTGTCTGCAATTTGACGTTAATAATCATAATCCATGGTTACTCATTTTCAATCGAGTGGAAGCGCGCTGTCGGGTGAGAACCTAGGGTGATGAATTTGGTCACGGAGAGAAACGTTTTTCTAGGCCCATTTTAAACTGTGTCTGACTGACAATAAAAGATCTAGTAGAATGTTTCAGTCATTTCTCGTAAAAATCAAGTTATTAAATACGATGTCATTTATGCGAAGTTATTCATGATTAATGCATTGTGCGATATTAGACATCGAGATTTCTAGTAAGGATTTTATTCCAGTTCTTTGTCGATGATAATTGTGGAGCTGGGAAACAGAGGTTAGTTTTGTTGATATGAGATTTGTGAATCAGGTTGGACCTGTCATTGAAGCCGGGACATGGAGGCCCGAGGAATGTTTTATATGAGTTGAGATGAGATGTGCGAATCAGGTTAGAGTCCTGTCATTGAAGCCGGGACACGATAGCCCGAGGTATATTTTATAATGTTGGGAATGGAAAGAAATTCATAGAAATCCATAGCGGTATTAATTGGCGACGCGTATAATTAGTGTGGGCATCTTGAAGCATAATCTGTGCATTTTGTTGGTTAGAATATCGTATTTGTTTAATTATGTCGGCGGAGTTTAAAAGGGAGCATTTTGAGAAGTCAGTCAGGTAGAACGAACCGGGTGTTTCACATCACTGACAAGCGAACTTGGGGGTGAGAGGCCTCAGCTGATAGGAGGAAACAGCGGGGATATAACGGGACACGCGTGGAATTGAGATTGTATTTCTCGGCCGGGGAAAACGTTAAAATGCTGGATTTAGTTGAAATTCATAGCCGGTAATGATCTGAGTATTGTGAAATACTGTAAAATTTGTTTAATTGGGGACGTGTTGAACATTTGAAACCATGAACTTCGAGTATAAGGAACAGAGTAACCAAATTCAGGGTTGTCCAAAATATAGAGCGATGGTCATGACGATTGGTTTGTCTGTGAGGGGTGTGCAAAATTCATAAATGGTATGATGAGATATGACATCGTAATTATATGGCGAGTTGTTTGGTTTGTACGTAGATTCTTAGGATATCCAAGTGTTAATAACGGTTAAGACTAGATTAGATTTTAAAGTGTGAAATCATGAGACAAGATATATAACTGGACATGAATTATGTAACAATTCTTTTCCAGCCAGATAAATATCACTAGATTGAATTCACATCACAGCTGCGTAGAAATTTGTGAAGAAACCAGAGTCCGCGGAGATAAAATTTGTTGTTCGTTAACATTTCGTCAAATCATTTAAAATTATTTAATTATTAAATTCAGTGAAACCGCATTCTGAAATAACTTTAATCAAGCGAATAACTTGGAGATGCATTCTGGAAATTTTTGTTTGTTTTCTGGGGAATATTAAAAAATAAAGTAACGATTAAGGGGACATATCCGAAGGAAATGGATTTTATTGCCACAAAGTTTGTGCGCATTGCTATTGTTGTAATTATTGAACTTTGATTGATGGAGCAGTGAATGTGCTGGGATAGTAAAGTGGAAACTTTGGTCTTCAACCGATGCAACTTAATTGTGTTTAGCCTTCAGCCTAGAAACTTGGATGGTCAGGGGGTCATCAACCTCAGTGACTTAGATTAGGGCCGTATGCCATTGTAGCCTCATTTCCTTGCGGTCATCATCCACAATGACTTTAAAGTAACTTAGAAGATTAGATGTCGGTCCATGACATAGACGCAGGTCACATCGATTCAATTAAGGGTCCATGCCGTAGAACCACTGTGTGGCACACACCAATTGGACTGCCTTAATTATACCCAGAGTCCAGAGTTCGTGTTACGAGGGCTGGACCATAACGAATCACTATGATGGTACATGTGGTCTCACATGGAAGCCGAATTTAAGGATTTCCAGACTTTCCTTTCTTAAATAATTAATAATTGAGACAATGGTTTCTAGTAAGAATGCCCATCAGGCAGTTACGTTAAAGTCTCACACCAGTGTTCTGACCTTTATGTTAAAATGATTGTGGTGTCCAGTGGACACAGTTGACTTCTATGATACCGTTGACATATCAGATTGCTTCAGAATTTTCCTGAATAAATAGGAATCTTTTAAATAGACCTTTCATTCCAGTAGATAGATTAGAATTACTGAACCCTACCTTTACCTCAGCAAGTGACGAAGAACCCGATACGACCCAAGAGACAGATCTCATGAACTTTGCTGATAGGTAAGATGGACCGAAGGGTTCAGTAATAACCTATTAAGCATAATTTGGAATTAAGGATAAAAGTCGGTAATGGGGAGGTGGAGGGGGTGGGGTTTGTAGCCATTCCAAATAAAATAACAAGTGGCACAGTAGACTGTTGAGAATAATAAACCATACTTAAAATGGTACACTAGTTGGAAAAGGTTCGCCATCCCTCGTCTATAGTGTATTTGTTACTACTACTAAAGTGTTTTCATTCCGTACCCTGGTGGAGTATGACGACCCTCCTACAGGGTGACACGTCTACGTCTTCTGTCAGCCCCCCCCCCCCTCCCCCCCGCTGCTAAGCCAAGCTACTCTACTCGGTGAAAGTACAATTCACAGCAACTTTGCTGCAACGCTGTACTGAAGCGAATATTGAACTATGTGAACACTATTCTTGGACGCACGAAGTTCACCAAGGTACGACAACAAGAATAAAAATTATGAAGCAGACCCCGCGGTGTAGTTGTAGCGTGCCTGCCTCTTACCTGGAGGTCCCGGGTAAGATTCCCGGCCAGGTCAGGGATTTTTAACTGGATCTGAGGCCTGGTTCGGGGTCCACTCAGCCTACGTGATTACAATTGAGGAGCTATCTGACGGTGAGATGGCGGCCCCGGTCTAGAAAACCAAGAATAACGGCCGAGAGGATCCGTCGTGCTGACCACACGGCACCTCGTAATCTGCTGGCCTATACCATAGGGTATAGTATGGTATGCACCATATTTACCGCCACTCATATTGAAATGGCGTATGGCTTTTAGTGCCTGGAGTGTCCGAAGACAAGTTCGGCTCGCCAGATGCAGGTCTATTGAATTGACTCCCGTAGGCGACCTGCGCGTCGTGATGGGGATGAAATGATGATGAAGATGACACACACACCCAGCCCCTGAGTCAGCGAAATTAACCAATTATGGTTAAAATTCCCGACACCACCGGGAATCGAACCCGGGACTCCTGTGACCAAAGGCCAGCACGCTAACCATTTAGCCATGGAGCCGGACGCCACTCATATTAATTTGAGAGGATTCCCCATCCACTACGTAAAGCTACGGGCTTTACGTCGCACCGACACAGATAGGTCTTATGGCGACGATGGGATAGGAAAGGCCTAGGAGTTGGAAGGAAGCGACCGTGGCCTTAATTAAGGTAGAGCCCCAGCATTTGCCTGGTGTGAAAATGGGAAACCACGGAAAACCATTTTCAGGGCTGCCGATAGTGGGATTCGAACCTACTATCTCCCGGATGCAAGCTCACAGCCGCGCGCCTCTACGCGCACGGCCAACTCGCCCGGTACTACGTAAAGCAAACGTCTTCCTACGATTTAAACACCTATCCAGCCTGTCCAGAATTACTAGCGAAATCTTCCAGCATGGCAATGCAACAGTAACTTCTGGGAGGCGGCGGTTAACAGTAATAGAGGAGATGGCGGATCCTTGTGGTCAACTGTAATACTGGCTCTGGTTAGAGGGTGGTTGTAGACGGAAAGGCCGTACTCCTCGCTAATGGACATATCTGTGCATAAATCATGACGTCATCGGCATGCGTATGCGTATAGTCTTCAGGATCGTAGCACAAAATCCAGTGTGCTCCCTGCATATCAGTCAAAAAGAACAGTCGGTGTAAAGGAGATTCAATATAAGTCGAATGCTTTCGATCGATTGATAAAATCAGGTCGAAACAAAGCAGACTATTATCCATGAATGCGTGAATATGTATGAGAACTGGGTGTTCACGTGCTAATGTGCACTCGAGAATCCACCGACACTGAGCAACCGTGTTGAAACTTCATGCCCCGACCGAAAAGCGTACTGACATGGGCTACGGACAAATTGACTGACTGTATTTTGACCTCTTGATTATTATTTCCTATTTTAAGGAAGTTAAATACCGGCATTATTATTTATTATTATTACTGTCATAGTTTCGCCCAACTACGACCGCGTAATTCCAACTGTCTTTTTTTCCTCGGGCTTAATATTTGTCTAGAACTACGGCATTCGTTCTCGATGTTTGTTTTCTTACTTCACTCCACGTCTTACCTGTTTTAACACTAGAATGATTACCACTTCTCTCCACCCACAAAAGCTTACCAGGGATGGTCAGGGGCGAGGTGCCCTTTAAGGCTCTAGGACCGAGCCTACCTTTAAATCGCCAAATTACCTTTCATGGTTTTCCTTTGTAGAGAGTAGGCGAGGATCCTGATAGTCAATTTCGCTGCGCTCATTTAAGCCATGTGACGATACAATGCAATCCTCCTCCGAATCATGTCAGTTATTTTTTCCACGTGTGTGTTAAGTTCAGTGTCTTCAGTGTTCACCGTCTTCTTTTACCAGGCTAAAATTTTTCTTCAGAATCGTTTTCTTTGGCTTTAAGTTTCTGCACCAGAGCCTTCATAGACATTGCGAAGCACTCAGCAACTTATAGAGCAGAGGTGCTCATCCTGGGCTTTACGTCCCGCGAGCATACAGCATATACAGAGAGCGAGCCGCTTCAAATACCATGTTCCACGATACCAACGGCACTTTTCAGAGCCAAATAAACAAATGAGCCTGTGGAAACCATTAAGTGTGCAACCTTGCCACTTCTCAGGCAATTCGCGGTAAAAGAAAAATACTTGCGTGTGATACGAACCTCCGTATCCTCGAGCACTGTCTACTGTCACATCTCCGACCGTACCCCTGCCAAGTGAACTAATGCGAGACTTGGCATGCAGCGGGCAGTTCTCAGCCTACACAATATCTGTTCCTGGTCTGTGTGTGCACCTCCTGTTGTAAGGTACGTGTTCTTCGTATCTGTACTCGCTTTACGGGTTCATTCGGGGTGCCCGTAATGAATTAATAGTGACGTTGACGATTCCTACTGTCTTCTAGCCCGTAAACACACATCTCACTATATTACCCGGTTTAGGGAGAATTATACAGTAATAGCAAATGCGCCTGGTTGTATACAACTAGATTACAAGGGGCGGGTTGACAATCCGGTATAATGATTTTTTTTTGTCAAAACAAAGTTCCACACCGAAGAATTTATCACTAAATTATCACTTAATTATTTAATTAATAAACAATCTCAGTCCATACTGTTTTTAACGCCTTAGAGAACGTTGAAAGGTGACAAGCTGACTGTGGACTCACATTAACAGAAACAATGTGTGCGGCAAGTTTAGTAGTTCAGTCGTCAACGACCCTTCCGACATCATTTAAAACCCTCTATGACACAACCGGTACAGTGGAAATACGTAAATAGCCATGGAGAGGAACGAATGCATATCCCTCAACTGATAACTTAAACGGAACTGTTCGTTCATTTTTATCTATTAGTGCCATCGATGAGCTAGGTGGGTCGTGGAATTTTAATCGGAAACGGTTAATTCTCTTGGCTCCGGGAGTGTTTGTGCAGTCCCCAACATTTCTGCAACTTGCACACCACTCATAACATTACCATCTACCACAATATTACGCAGTTCTCCATACACAGTAGACGTCACCCACTATCATCGCTGCCTTAGGCCAATTCAGCACGAGCTGTTCAAACGCCACTGTGTGGCCGTCTGCTACCGCCCGTAAAATTTGCGAACTACACGTGACCGTCAAAATCTGGCTGTTAAACGGCGATCAAAACGCTCGGCTATTCTTCACGAGCAGTTAAAACGCTGTTATTGAACAGGTCACTTTTAAAATGACTCTGTGCAGATCGGATGCATGGCGGGATTTATTTTGTTTGAAGAAATTCGTGAAGAAAAATTTCGTGAAAAGAGACGTTGATGGACTCACCCCATGTTATCTAATGATCTTTCAACAAGACAATTTCATGCCATGTTCGGCAAACATAGAATGTATCGAGACAAGTTCTTGCAGTTCTATAGAATGTCTGTTCCTTTGTTCGATGAACGACTTTATTTCGTGGGTGATAATATCGGGATTCCGTTATGCGATAGACACAGTGCGGACGCTGTCCAATGGCCTGTTATAGTTCTTGTAATTTCCTCGTTAACGATCGGCACGCTTTTAAAGCCTAGCTGGTCATCTGTGTTTACATTCCTTGTCCGCCGGATTCCAAGGATTAACCCAACTCGAGAAAGCCTAGCTGGTCACCTGTGTTTACATTCCTTGTCCGCCGGATTCCAAGGATTAACCCAACTCGAGACACAGTGTTGTCAACTTTCCGTTTTAACTACTTAGCTTCTGAGAGCGAGCAGCGAGACTGGACAGAACTGCGTGCAACTCTGCAATACTGGAGAACTGGCAAGCGAGCCGCCTCCAGGAGCGATACGCTTTTGAAGTACTCCACGGGTCAAGAGCCATCTGCTATTGGTGACAGCAGAGGCGAGTGTAGACAGACATAAATCTGATCACCTGATCACTATCGGAGGGAGGGGGTGGGTGTACTGCATAACGTTTGAGTCACCTGTCGTTAACGAGGATTGAAAGGAACTACTTTGTGTAGATCGGTTTGCGTTCCCACCGCAAGCAGTTGCAACGCCTCCAAAGGCATTGCCACCGCCTGTAGCTGTTTGCTAACGAAGCCCTCCGTGAAAACGCTCGTGTAGACGAAAAGGAAAGTTTCCATCCTTATGGATAGGGGCGCGGTTTACTAGCGGCCTGGCAGTGGCGTTTAAACAGCTCGTGTAGAATGGACCTAAATACATGGGCTGCATCCGGCTGTAAAAGCCACGAGATATTGTATATACCGTTCCAGCTCATTCACCCACGTATTCTTCACAGTGTGTACAAGATAGCTCGCGTGGGTGTGACTAGTAAACAAATCGTACACTACATCTCTCATTCTGTTCCTTCCACAACCTGTGAGAACTTTTTATTGTGAAAAGAAACCAACAATCAACTGAATGTAGGTGGTCGCCAACGTCATCCTTTTCCTAGAAAAGTGATGACAAAGCCCTTTGCAAGAATTCAATTCTCTCAAGCTACAGAACTTTGTGGATATAGCGCATTCCGAGAATTGCTCTTCCGAGTGTGTAAAGCTGACCTTAACATTCTTTTCTACCTCAGATAACAAGAGAAAGAGGTATGCAGCTTATATTTCCTTCATTTTATTGGGAAAGGAAATCAGAGAAGGTTTCAGAAAAAAGATTAACAACTCAAGATGAGGAAACTGAACGCAAGTTTGGGCGACTATATTGTCATTTAAACTGAGTCTGCTGAGCTTTTACTATTTGCTTTACGTCGCATCGACACTGATAGGTCTTACGGTAGAAGATGGGATAGGAAAGTTATAGGAGTAGGAAGGAAGTGTCCGCGATCTTGATTAAGGTACAGCCCCAGCCAGCATTTACCTGGTGTAAAAATGGGAAACCACGAAAAACAATCTTCTGAGCTACCGAAAGTGGGTTTCGAACCCACTATCTCCCGAATGGAAGCTCACCCAAATCACGCGGCCACTCGTACGGTAGGCTGTTGAGGATCTAGGGATGCTGCTGAATAGTAACGGTGACGTATTGGAGAAGGAATAGAACACAAAAATAGAGAAACAAAGAACTTACTGAATAATTTGATTTTATTTGGCGCATGGTTCTTAATGCCGGGAGTATCCAAGGGCATGTTCGGCTCGTCTGGTACAAGTCCTTCTATATGACTTTCCATAGGCGACCTGCGTGTTAGGGTGAGGAATTATGATGAGGAATGGATAGGGTGGAACCCGTTATCGGCACATAGCCTACTCACGGGGTCTGCTCAAGGCTTGACTTCTCCATCCGACAGACGAATCCCCAACAGCGTCATATACTCTCATCACTCAATATGAGCACATTGCGGAGAAATTAGTAATTGAATACAGGCTTCTGACAAGCAATCTACTGTTTTGAAATATGCAATCTTGTGGTGAACATTTGTTTTCCGCCAACGGGAATTGAACCGGCTAACCGTGATGTCAGGCCAGAATTGAAGCCTTAACGACCATGGCCACTAGTAATGGAATATAATGAACTCGTGTCCTCATCCAGAGGTAGTGCAGCTATTTTCAGGCAGACTACCATTCGTATCGTTTCAAAACTCATGAGTCTCAAAACTCACGAATTCCAGGAAGAGGATTAGTACGAACAGGTCTCTCTACCTGGGCCAGTCTCAAAACTCACAAGCGGGGCCAGTTCTTCTCTGAATGGATAAATGTCCACCCTGTTAATGGTGGGATAATGGAATACTTTTAATAATCGAATAACTTCCATCCGATTATTTAAATAATCGAATGAATAATCAATTTAAATAATTGAATGAGTTTCAAATATCATTCAGTTACATCGCGCAGAATAATCGGATGTGTCATGAATAATATTTTTCGGTTTCAAATGAATCTCCAAGTATTGAAACTAAATGAGTGAATTAACTGTCTTGATCTTAAATATCTCTAAATAAAATTCCATATTCAAGTAAATGCCGCCTTCTAGCCGCATAATGGAACTAAGTTTATTTTAACTATCAGCGGGCAATATACCTACTTTCATTTTATGTCGTCCGGCTGCATGCATAAATGGTTAGCATGCTGGCCTTTGGTCCATGGGGTCCAGGGGGTCCCGGGTTCGGTTTCCCGTCGGGTCAGATATTTTAACTTTCATTACTTAATTCACATGGCTCAGGGACTGGGTGTTCATGCCGTCTTCAGCAGTAGACTTAATCTTAAGTAGGGCCTCATCCTCACAGACGTGCAGGTCACCTATGCGGCTTCAACTAAAGACCTGCACCAGACCTCTGCGGAAGCCACAGGTCATTATTATAAATTTCTGTGTTATTATTAGCTTTAAGGCAAGAGCAAAATATTTTAACAATAATAATAATACCCATCGGTCTCTTTCATTCACCAGCCATTATTTTTCCCCAGTGGGATGGGGTGGCAGAATACCATCCACAGAGTACCCTGCCGGTCGTAAGGGAAGCGTGAGTCATCGCGCACCTGAATCCTCTTGCGGTCATCGCAAGCACCTGCAGTCCGGAGTCGTGAATTTTGAGACTCATTAGAATGTTTACTTTAGCTACCAGTTTGTAGTCGTGAGTTTTGATACTATTTGTAACCAATTTTAGCCCGCGAGTTTTGAAACTCGTGAGTTTTGAGACGTAACCCTACCAATGGAGGTGAGCTACGTATACCATTTGAACCGCATACCAGCCCTCCTGTCATTCTTAAATTTCTGACAGTAACGGAAAACGAACGCAGGCCCCTGAGGACGGCAGGTAATAGTGTGAACCGTTATGCTACAGAGGCAGACAGTAATGGAATGAAGTTGGATGATCAGGGACGTATCAGTTAAAGTTATGAAAACTGGTGTTGGTGATTATTGCTTTAAGAGGAAGTACAACTTGGCAACCATTGTCCACCATGGAAAAGGTCCGACAGTTCAAAGGATGAGGATATTGGAGGAAGAAAAGGTAGGGAAAAGTGAAAATGAAAGACTACTCAGACCTCGCAAACCTAATACCGTCGAGGGTGGAAGAGAATGGTCGGAGAGGAGAGAAAAAAAATGAGCAGACTGGCACAAGTAAGTGGAAACAATTCCCGACTCAGCTAAGGGCCTCATGGTTGCCAATACATGTTTACCCAGCTGAGAATCCCTTTCAATCGCCTCTTACGACAGGCAGGGAATACCGTCAGTATAATCTCCCACTTCTACCCACAGAAGGTTTTAAGAGCCACATAAACCATCAAGGCAAAAGAAGTGTATCTATGATAACCTCCAGCTGAAGCGACTTCGCTATTTGAACGAACCACACCCTATCAAGATAACACGTCAGCTCAGTAAAGGCTGGTGGCATGTGCACACCCACCACTTGAACAGCTCAGATGATAAACAAGCATTTCTCCAAGCTCGGCAGTGCTCCATTTCAATATCACACCTGTTTCTATTATTATGTAAAAATTAAAATAGGAGCGAAGGTGAGGTAAAATCTGTATGATCTGTTAGAATTGGATAGACTGTTTTCATTTTATAACTCTCTCCCCTCCAATCCCCGTGTGGATCTGGGTGGTATAATATACCCCCGGTATCCCCTGCCTGTTCTAAAATGTGACTAACAGCGCCCTAGGGACTCTTAACTTGGGACAGCGGGTTGGCAACCACGGGGCCCTTAGCTAAGTCCTAGCATTACTTCAACTTACTTGTGCCAGGCTCCTCAATTTCTTCTATCCAATCCGGTCTCCCTTGGTCAACTTTTGTTCTTCTCCTACCCCGACGGTATAACGTGTCGAGGCCTAGTGAGTCTTTCATTCTAACGCCATTCGTGGCCCTTTTCTCTCTTTCTTTTTCCAATACCTTCATTCTTCGAAGTGTCTGATACCTTCTAGTTTTTCTCTCTGATTAATGTTACACAGTTTATGGTTACCTAGTTGTACTTCCTCTTAAAACAATAATCACCACCACCTGTCCCATCGGAAAAAAACGGGAATAATAAAAATTTACTGTACCGTATTCTTCCGACTTCTCGGCTGAACGGTCAGCGTTTGAGGCCTTCGGTTCAGAGAGTCCCGGGTTCGAATCCCGGTCTGGTTCTCCTAACACTTTCCTCCTCTTATTCAGACAACACACCATACTACCAACCACCACAGAAGCATGTAACAGTGATTACATCATCCACGAACGGTTGGCGTTAGAAAGGGCATCCTGCCGTAAAACAGGGCCAAATCCACATGTACAACACAGTTCGCACCCGAGACCCCACAACTGTGGGAAGAGCAGAGGAGAAAGAAGAAAAAGACTGTACCATATTCCCAGTATACACACCCAGCTGAAATCACCACCATTCCCCACTGCGACAGATACTCTTATCTGAAAGGAGTTGCAACTAAGTTAATTTTATTCACTTTCGTTTCGTAGTCACCTGCCGTTGACACAAGGCCAACACCACCCGCGCATACGACTTGGGTGGATACGAGAATGGACTCTAAATCCTATCCGGAAGCGGGACAAGAACAATGGACCACCTGCAGAGCAGTGAGATAAAAAAACAAAAAGGAAACCTCCTCCCTGGTTGTATGTCCCAAGCAACCCAGCCCCTATACCAGGAATAGAAATGATCTGTGATAGGAGAAGCTTGTCATTCTTAACGTAGATTGAACTTATTCATAAGCAGACCTGTAGATGTATAACCAATCCCATGCTCAGACTGAGAGGAACGTGAGTTTTGGGCGACATCACCTCTAGTTTCTCACTAAAGAGGCCATGGTTCGAATCCTGGGCAATGAAAGTGGGATATAAAAGAAAACAAGCGTTGACCAAGGAAGACTGGACAGCAAATATATTAGTGAGTCTCTTAGTGCAAGCCGGTGGAAGCAGCGCCAGGTTCAGCTCCGGGTCTCATAGTTGATAACCTATGCTCCCAAGTTGAGAGTCCCTGAGGATAACCCCGCTGTTACGACAGGCAGGGGATACATGGGAGGTATTCTACCGCCCCCATCAACAGGGGATACTATGACAGCTATATTTATTTATTTATTTATTTATTTATTTATTTATTTATTTATTTATTTATTTATTTCTGAAAGGGGCACTTACTCACTAGTCAAACCACTCTGCTGCTAACTCCAGTCTCCTGTGTTTGAATTCCGGGGATTCGCGGTGGAATTTTCGGTACAACTTACATATGGCATCCCGAAATGCATTAGATCAAGACTGTTCTGTCGATCCTGGATAAACGTAGGAAGTTGGTACTTCGAGTAAGTGGACGTTCCCATGATGTAGGTCGATACTTTCCAGAGGCGTTAAACCACTATTAAAAAAGAGAAAAAATGTATCCATAACCTACGTGCATCGTGTACTACTTCCTGGCTTTTCCCAATTACCTAGGTTCGGTACTTTGTGCTGAATACGCCGAATTTTTCGGCACACAAACCCTACATGGAGGGATGTATTCACATTTCCGTGTTTCTGTGGTAGTTTGTAGTGTGAAGCGTTGAATGTAAATGAAGAAGTGTATTAAAACGAACACAAACATCCAGTCTCCATGCTAGAGAAATAAATACAACGAAGTTATTCTCTATCCGGCCGGGCATCGAACCCGGGGCTTCTGAAACGAAGGCCTCAACGCTGACCATTCAGCCAATGAGTCGGATTAACAGCTTAAGTGAGTATACCAGTTTAATTATTGAAAGCAAAGGGGGTAAGGCATAGAGTTTACCCGTTTTCTCATTTAAAAATTGTGTCGAGGTTACGGATAACGGAAGCCTGTACCTTTCGCTCTCCCAATGGGGCCTTCATGACCTATACGGGAATGGTTTTGCTCCATTACCAGTTTATGTCCCATTAACTACATTTACGGTTTGCGGAGACGCCGAGGTACCGGAATTCTGTCCTGCAGGCATCTTCTACTTACTGGTAAGTCTAACGTTTATATTTGCCCTGACAATGCTTAAAATGCACAGAAGGATACATGATAATACGAGGGCCATCCAGAAATTAAGTTTTCCAATTAAAAAAGAAGACATATTCTGAGTGAGTTGGGAGACTGGAACTTCTTTCTTGATTTTTTTTTTGCTAGTGGCTTTACGTCGCACCGACACAGATAGGTCTTATGGCGACGATGGGATAGGAAAGGCCTAGGAGGTGGAAGGAAGCGGCCGTGGCCTTAATTAAGGTACAGCCCCAGCATTTGCCTGGTGTGAAAATGGGAAACCACGGAAAACCATCTTCAGGGCTGCCGACAGTGGGATTCGAACCCACTATCTCCCGGATGCAAGCTCACAGCCGCGCGCCCCTAACCGCACGGCCAACTCGCCCGGTGAACTTCTTTCTTAACGGACTAATCATTTAGTCTCTTTGCCTCTTAAACAAGCAGTCATTTCTCAGGAGCCACATGGCCTTAAAGCCGCACAGTGCTTTTCGAGGATGCTCCGTATCAGAGTGCAGTCATCTACAGTACGGGATATCCGGCAAGCCGAGGAGGAGCTCGTCTCCAAATTTACGAGCTTGGCACTGAGCCCAAGCAGCACGTCTCCTGGACTCGCGTATAGATTATTGTGACCTTAATTCTGCCTCTGTTTTCTTTTGGTTTCTGTATATAGCCATTTATAGTTATCGCGGTGAGCAATGCTTGCCAGTTTTAACTGCCGTGTTTACGTCAACAGACCAACTTCTTGTTGCAGGCGCCTCCCGGTCTAGACGCGAGATTTAGCATGCTGCCAAGTTTCACTCCCGATTTGCAACCTCTCCGTCCCAAGACATTCTCCAGCCACAATGCAATTCCGACTTACAATTAGAGCAAGCTCTAGTACGATCCACTGAACAATATGACAAAAACACGAAAGTTGTTCAAGTACACCTATATTAAACTTCTACATCTATTTTGAGATTAGAATCTCGACAAAATCCTAGTTGCTCCTGAGTGAAATGCAACACCACAGCAGATGAAATAAATAAATAAATAAATAAATAAATAAATAAATAAATAAATAAATAAATAAATAAATAAATAAATAAATAAATAAATAAATAAAACTTATACATCATTATCTAAATGTACGAGAAAATCGAATTCCTCAACTTTATGAAATGTAGGATCAAAATAATGAAATGCAAATTTACCTGGGGAAAAAAATGCCAAAGTTCGCTCCGAACTAGGAACTGTATTCAAGTTCTCTTTCCAACATTGCTGGGATTATAGAGCAAATTCTGATCTATTTTGATCGAAGAAATCAGTTTTATTTTCTCTTTCCCAAATTCAGCTATCATATACAGTCATTTATAATTCCGTCCGACTAGTTGGCTGAATGGTCAGCGTACTGGCCTTCGGTTCAGAGGGTCCCGGGTTCGATTCCCGGCCGGGTCGGAGATTTTAACCTCCATTGGTTAATTCCAGTGGCTCGAGGGCTGGGTGTTACTGCTGTCCCTAACACCCCTGCAACTCACACACCACACATAATACTATTCTCCACCACAATAACACGCAGCTACCTACGCATGGCCCACCCTCATCGGAGAGTCTGCCTTACAAGGGCTGCATTCGGCTAGAAATAGCCACACGGAATTATAAGGTGAAGGCACTTTTAAGACAGGCCTTCCGAAGGCCATTTAAAAGAACAGTATTACAAGCCCCAGAGCATTCTTCGCTTTGCAGATAGGCCTATTTAAAGATTTTCCCATATAGAAAAAATTCTTTGAGATGAAATTAAGTCAATACAAGAATTTCAATTTGCCTTTGGTCTTAAATGGATTGCAGTTTCAGAATCAATTTTGGCTAGTAGAAAAACATTTATATTGCATTTTTTTTAAAGAACAAATCAAAAAGTTAAAACATTTCTTGAATTAGGATGTTATACATTTGATATTTAATATGCAGAACAATCAACTATATATTGTCCCGCTTCATGGATAAATTGTTAGCGTGCTGGCCTTTGGTCACAGGGGTCCCGGGTTCGATTACCGGCAGGGTCGGGAATTTTAACCATAATTGGTTAATTCCCCCTGGCACGGGGAATGGATGTATGTGTCGTCTTCATCATCATTTCATCCTCATCACGACGCGCAGGTCGTCTACGGGCGTCAAATCAACCGAACCGAAGTCCTCGGACACCTCCCGGCACTAAAAGCCATACGTCATTTCACTTTCAACTATATATTTACAAATGTTGAACTTGATTACATTCAAACACATTTTAAAGCCTCCTACAACTCATTAAGGGTCTTGGCCACCAAGACGACTACTGCCCACAGACACTGGTGTTGGCTTCTCGCCTAAGTACCGCGGTTCCAATTCTGTTTGTGCATATGCGATTATTGAAATGAAAAACTCCTCCCCGTGGGTCGTATTCCACGTAAAATTATCTTATTTGCAAACGAATGTAGACGTTGTAAAACAAGATCGGAAAGTATAGCTCTCCACTTTCAGTAAGCGGCGACTAAAAGGGGAAACAGGGCCTCTGAACTTTGGAGCGTGAGTTGGCGACCACAGGGCCCTTAGCTGAACCTTGGCATTAATTTTATTTACTCGTGTCAGGCTCCTCACTTTCATCTATTTTATCCGACCTCCCTTGCTCAATCTTCTTTTCCGACGCCGACGGTAACAGAGCACTCGAAGCCTAGGGAGTCTTTCATTTTCACGCCCTTCGGGGCCTTTGTCTTTTTTTGGCCGATATCTTCATTTTTCGAACTGTCCGATCCCTTCTATTTTTCTCTCTAATCAGTGTTATATAGAAGATGGTTGCCTAGTTGTACTTCTTAAAACAATAATGACCACCACCACCACCACCACCACCACCACCACCACCACCACACACTCCTTTCAAAATACATATCTGGCCATTCTACAGCTTTCACCTTGGCTCATTTAGCTGAAATACGGTCGTATACTCGGATAAAGGGCTCTCTTAAGGGTGCCTTCCCCTCGATAATTCCAATAGCCGTTACTTTATACATTCTCAAGTACACACAATGCACAGAGCGATAACGTCAACAAAGCTTCGTTTCCAGATGATAGCTTGAGGGGATTACATACAGCACAATAGGTACTGGCGAGTGATGACCTCTAAGTTTACGCCCTGAAGCTGGTAAACCTTCGTCTATTTACATTTCATTACCAGCGTATCCATGAGGAATCACATTACATTGTACTGGGTATTTTTTTAAAAACATACAAGTCTGAATAAACAAGTTTAGAGTAATCGAAATCGACTTTCAACCTATTAGGTCGTGTTACGTGCCTGTAGTACATGATGAAGGGATGTTAATTAGGGCCAACCAGACACCAGTCGGATCCGAACCCACAACCTTCCCAACAGAACCAAGATGACGTAGGCCACCATAGCTCAATTGGTAGAGTAACGGACGCGAAATCGGGAGGTTGTGGGTTCGGATCTGTACTTAACATCTCTTCAACACATACTACATGTAAGTAACACGACCCAATAGATTGAAAGTCGATCTCGATTTCAATGCGGTCGTGAAAAATATTCAAGTTTAGAGTAGTTGAAAAATATTAACCACCATATAACTTACCAACCGAGCGAGTTGGCAGTGCGGTTGTGAGCTTGCTTTCGGGAGATAGCGGGTTCGAGCCCCACTGTCGGCAGCCCTGAAGATGGTTTTCCGTGGTTTATCATTTTCACACCAGGCTGTACCTTAATTAAGGCCACGGCCGCTTCCTTCCCCACTCCTAGCCCTTTCCTATCCCATCGTCGCCATAAGATATCTGTGTGTCGGTGCGACGTAAACCAAATGTAAAATAAAATAATTAAACTAACCTAGAAAGACAGGTGAGAGCCGTCCCCGTGGTGTAGGGGTAGCGTGCCTGCCTCTTATCCGGAGGTCCCGGGTTCGATTCCCGGATTCCCGGCCAGGTCATGGATTTTTACCTGGACCTGAGGGCTGGTTCGAGGTCCACACAGCCTATGTGATTAGAATTGAGGAGCTAACTGTCGGTGAGATAGCGGCTCCGGTCTAGAAAGCCAAGAATAACGGCCGAGAGGATTCGTCGTGCTGACCACACGACATCTCGTAATCTGCAGGCCTTCGGGCTGAGTTCATCTTATTTGGAAGATTTTTCCGGCTACTTTAACAAGCAGTGGAGGAAAAATCCACAAATCCCATTTGAGCTGTTGAAGAGTAATGGAAAACGACACCAAACAAACAATGCCGCTGAAGGGTGGAATTATAAGTTCAATCGTCAGAGGAAAATACCTCATACCCCCTTCAAAGGTTGGTATCTTGTTTGAAAAGACAAGTTAAAACTTATTTTCAAATAGCCGGGATAGATATGAATCTCGAAGGTTCGAAGAAAAGAAAGAAATGTCGCGTTTTAGACGAAAGAATCAAAAAAGCTAGAGATAAATTTGAGGGAGCTGGAGACATCGAAATTTTTTGTGGGAATAATCTCTTACGTCATGAAAATGGACGGAAAGCTGTGGCAAAATTCTGACGACTGCAAATACTTCCATAGTAAAATTTTTGAATAATCAATATTGTACACATATTACAGAGCAATAGCTGCATTTCAAGAAATGCCTAGTGGGAAATAACGGAGTGTTAGTTTAAAACGTGTCAAGAAATAATTTTCAACACAGTTACTCAGTGGGTGATCTAGTAAATGTAAAGCTATTCGGATATTTTGAGACTCATGAGCTAATTCATTTCGGGAACATATTTCTTGCAGGTATTTTGATACTTTTTCTGTCAATTTCATGTTAGCATATTTTGAAACTGCACCGTTTGAAACTGATACAGTCAAGGAGAGGAGAAAGTTCTTTGAGCGCTCAACTAACGTTTTACGGAGAAATATACATTTGTTTTTCCAATGCATATAATTATGCCAGGGCCTCTCAGGGTGCATACGCGTGGTGCAAGCACTGTGCACGGTGCAAAAGACGACTTGGCTTGGTTGACCAGAGTGCAGACCCCCCACTCCTCGATTTGGAGCAATAGCGCTAACTCTCTCTTTCCTTCTCTCGCTCGCTCCGCCTGTCTCCCTCTCCCCCACTTGCGCCGTAGCTCTCCAAATCCGGGCTGAGTTGAGCCGAGTATAGCCGAGTAGAGCCGAGCATAGCCGAGTAGCCCAGAGACGAAGCGTTGATCCGAGCCATACCGAGCGGCACCGAGCGGTACCGATGCACAGTGCACGGAGCTCTTGCGCCTCGCTCTGCACGCGTGAGATTTTGGGCGTTTGAGAGGCCCTGAATTTATGCTAATAACAGTAGTAGTAAGAAATTATTTATCATTTTGGAAGACGTGACCATATACCATGATACATTACAATGTCTTTGGGCCGATGACCTTCGATGTTAGGCCGCTTAAAGCAACAAGCATCATCATACAATGTCTTTCGAAACCGCCATTAGTCTTTCAGTCTTTTAATTCAGGAACTGGTTTGCTATGTAGAAAGATCGCTTATCAAAAATTGGCAAACACAACTTCAGGCAGTTGGTTTCCATGAAAACCAATAATTAGTACGCATTGCAAAAGATGCGCCCCAATGCGGGCAACCAGCCTCGTACAAGACCTACTTATTTTACTGCTCAATGAATTGTATGAAAGAATGAATGAATACAACAGAACAAAATATTGTCTTCCAAACATGCGTGCATATGCTCCGCCAGTAATCACGGCTGTCCATCTAACATCACATGCAGTTATACTACCAAGTTTCTCGAGATTCCGGTTTTAATTTGTTGTACATAATACTCATACTTACCTGGCGAGTTAGCCGTGCGCTTAGGGGCGCGCAGGTGTGAGCTTGCATCCGCGAGATAGTGGGTTCGAATCCGACTGTCGGCAGCCATGAAGATGGTTTTCCGTGGTTTCCTATTTTCACACCAGGCAAATGCTGGGGCTGTACCTTAATTAAAGCCACGGCCGCTTCCTTCCAACTCCTAGCCCTTTCCCCCTGTGGGTGGGGGCGGTAGAATAACACCCACGGTATCCCCTGCCTGTCGTAAGAGGCGACTAAAAGGGGCCTCAGGGGCTCTGAACTTTGGAGCGTGGGTTGGCGACCGTGGGGCCCTCAGCTGAGTCCTGGCATTGCTTCCACTTACTTGTGTCAGGCTCCTCACTTTCGTCTATCCTATCCGACCTCTCTGGGTCAACTCTTGTCCTTTTCCGACCCCGACGCTATTAGGTTTGCGAGGACTAGGGAGTCTTTCATTTTCACGCCCTTCGTGGCCCTTGTCTTTCTTTGACCGATATCTTCATTTTTCGAAGTGTTGGATCCCTTCCATTTTTCCCTCTGATTAGTGTTATATAGATGATGGTTGCCTAGTTGTACTTCCTCTTAAAACAATAATCACCACCACCACCACCACCACCACCTCCTAGCCCTTTCCTATCCCATCGTCGCCATAAGACCTATCTGTGTCAGTGCGACGTAAAGCCACGAGCAAAAAAAAAAAAAAAAAAAAAAAAAAAAAAAAAAAAAAAAAAAAAAAACTCATAATTACTTGGGTTTGGAAGTTTATGACCGAAAGAAGTACAAAATATGCAAGCAAATACGCACTAAAACTAGCTAATTATTAGCTTTAAAAAAAGGTAAAATATGACTTAAGCACTTGAGGTATAAGTAGCAAGTATTAGAGTATTACTAACATTAAACGTGTTAAAAATCCATCAGCAGTAATACAGCATTCAAACTGACAGCAGATAAATTAAAACGTAATACATTCGTTCAGTATCATAGTCCTGAGGCGCAGTTATCATTCTGTTTTCCTAAAAAATAACAAAAAATGTATTAGCATGCTTTTTGGCATCTGTCTGCGATCGTTCGTACAGTATATCTCTCTCTCTCTCTCTCTCTCTCTCTCTCTCTCTCTCTCTCGGAATAATGTCTTCTAAACCTGCTACATATCTCTTTCAAAAATATAAACATGAAAAATACATGTACTGCAGTATTTTGAAATCCTGTGTTTGAAAATAAAAGACAATGTGCTGCAGCACTTCAGCACATAAGGTACGGCCGCCCCTGCTCACAATGCTTCTGTTAGGTGAAGATAATGTTGCTCGTGCATTCAAGAACCACGATGCTTACAGGAAGGGAAGCAGAGAAGATGACACTACTGGACAGAGCGTTGCTCTATGCTATCAATGAACCCAGATATTAGGGGACTGCCGTGTCTCACACTTGTCAAGGCGGTTGCAGAGGCTCATGAACCTGGTGAACTTCACACTCACGCTTCCAAAGCGTTACAGATCGTACCGTGAGCTCAGTGCCCTGTTCTCGTACAGGAATCGTGTCTCGCCGCAGGTCACTTCAGATGAGCTTTGACCTAAAGCTGTGCAGAGCGGAAATATATACCTTCTGTCACAGGGCTATGATTTTCATGCACTCAGCAAATATTCCCAAGAAGAAACTACCGAAGTTGGAACCGAACAAAAAATACAGTGAATCCGGATTTAAAAAAAAAATCACGAACATTTTATTTATAATATTTTATTATCTAACTTTATTCAGCCGGCCCCGCGGTGTAGGGGTGGCGTACCTGCCTCTTACGCGGCAGCCCCGGGTTCGATTCCCTGCCAGGACAGGGATTTTTACCTGAATCTGAGGTCTGGCTCGAGGTCCACTCAGCCTACGTGATTACAATTGAGGAGCTATTTGACGGTGAGATGGCGGCCCCGGTCAAGAAAGCCAAGAATAACGGCCGAGATGATTCGTCGTGCTGACCACACGCCTCATAATCTGCAGGCGTTCGGACTGAGCAGCGGTCGCTTGGTAGGCAAAGGCTCTTCGGGACTGTTTCGCATTCTTTTTTTACTTTATTCGCTTTTTTTTAGATGAAATGTCACTTGTTGCTCATAATACACTGCGTAAAATGCTCCTGTTTTATTTTGTAATAATAACCCCGTAAGAGGTAGGCTCGCTACCCTTAGAACACGAGGTCGGATAATGAGTGTTAAAATAATTATATGCCAGATATCATTATCATCGGCAGTCCCTCGCTGGCGATTGTAACGATCCTCTTCCGCGTGCACCGCGGTTGCTGATTACGGGCTCTTAGATGAATAAAGAGATCAGTACCACGACCACAAGATGTGTTGTAATATTAGCACATCAAAGATCCTTGATGCTGTAAAACCTATGGGGTTCTAATTTTTTCTTTAAAAAAAAATAGTTTACGCCCACATTGGAGCACTTTAATCAATCCATATACATTTAAGTCTTAAGAGTATTAGCTACAAAGTTGGCTTATGTTTCTTCTTCTGCTCCCAGAACTTCTCCATTCTATCCGACCTGGCTGCCCTTTGTTCGTCAGTTATCGTGTACTGCTTGCTTGTAAATGTTTCAAGTCGCCAGTCTCGGTTTCTCAGGATCCTCTTCTCTTCTCGGTCTTCAATTTGCTGCGTTGTCAAGCCTAACTCATCTAAATTATCTTGGACTTCTTTGAACCAACATACTTTTCCAAAAGTAGTTGAAAAGATGTTTCAGTTCTTTTAATACATATTTTTTTCTTTCTCTTTCGGGTTACTTCCGGATCGCTGGGATTCATCGTTTGGTTTCAATCTTAGTTACTAATTTAAGAATGTTCCTGCCACCGAGCGTGTTGATTTCCGTGTTGCGTACATTTAAGCTTCCTTTCGGGAGATTATGAGTCCGATCCCCAACGTCCACAGCCTTTTAGATGGCTTTTCGTGGTTTCCAATTTTCACATCAAGTAAACGTTGTAACTATATTTTAATTAAGGTCACTGCCGCTGCATTCCCATCCCACAATCGCCGAAAAACAGTGTGTTTGTGCGACATTAACTAACTGACCATGCCCCTCCACAACAATGCCTTTAATTCAAAACTAATGAAATGTAATACTGTATTCAGTAAAGAGCAATAGACTCATAATGAAAATCCAGCCAAAGTCACTGCTTTTCAAGCCTGTAACATGCGGTTTGGAAAGCCAAGGAGTATCCCACTTTATCATCATGGTCTCCTTTTCAACTGCGGCTGGGCAACAGTCATCTTGGCAGGCCAAGGTTCAGCTCCATGTACCAAAGGTAATTTTGTTTTTTCTGTTAATAGCCTACGTCAGGGCCTCTCAAGGTGTATGTACCGGTCCATTGCGCGGCGCAAGATGCATATAACGACTTCGCTAGGTTGACCAGAGAGCAGATCTCCCACTCCTCGTTTTTGAGCAATAGCTCTGTATCTCTCTTTACCTACGCCTGTCTCTCTCGCTCCGCCTGTTTCCCCCTTCCTTCCGCGCTCTGCAGAGCTGCACAATCCGAGCCGAGCATAGCAGAGTTGCCCCGAGACAAAACGCTGGTCCGAGCCGAGCCGAGTCTGACCGATTCACAGTGCACAGAACCTCTTCGCCTCGTTTGCACGCGTGAGATTTTGGGCGTTTGAGAGGCCCTGGTCTGCGTCTAACAGTTCTATGTTAACAGTATATGTAATTTTTAACAGGGAGAATTTCCAATTCAGTGGCTAGACTTCGGTAGTATGATTATGTCGTCAGAAGCAACGATAGCAAAAACAGCCCTCCACTTCGACCCAGGAGAACATCAACCATGCGGAACCCCTGAGAAGCTACTGTATGTACAGAAGGATATGCAAGCTGTCGGTGTGAATTCATAAGATGCCAGCAACAGAGAGAAATGAAGACGGTATTGCTGAACAGCGGACCATATACTGTAGGAAGAAGGAAAAATGGTCAGAAAGACAGAAAGAAAGAAAATACAAGTAAAGAAAGAAAGAAAGAAAGAAAGAAAGAAAGAAAGAAAGAAAGAAAGAAAGAAAGAAAGAAAGAGGAGAAACATGAACCTCTCAGTTTGCCAAATAAAATGACCAGCATCGCAAGGGCAGTGTGACGGGATCCTCAACCATTCTGCTCGGCTTTCTTTACCGGATGAGCTGCCTCTCATATCAGAGAGCTTCTCAGTTGATCTGATAAGGCTTACTGTGTTGCACTGCAGTCCTCACTCCATATTTAGAATTTTTGTACTAGTCGCGATACGAACCCGGGTCCTGGAGGTAAGAGGCAGACATGCTAACCCTACACTACGAGATGCTGGTTCAGAAAACAATCACTTCCACATGACCCCACGCTTAACAAGTTCCGATATACAGAACATCTGTGTTCCTATTCAGAGAAACACATTGTATTTCAAATGTTAGAAGACATTTGCCGTCACAGCCTGGTGGTGGGAGTTCCTATGCAAGAATGTGGTTATAGAAAAAGCAGAAAAGTCATAACTCTTCTCATGCGAGTGAAGATACAGGTATGAAGCACTGTCTTCTTATAAAGTTGGCATCTCGTGACAAAGTTGTTTGAAAGAAGTTGGGAGTGTACCGCTAGTAACCGGAACTTCAGACACAAAGGAAACGCGAAGAGGAGAAACGGAGCAATTTTCGAAACGAATCGATCTCACTTCCAAGGCGTGATTGTGTATGCCGCCGACTACAAATTTACATATATAAAATACGAGTTTTGTCTGTACATTGCTCAGAATTTAAAAAGAATGACATTGCTGTATCGTTCGTGTCATCAGTAACAAAGAAATGCACTTTTTAATTTTCCGCCTGTCTGTACGGCAATCACGTGAAAATGGCTGAAGAGAATTTCACGAAAATGGGTATGTAAAGTCGGACAATGAGGCTCTATAATCTAGGCTATAAATAATTTTATTCGCGCTAAGTGAAATGATAGTTTATGAGGAGGCCTAAAATTTTCTCAAAAAATATGTGTTATTAGCGGTCGTATCGATAAACATTGCGTAACTACTGTTATTAAAATGAAAACCTACAGCCTGTTTTCCAATCACTGACCGGGTCAGGGATGTAATGAATAAAGCATATCATAGGCTATTAGTACGATGGGGTCGCCACTCCCAAAGTGATGTATTAATGACTGATAGATCTATGTAATGAGAATGGAGAGTGTTTCTGTAATGAAATATGACAAGGAAAACCGGAGTACCCGGAGAAAAACCTGTCCCGCCTCCGCTTTGTCCAGCACAAATCTCACATGGAGTGACCGGGAGTTGAACCACGATGTCGAGCGGTGAGAGGCCGACGCGCTGCCATCTGAGCCACGGAGGCTCTAACTACTGTTGTATTCTATAGAATTAAATTTCGGATCATATAAAAAAAACACAGTATCTGTACTCGTCAAAATCACGAATATAGTGCGTCGCTGAGTTAAATTAGGGCAAACCGATCGGTTACACCGCCTTCCAACTGTGGCAGGCACGGTCCATTAAGGCGCCTTGGTCTGTGAAGACTACTATCTCCCAGACAGATGGTCTGCAGAAATTGGATTGTCACATGGTCAACATATCACTCTTAGCCGTATACTTGGACTTCTTAACTCGATCCGCAGCCTCTCATAACAACGGCTCCTCAGATGACATCGCAAGGCCATGTGAAACCCGTTCCAGGATTAAAATCCCTGGACAAGCAGGAAATCAAATGCGGAAGCCGACAGACCTCTACACCAAGGGATTAACTCCAACAACATTACATATACAGAGATTATATATATATCATATATATATATATATAACGTTAGAGAAGTATGTCTAGTGACAATGACATGTTCCGGTAACTTAAAACCCAATCATTATTATTGTTTCAGTTTCTTTAATTTAAGTTAGTTGATTCTCTTTGTATATTTGTATTTATTTACTTCTCTTTGTTCACTGCTAATTGTCAGATAAAATCATTATTGTTGATATTCGTACGTCTGTTCAATTTGTGTAAGTAATAACTCTGAAACACTTGTACCGTACTTAACAGATATACTTCTGTATATGCCCTTAGTGTTAAGGTATTTATTCTTATCACTGTATTATTATCAATAATATCATTAACATTATTTAATTACGAGCTTTTACATCTATTGATGTCTCTTCTGTCCTAGAGCCGAGTAGCATTAGTCGTATACATGGAAAACATCTTGATGGTCTGACTTTAGTACCATGTGGTCTGCCGTATGTGTCGATACTTCAGCACCATCTCATTTGTCTCACACTTGCAAGGCTGTTGGTTCTGCTGCGGAATTGGCCGTGCAGACGTCCTGCGGTCGACACACAGCTCCTGTATGATGTGATTTGACTTCGGGAAGTAAGGATTATCCGTCCCAGCTATAGCAACGGGCCGGACCGCCTGCTGTGCCATCAGAAAGAGAGACTTGTAAATGGCCAATAATATTGGCAAGTGTGGCCCATTCATAACTTATTAGAATTGTGTGTTTATATACGTGTGTGCGCGCGCATTCATCCTGAAATAAATTAGGGTAATAAAATGACGGAGTTTTATTCGTAACAATATTTACTTAATTTCGTAGTATATTATTTTTTACCTCTGTTCTGGAACGAAATCCTAAGAACGTCCTTTACTTGCTTGCGAAGTGAGACGAAGCAGTTCGTTCAAAATGAACGGGAGCAACCCACGGGCTATAGCCTTGACTACTGCACTCAAGCCCCCCGAGTTTTATGACCTCTTTCCTTTCTACATTTCGCTCACGGCGTATCCAGTTTATAGACATCCACCAATCAAGAGTGCAGCGTTGTTCTCATGAATACAGAAAAGACTGAAACACTTCAACAAAGAAACGAAGGAGTGGCACGAAAAATATTTGTTTCAAGCTCGGATATGGAATAAACTATTAAAAAATTAACCTGATTCCAGACATTCCAGAAATTGAAGTCTTAACTGAAGAGTGCTTCTTTAACAATTTACTGCTAAACTTTTTAGAAACAGGCGCATTTAAAAAAATGTTTCTTTCGGGGCATCGCATCACCTAAAAAATCCACAGCCTGTTTTCGGTCATTCGACCGGGTCAGGAATGGAATAGATGAAGTCCCGATCTAGCGGCGAGGATAGGAATTGTGTCGGCTGCCGAAGCCTATAGAGTTACCAGTGATTAGTGCTATCATGAGGGGCCGGTGACCTGGACTTTGGACTTCTTTTTATAACAAGCATCATCTCAGAAAAGAAGGCATTGTGAATAGTATTAATGTACTGCTAATTTTATTGTTGATTTGCATTTAGGACAAAAATTACAATGAAATTTCATGGATACGATTCGTTCACGTAACGCATTGTTGACACATTCCTACATTCCCTTCACCTTCCCCTCGCTTTCGGCTCACTTGTTCGTTCGTTCGTTCGTTCGTTCGTTCAGACCGATGTGTTTTGTTTGGCAACTCTAGGCAACATGAGCCGGCCAACAGGCTTATCTCCATGGCAACCATACCCCTACTCGCTTCTCCCCACCCAGGCAGTCAGTAATAAGCGGACCTCCCTCTACGAACTGTCAGAACGCATCGTACAATATTACTATAGTGGCTTGTTGAAATTGGTATCGCTGCAGTTAGAGACGGACAACGCTCGAAACAGTGTCATGTTATCATATGGATATTGTTAAGCAAACGAAGAAGAGAATGTCTCAACTTACCTTTGTCTGTTGAGAGTGGAGTGGTGGGCGTGGCAGGTGAGCTCTCCTCCGCGACAGGTACTTTACAGGTGCGCAGCTTCCTGTTGACAGGAGTGGTGCTGGGGTTAGTGGTGGCGGCTGTGCTGCAGCTTCTGGCGGTATTGGCTGGGGCCACTCCCGAGGTGCGCCCCGCTCGAGACTGGAAACAGAAGAAAATCACCGTCTAATAAGTCAAGAAAATAATATCAAACCAGAATTAACAGTCCTGGATCAGGTGATTTATGCTTATACTAATAGGTATGTTCAGTCTTCAGTCCTCAACAGCTTCACCATTAGCTTTCACAGATTGCCTAGGTATCACTGAAGAGGCGTACTAGGAAAATGAGGAGTGAGGTAGTATCCCGTTACTTTCCTCACTGAGCCACGAGGTGCTGTTAAATATCAGTCTGCCAAGCCCACTGAAATGCATGCACCAACCGACCGTAGGAGCAACATTTTCACACCATTCACAGCAGGGACTGGCTACATGACTATAAAACAACAGTGAGTATGATATGAAAATGAGAATATGTATAACAATTAGGTAAATTAGATGTGCCAGCATGTTGCAGCGGATTACACTGAAAGCATATGGAGGTATGGTGGTTCTACAGTAAGTGGTTTCGTGCATACGCTGCCACCAATTATTTTTTTTTCCAGCCCTCGAATATCAGTGGGGAAGAAACCTAAGAGTATCGAATGTCACTTAGGGAATAAGAAAACTGGAATACGCGAATCATTTCAAATACTTAGGACGTGTACTCTCCCAGGGAGCGAAGTCGAATCTAGGTGTAGCAAAGATAATGCAGTGATCTTACAATCAACAGTATTCTGTAGGAAGGAAGTCAACCGTTGGACGAAATTATATTTGCATTGCTCTGTATTCAGTTTTCGTTGCTGTACAGAAGTAAAAGCTGGGTGGACTCGTGACTCTCATGATGTAAGACATGAAAGTAGACAGAATGATTGGTGGTAAAGAACGCGGAAAGAACAATGGCATCTGATGAGGAGATAAAAACTAAGTTAGGAATGAACTCGATAGATGAAGCTGTGTGTATGAACCAACTTGGATGGTGGGATCATGTGGGGTTAATTGAGTAAAGCTTCACTTACAGAGTTTATTCCAATTAAAGCCTTTATCTCCTGATTTCGAGTACCCTCCTGCCGCTGTTCGAAACCGTTTGTATCAGTAATCACTCTCGCTACTTTCATGTCTATTACTTCTAACTTATGAATAAGATTATAATACACATATTTCATTTATGTATTTCTTCAGAAACGAGTCGACTGCATTCCATCACAAAAAGTGATTTTTATAACGTCGCTCATTCGAATCAATAGCGATTTGTTATAAGGCAGGGAATTTGAATGTTGACAATAGAATGGCTGGCGCACCCGTAAATGTCATTCCTCTATGTTAACATTCATATTTTGGTAGAAATGTTAGCTCGTGAACTGTGTTTTGTTAAGTTTCACCATTGAATAAATTCTTCCGGTGTCGTAAGTAAAACTGAACTAAACACAAATTTCTGCAAGCTGTTCTCTCTTTCATTCTACTGCACTTTCGTTGTACTGCTCTGTCATCGTATCCACGAGAGGTTTGCAATTGTGCTATAGTCTGTTTGATAGAAACTGTAGCCCTATGTCAACAAGCACACGTGAGAAAAGTCGTGTTCTGACTGGCTACCAGTTATTACATTTTCGACAACACAACTACATACATTCCAGAATATTATTATTATTATTATTATTATTATTATTATTATTATTATTATTATTATTATTATTGCAAAGTATCCTTAATTCGTACATTTTGTCTGGAGAGATACTGTATTATTTATTTATTTATTTATTTATTTATTTATTTATTTATTTATTTACTGAATGATGACCATAACAAGGTTTCCACCCAATTACAATGTTCACAATATACAATTAATAATTACACTACTAAACATTAACTGAATCAAATGAAAATCCACAGCCTGTTTTCCAGTCATTCGACCGGGTCAGGAATGGAATGAATGAATCCCCTATCTAGCGGCGAGGATAGCTGCAGGACGTGAGTGGTACACTTTTCTTTTAAGATGTCCCCACAGGAGAAAGTCGCAAACACTAAGATCAGGTGATCTCGCAGGCCATGGAATGTCGCCGTTACGTGAAATGAAGCGCCTTCCAAACAGGTGGCGAACTGCATCCATCGATTGTCGAGCAGTATGTGACATGGCTTCGTCCTGCTGAAACAACATGTTTTCGATGTTCAGAGCTTGCATTCTCCAACCACCCCAATGCTGCATGATTACCAAATGGCAACGCGTTCACAACAGCTACGCATCGGCTCCGTAAACCTGCCGGCACTACAGTGTTCACAACACTAACGTTCAAATTTTCCCGTTTCCCTGCGTCATCCTGTGTATGTATGTATGTATGTATGTATGTATGTATGTATGTATGTATGTATGTATGTATGTATGTATGCATGTATGTATGTATGTATGTATGTATGTATGTATGTATGTATGTATGTATGTATGTATGTATGTATGTATGTATGTATTTACTGGGCCATCCTGAAATAAATTAGTTAGAGCAATAAAAAAGACTGTGTTCTATTCGTAACAATAGAATGGGTGTGCAACTGTACGAATTTGCACACTTTGCTGCATTTGGCCAGCCCCGATTTAACTAGCAGATTATCCAAATGAGTGAAGTACGGTGTTGCTATGTCTAGTACAACAGCATGTCTCCAGTTAATGGATAAAGTGATGGGCTTCAGTACAGTAGTTGCGCCGTGGCGTCATGACCTACTTTACAGAACAAAGTTGTCCATATCTACCTAGATAGCGGGGATATATTTACTTCCATTATCATCGACACAGCTTTGGTAACAAGTTGAACATTTACACAACTAAGTTTACTGAGAGCGATAAAGTTCATCTGGAACAAGTTGGAGGCAAACTTTCGTCTCAAGAGACGTAAAGTGGTTTGCCTGCCTTTCAGACCAACTTAATCCTGTTGGAAGTTGTAAAACTACAAAGACAAGGAAGCAGTTAGCGGCAGCGCCAAGTGAGTGAGAGGGAGAAAGGACATAAGCCAACATTTCTAGAGCTAAATCAGTGACAGATACAAGCAGTTGGCGTTGTACAAATTATTAATCAGTGTCTCATTCTCAACTGAGATAATACTAACACGCCTACTAACACAATTCCATCCAGCACAAGGAAGGAATGCCCAAGAAGGCGAGCTGCTTCTGAAGACGTAATATGGTTCTCCGAGGGCGAATCAAAAAGTAACTTATACTTCCAAGTTATGACCATTTATGAAACCGCCTACACATAGGCAACACGGCCATGACAACATACAATGTAAGTTCACTTTTCCGCATAGTCCTCAAGAAACTGTAAACATTTCTCAGAACTTCTCGATTCCGGATGCGTAGAAATCATCTCCAGCGCTACAGTATGTAACCACCTAGAGATAGCTGCTTTCACCTCGTCGTTTCAGAATCGTCGTCCACGAAATCCAGTGTGATTGTGTTGCACGATAACGTTACACCTCACACGGCCTGCCAAACGTCCGAACTGCTGCAGCGATTCAAGTGGGAGGTATGGCAACGTCCTCCATACAGTCCAGACTTAGCGCCATGCAATCAACATGTGTTCCGTAAGGCAACGCAGACCCACACTGTCGCTCATATAGTGGTACTAATGACAGGCAACGCCCAGACCCGTGGTGTTTCCCACATAACGGTACTAATCAAAGGCAACGTGAACCCGTGGTGTACCGCATATAGTGGTACTAATCACAGGTACTGTAAACCCACAGAGAATCACTCTCTGCTGCTACTAAACACAAACCTAGTGGGTAACATAGTGGCACAACTCTCGAGTAAAGGCGACCCATTGTGTTCCCCGCGTGATGGTACTAATTGCAAGTAGTGTCATGGTTCTAATTCAATAATCCCTTGGTCGCCCCTTTTTGTCGCCTCTTACGACCGGCAGGGGGTACTGTGGGTGTATTCTTCGTCTGGGTCTCCCAACCACAGATGGTGTTATCAGTTTTAAGGTGCGTCCACATTTGTATCAGATCATCGTATCCGTATCATGATCGGCCGTGTGAAAACAGAATTCTGTATCAAGATCGTGTATTAAATATGATAGCGTTTCCCCGATCAGCACTCTGTATCATCGCCTCGTGTGCTGCGCATGGTCCGAATCCCAGTCACTGTTCCCTCCACCCCTACCCTATTCACCGTCCTTCCGACTTCCTTCAGTTTTGAATCAACCTATCTTTGGGGATCTTCGGATTTGAAGAAAAATGGTTTCGGAATGGTCCAGGGAAAAAGTTCAATAATCGATAAGTTATAATCAACAAAATACCGTTTTGTGGGACCCAAAGAATCCACAGCATTGTAATCAGTTGAAAAATGACGAATGGGAGGAAATCGCGAATGATGTTGGGAGCTGCGAAAAGAAAAAAAGAATCTGCTCGCGGCTCTTAGAAGAGCTGGCAGCAGCCAACTGTAGCTGGCTATGCCGAAAGTTTTTAGCAGCCCGTAAACCGTAATTCTGAGGACAATGGGGTTCTTTTCATTTGAAAGAGCGATGTTTATCGACCTTGGGACATGCGCGCAACTCCTCCCAGCGGTGATTCCTCCACAGCGGGGAAAGAGAGCACAGACAGCGCTGAGCCAGACACTGTGCAAGATGGATCTGTCGTGCCGCGATTTTCGCGCAATGGCTTTTTATGGTTAGAAAAAGAATTTAAGTGCCGAAGAATGCCTTTTTCTTTGCTGCGTGTTTTTGGTAAGGCTTCCCCTTCTAGGGCCACAGTTGGAAATTGGTTTCGCGAGTTCTCAAGGGGTCGGCAGTTGATTTGAAGACGAACCTCGTCCCGGTCTCTCAGCAACAGCTGTGACTCAGGAACACATTTATGATGTGAGGAAAATGATCAAAGGAGATCCATATCTTAGATTTTGTGACATTGAAGGGACCCTAAATATTGGGTGAACAGCAACGCAGACCATCGTTCACAATTATTTAGGCCTTACCAAGAGATGTGCCCGTTGGGTACCACATTCCTTGACAGAAAGCCAAAAGGAGGCGAGAGTGGACTGATGTCGTTTCATGCTAGAAAAGTGCAATGGAGGGCAGTCGCAAGACACTTTACACTGTCGTCATAGCAGATGAAACATGGGTCTACCATTATGACCCTGAAACGAAGAGACAGTCTTCTGTGTAGTGCTTTCCAGGGGAGGAACCACTCACGAAAGTTCGACGAAGTCGGAGCTCTGGAAAGAAGGTGGTGGCAACCTTTTTAATACAAAAAATGGGGGATCTCACTTCTGTGACCTTGGACACACGTCGTACAGTCAATGCTGAATGGTACGTGAATGATTAACTTCCCAAAGTCCTCGCACATGGAAGTCAAAGCACCCGAAGTCCAAGAGTGGGCAGCTTCTGCTGCACCACGACAATGCATCTGTGCACAGGGGTGCCAGAACAATGGACGTTTTGAAAAAGAAAAAGTGCGAGTGCTACGGCATCCCTCTATTCACCAGATCTTGCCCCATGTTAGTTCTTTCTGTTCCCTAAGACCAAGGAAAAAATGGGTGTCCAGCGGTTTTCGTAAGATGAAGAGGCCATTGCAGCGTACGAGAGTGCACTAATTGACATCCCGAAACAAGCTTCGACTGAGACGTTTTCTAAGTGGTTTCAGAGAATGGAAACAATGTATACGTGGTAGTGGAGAGTATTTTGAAAAGTTGTAATTGTCGTTTTGCAATTTTTTTCTCTCACTCTGCTAAAAGCTTTCGGCATAGCCCTCGTATCGGAGCCAACACTCAACTGATGATACAAGACTGATGGGTGGAAAACTGCCAGATAAGCCCAGATGATACAGATAAATGATACAGATCGGACAGCCTTGTCAAAAGACGGTTGTATCATGATCGCGTATCAATTCTTAATACAGATACGATGATCTGATACAAGTGTGGACGCATCTTTACGTTATTTTGCCCAAGGAGGAAGAACATAACTCGTACTGATTAGATCAATTCATTGTTCTACAATTAATACGAAATATCCCCTCGATTCCAGCTAGTAATATAAACAGACGTAATTCGTAAACGATCGAGAATATTGGACGTATGCCCATGGAGACGTTTTGTGCTGTTTTCGACTGTACTATCAACGCCATTATTGCTTTCCACATTCTTGGGAGTACCTATATATACATACATACATACATACATACATACATACATACATACATACATACATACATACATACATACATACATACATACACCGAATTTTCTGGATCCCTGATATTTGTAGATCCAGTCTCAGATTCTCTTTCTGGATTCTGTGTAACAGTGAGCAACCTTTGACAACTCTCAAAAACTTCATTTCTGCTGTTTCAATTTTGCTTTCATTCTCTTTTGTTGTCGCCCAGATTTTTTAAATTATACACCGCATCGACCCAGTTTGGTCTTATGGAGACAATGGGACAGGTATGGCCTAGGAGTGGGAAGGAATCGGCCGTGGCCTTATCTTAAGAAGAGTTGGAACACTAAAAATATAAAAACCGAGCTCGATAGCTGCAGTCGCTTAAGTGCGGCCAGTATCCAGTATTCGGGAGATAGTGGGTTCGAACCCCACCGTCGACAGCTCTGAAGATGGTTTTTCGTGGTTTCCTATTTTCACACCAGGCTGTGCCTTAATTAAGGCCATGGCCGCTTCCTTTCCACTCCTAGCCCTTTCCTATCCCATCATTGCCATAAGACGTCGGTGCGAAGTAAAGCAACTTGTAACAATATGTATAAAATTTTAACATTTTTAGATTTTCATCCTGCAAATTAATTCGTGCAGTTTCCAACATTTTAATCAGCAATTCGGAATTCGATATTCTTTTTCATGATCATCATCTTCATACTTTTCCTGTCCCGACATCGTATTTAGACATCGTGAAAGAAGGGCGCTAACTTATTTCTGCTAAGTTTTGGGAAATCAAGAAAAACTATCTGACATCCTTATTACTACTCATTCCTTCCTGGCCCTTTTCCAACTGTCTGGGATCGGTACTAATGTGGATTAACCCAGGCTTATGATCGGTTGCCCTTCCTGATACCAACTCTATTATGGAGGGCTGTATTCACTATTGCTTGCTTCTATGGTAGTTAGTAGCATGGTATATTGTATGGGAGTGAATATGTGTATGATGACGTTCTATTTGCGGAATTTTGCAAAAATTGGTCTATTATTAAAGTGCGGCCCGCGACCATGCCTAAGGTTTCCAATGTGGCCCTCGAGCCCTTAAAAACCTCTGATTCAGAGCAATCACTGAAACGACAGAAAAAAAGAATATTCCTCGGATCATCATGTTCATTTTCTCCTCCTGCCGCAGGAAGCGAACAGGTACGCTCCTGGAAGTACCCATGATTTATTTCAGTGGCAATAAACGCCTCCTAAATAAACTGGATAGTATTAAATTTCATTGCATTCGAATTTGTCTTGGAGTTATAAAAACCACGCCAACTAATGCTTTTCTCTTCGAAGCCGCAGAGATGCCACTGACTATCCGTGCACATTTTCTTTCAGATAAGTTCATACTAAAGCAAACACTAAAGATTCAACAGTTCTAATACCTCTTCGCAGATTACAACATTTAGCAGACGATCAAGACCGGCTTTCTCTGAATCAGAGATATTTCCTGCTGCAAAGTGTCACATATATAGACTCACTACTGACCTAACACTGTCAAAAGAGTATAGCAAACATATATGATATTCCATTTGAGCACTGCATATGCCCTGTGGAAGTGAACAGATCACTAACTTATCTATAAAAAGATCACAGATTGGCGCAGTTATGTCTCCGGTATCTTTCGCCTGTTAAAATTTATACTGATGGTTCAAAAAAACCAATAAGTGGCGTAAGATGTGCATTCTATTGTCCTGATCAACATGAAGCTCAAGGTTTTTGTTTGGCAGAACATACTCGTATTTCTATCTATGCAGCAGAAGCTATTGCCACTATAGAAGCGCTCAAATATGCCAGACGATTCTACCGTAAGAGTATCACTACCCTTTTCGATTCATTGAGCGTCCTTTCCACACTATCTACACCGCTTATCCTCCAGAAACCCAATATCTACCACATCAGTATTATTCAAAAAACATATGAACTCCAAAGACACGGTTCTAGAGTAAACTTCGTATGGATCCCAGTCCACATCAGGATACCACATAATGAATATGTAGATGACTTAACGAAGAAAGCATGTGTCAGTGGACAGGTCCTGAATACTCTCAGCAACTTCATGGATTATACAGTAATTATGTTCCAAAGAGCCTATAGTCAGTGGTCACAGAAGTGGGAGGAAACAAAGAGCCACAAAGGTAAATTTTACTCAACGATTGAACAGAATCCCCCGCGATGTCCTTTGTTTGCACAATGGAACACTCAACGACGATTCATCTCGACAATCACTCGAATGCGCTTCAATCACGGAAGTTTTAGAAGTCACCTTTATCGCATCAACGTAGTGGACACACCATACTGTTCCTGTGGTGGCTAGTCGATTCAGGACCTAAACCATCTCTTTTTTGCATGTGCTCATTACCACCAACAGCAAAATGTGTTTATTACAGCTCTGCTTCACGCTAAGCAACAGTTACCAACCTGTGTAAGTACACTACTGGCGACCAAAAACAAAAATGTGTATACTATTATTGGGAACTATTTAACTTGTCTACAAATTTGCCTGATTTTCTATGGAAATGTAAGTGATTTTAATGTAATGATGTGTAACATCTATGTCTTATATATATAATTATATACTGTATATATTTCACACTGTGACAATGACTTGTAATGAACTGTAAAGTTCAAACCAGCGTACTGTAATATCCAGGTGGCTGTTTGGTCTGTAACTGATCTAAAGCCAAATAAATTTTAAAGAAAAAAAAAAGTACCCATGATCCTCATCACATCAGGTATACACTAATGCCCTTCATTTACACATACTCATTGTATAAAGTGTGTTGAGCTGGTTTCCTTTTTTTAATATATAAAACGATGTGATGAGCACTCTAGATAAGAGATTCATAGTTAAGTCAATTCCGAAAAAATTGCAATTGATGCCCTTCCTTTATGAAGCAATTTATTTATTAAGAAACTCGTTTCAGAAACAAGTTTTTGATGTCTCCCTTTTCCAGATGCTTCTCTTGAAACTTCCGTACTTCCAAAACGAGTTTCATTATTTACGTTGGTAGCAATGTCATAAACTATATTTGCCTAGAGTGAAGTGCTGGTTTGTAATTCAGTGATTTATTGTATGAATACATACACAATGTATTATTTTGATGACCTTTTTCGGTATTTCATACTCGTATATCTCTTGAACTACAGAATAGAGAATTTGCAAATTTTCATTAACACTTCAAAAATAACTAAAAGGGGACCACTGAACAAAACAAGTAACACAGATTTCTCACTGAGTGAACTGAACACTCTTTACGTATACAAAACTGGGTTGAACTAAAATATAGCCAACAAACATTGATCTGCCTATGTAAGTATATTCTGAAGAAACAAATGATATGTTGAAAACAATAACTGTAGTTATTCTAGAGGAAGAACCGGAATATTTTTTAATAAAATAAGTTTTTACTGTATAAATAAGTTTTTACTGCATAGATGTCTTCATTCTCAAACAAAGCATACAAAAACGCAAAAAATACAATTTACAAACCCATAGTGCATGATATTTGTTTACAAAATATAATGACCTGAACTCTGGACGACATCCTATCCAAATACTATAGAGAATATTCAACAAAACAACGTATATCGTTGGCAATACCGGAAGCAAGAATAATACAGCAATATGTTTAAGAGCCCTGGAGGGCTACCGCAGGGATACAATATTTTTATAATATTCAGAAATCATAGCGTTGGGAAGGCGGAGGTAGAAACGTCGAAATAAAAGTAAGTCATGATGTAGCAAAAAATGTCCATCTACTTTCCTGACGATCTACAACTCCTGTATACGGGGAAGTGAGAAGGACCTTCATAAGAGTTATCAACTGAAGAAGAATATCAGGAGGTATTGTAAAACATATCAGTATTATAATTTAACCTGGATATCTCGAACCTCCATTACTCGAAGTTTCAGTATCTCGAAGTAACTTAAACTTTCCGGCCGTTTGTCCTATTATTCGCGTGTATTTATTTCTCTAATACTCGAAATTCGGTTGCACTAATTTCTCGATTTCTCGAAGCAAACTCTGTAACTCGATTTTTTGCAACATTATCTGTGCACTACGGCATTTGTGGTTTGTGAGGAACAGTTAACAAGTAAAGAAAGGTTTGCATTGATGCTGAGAGCTAATATGAAGGGAACCAAAAAACTAAAACTTCTAATGATCGGAAAATCGGCGAAGCCTCGCTGTTTCTCGGGTGTAAATTAATTAGCGGTCACGTTCGAAAGTCACCCCCGAAGTCGCGGATGACAAGCTCCATTAACGAATCTCGGCTGAGTGGTATTGACGAGAAGTTTCAACGTGAAAGGAGGAAAGGTTAACAGTAACAAACAGAAGAGACTAACTAACTAAGGTGTTAAGGGCGGTACACTTCTTGTTTCACTACTGTATGTACTGTATCCTGTCTTCTAAAAGGTTACTCTAATAAGGGTTATAATTAAAGTGATGCCGTAGAGCAGGGCCTCTCAGGGTGCATGCACTGTGCACGGTGCAAAAGACGACTTCCCTTGATTGACCAGAGTGCAGACCCCCCACTCCACGATTTGGAGCAATAGCGCTTACTCTCTCTTTCCTCACGCCTGTCTCGCTCGCTCCGCCTGTCTCCCTCTACCACACTTGCTCCGTAGCGCTCTAAATCCGAGCTGACTTCAGCCGAGTAGAGCCGAGCTTAGCCGAGTAGCCTAGAGACGAAGCGTTGGTCCGAGATGAACCGAGCGGGATCGATGCACAGTGCACGGAGCTCTTGCGCCTCGATTTGCACGCGTGAGATTTTGGGCGTTTGAGAGGCCCTGCCGTAGAGTTTTTAAATAGTGTTAAAAATGTATTCAGCATAAGCCCGTAGATACATATGATTCAATTATGTGCTATACATGCTCGAAAACGGTATTCTCTAAATCTCGAAATTTCGATAACTCGAAATAAAATTTAGCTCTCGAGGCGATTCGAGATATCGAGGTTCCACGGTACATCCATGGTAAACAGAATGCATATAAGACAGGTTTCACCGAATTGCTTCCTTTGAACTATGAAAGACGTTGAAACTTAGAAAAGGACACAACTCTTTGAATAGGTGAGCGATACTGTCAGTAAAAGCTTTGATCGCATTTCACCATATGCCTCAGACAGGAGAAACACATCGTCAGCGAAGTCTAGGTCTTCTAACCTATTAGCCAATCCCCACTGGATACCACGTTTCACATTTCGCGTTACATTCCGCATCAATCACCACCAGGAACATGGTTGGCGAGAGGATACAACCTTGACGTACTCCTGAACGTACAGATATAGGCTCAGATACACAGCCCTCACGAATGACTCTGCATGTATAATCACGGTATGTTTCTTGAATGAGGTTGGTAATTTGTGAAGACACTCCATAGCGCTTCACGTCCTTCCGCATAGCTTCTCTGTTGATCCAATCAAAAGCTTTTTCGAAGTCGATGAACACTGCATAGAGGCGAGATGACCACTCAGCACACTGCTCCAGAATTACCCTCAAGGTGTTTATTTGGTCTACACACGAGCGATTCGATCGAAAGCCTGCCTGTTCCCGTCGGAGCGTCAAGTTGATATACACCTTAATTCTGTTCAGCAGAACACTGGGGAAAACTTGGCTAAGGATTGAAAGAAGCGTAAGGCGCCTCCAGCTGGTGCAGTTTGACGTATCTCCCTTCTTTGGCAACTTCACCAGTAACCCACATCTCCAATCTGTCTGCATTTCTCCATTAACCTGTATCTTCTCAAATAGCGGCTGCAACATATTGGCAGCGGTATCCATATCAACCTTCATGACTTCTGCTGGAATACTGTCAACTCCTGCTGCTTTACCAATATGCAACTCTCTCAATGCCCGCTTGCTTTCCTCCACTGTTGGAATGCAGACTTTAATCATCCTTGGGTCAGGCTGGGTTTCTTCCTCTTGTTCGACTTCTCCCGTATCTACTTGCTGCTCCAAGGAGTGGTTTAACACCGCAGAGAAATGTTCCTGCCATCGCTTTAGCTGATCCTCAGAGTTTGTTAGGAGTACACCATCTTTGTTTCTGACTGGATGGATTTTCCGCGTCTGCTTCCTTGCCAGAACCAAAATTCGCCAGAATGAAAATGATCAATGCAAGTGAGACCTAGATCACTGAAAGGAACATGTTAGAAAGAGTGAAACAGTTGAAATGCAATTTTTTTTGGAAAGCCTTATAAAGAATGCTCTAGATTTGACAGAATATGACATGCAAATGGGAGTAATCAGAGTTTTAACACATGCAAAAAATCCATTCTTTAGTGGTTTAATGTCGTACTGACTGAGATAGGTTGCGATGGCGTAGGAAAGGGAAGGAAGTGGTTGTGTTCGTAATTAAAGTACAAACCCAGCATTTACTTGGTGTGAAAATTGGAAACCACGGAAAATAATTTTATGGCTGCCGGTGGTAAAGTTCGAATCCGCCATCTCCAGAATGGAAGCACATAGCTATGTGACTCTCACGAAGCACCTAGGTCGCTCGGTAGTAAGTTCTGTAATTAGTTTCTTAAGTTAAATTAGTTAACGTTTAGCATAGTCTGTAGGCCTACTTGTAAACTGCAAATTACGCAGTTGGTTCCCTAAGCTAAGTTTCGATCAAGTTTATGACTCGAATAAATAAATAAATAAATAAATAAATAAATAAATAAATAAATAAATAAATAAATAAATAAATAAATAAATACATTTATTTTTGTTAGGGGCCTAACATAAAGTCACATCGATTCTCAGCGTTACAAGCGTGTTCTGGGCTTGGATAGTACAGTAGCCTACTTCTTCTACTTCTTGTTCCTGGCCTTTTCTCAATTACCTGGGGTCAGTACTTTGTACGGATTTAGCCTAATTTTACGGCTGGATGCCTTTCCTGACGCCGATCATATGTGGAGTGTTGTAGAGTATTCACTATTGCGTGTTATTGTGGTGGTGGTTTGCAATGTGATGAGTGGTACGTAATGACGAATCGAGCTAGAGGAATGAAGAGGAACAAGTTATAATCCCCGACACGGCCAGGAGTGGGAACCGAGGGCCACCACGCTGATCATTCAGTCAGAGCGCCGGACTTGGAGAGCGTAGCTCTAATAACAAGCAATTAGCGCTTGGGAAACTATAACAGATCTGTGTTCGGTCTTAGATTAGTGTAGTGCAGTTTGAGGATATCTTGGTGTTGACCATACAAGGCTGGAAGGGGGAAAGTCATGTTTCAGTGTCACAGAGCATGTCGTGACACCTGTTCGGGCGTGACCAGGCAGGTCAAGGTGCTGCGGAGGCGGAACTGTACGTGTGACCTTGGCTGGTATACGGCCAGCATGCAGGTCAGCAGTACCATCAGTCAATTATATCACCGCTCGCGAGGACAACTACATTGCCATAGCTTTGAAGGGTAACGGAGTGACATCCTCAGTGTCCTTGGTGTGCTTGACAGTCATGTGTCAGCCATAGTGGCTCAGAGAGTTGGGAGTTCGTTTGTTCTCTTCCCAGGAAAGCGGCTTCGATCTGCCCACCGGGCTGACAAGAAACTGACTGGGCTGGACCACACTAATTACAATTAAACTTGATAGGAAGATCAATTAAGCTATCGGAGCATGGCTGCACGCCTGCTATTGTTATACAGGGTGTAACAATAAGGCAGGCGCGAAACTGTGAGCTTGCATTCGGGAGATAGTGGGTTCGAGCCCAACTGTCGGCAGACCTGAAGATGGTTTTCTGGGGTTTCCCATTTTCACATCAGGCACATTATTTAAGGCCACGGCCGCTTCCTTCCCGCTCCTAGCCCTTTCCAATGCCATCGACACCATAAGACCTGTCTTGATGTCCGTGCGACGTAAAGCAACTTGTAAAATATTGTAAATAAATAAATAAATAAATAAATAAATAAATAAATAAATAAATAAATAAATAAATAAATAAATAAATAAATAAATAAATAAATAAATAATGTTATTTGCTTTACGTCCCACTAACTATTATTTTACGGTTTTCGGACACGCCGAGGTGCCGGAATTTAGTCCCACAGGAGTTCTTTTACGTGCCAGTAAATCTACCGATACGAGGCTGACGTAATTGAGCACCTTCAAATACTACCGGACTGAGCCAGGATCGAACCTGCCAAGTTGGGGTCAGAAGGCCAGCGCCACAACCGTCTGAGCCACTCAGTCCGGCAAATAAATAAATAAAGGTAGGCCAAACTTTTAGGAACGTTCCTCATACGTAGAGAAGAATATATGTTATAGTCTGGCTCCATGCTTAAATGGTCAGCGTGCTGGCCTTTGATCACTGGGGTCCTGGGTTCGTTTCCCGGCCGATTTGGGGATTTTAACTTCGTCTGGTTACTCTCTCCGGCTCCGGGGCTGAGTGTGTTTGTCTTAAATGTATAAGTTCAATTCATCAACGTCAATTCATAATTACTAATCAGAAGCATACAAAATTGTAGCTGGCTAAATGGTCGTTTAGACCGAAAGCAAAAAGGAACAGAACGTACCAGTGTGTTACAGGTGTAATCATGTCTTTTCCGGTTTCACTAAGAGATGGCGCCAGCGAACAGTACGCAGCGTATGAACTTGACACTTACGTCAGTTTGTTCGTCTAACATTAACCTACCTACACACACAAGTTGAGTCCGCTAAACACTAGCTTCTGTGTTGTATCGTTCGGTTGTCATGTCGACGTTTGTGGCTGAAAAAGAACATTTGCGCCACGCATAGCTTTTCTTAATTAATCAAAAGGAAAAGGTTGTGGAAAGTCATCGTTTGCTGGTAGAAACACGTGAACACGCTCCATCGATTAGAACATGTAAGACATCGTTTCGGCATTTAAACGTGGTGATTTCAATGCTTTGTGTCTGCTGGGACCAGAGTGGTATTGTGTATTATGAAGTCTTGAAGCCCGGCGAAACCGTTAATGCACAACGCTATCGCCAATAAATGATTAATTTAAATTACGCATTGATCGAAAGACGACCGGAATGGGCCAGAAGACTTGGCAAAGTGATTTTGTTACACGACAATGCGCCGTCTCACACAGCAAAACCAGTGAAAGACACCTTGAAATCGCTTGGATGGGACATCCTTCCGCACCCGCCGTACTGCCCCGACCTGGCGCCATCTATCACCTCTTCGCATCAATAGGCCACGCGCTCGCAGAACAACACTTCAGCAATTTCGAGGAAGTTGGAAAATGGCTCAACGAAATGTTTCCCTCAAAAGACAAGCAGTTTTTCTGGCATGGTATTCATAACTTACCTGAAAGATGGGCGAAATATGTAGAAGCCGATGGCCAATATTTTGAATAAACAAAAAATAAAATTTCCCTTGAAAATTACGTGTTATTCTTTACCACAAAAACTGGCAAA